>NW_006399807.1:13683876-13694535 GCF_000299155.1 Elephantulus edwardii | reverse complement strand
TGTGTGTGTGTGTAAAGGCCTGCATTTGCTGCCGCTCCCAGCAGCCTAGAGAAGCAATATTTTACATGTAGCAAGACACACTTCAGGATGTTAACACTCTATTCTTTCCAAGAGCCTCTGTTCACACCAGCTCCAGAGTAAATACTATGAAAGAAGGAGCCTCAAGCTGCTAAAATACACAGAGAAAGCAACAAGGATCAACAGAGTTTTCAATGTGCTGGAAAACCATTTTAAGAACAAGCACCATTTGTTCTGACAGTGCCCACAGAACAGAAGGGTAAACCAAACTCAGTACCTGTTAGATTTATAGGCAAATAATCATCATCTGCTACGTGTAGATGAGGGAAGGATAATTTTATGCAAACCACAATAAGTAAATTCAAACAGTATGAACTAAGCCTGCCTAGCAAGAGCAGGAAGTTCAATGGGGGAGAAATGAGGAAATGGCTTTTTTTGTGTGTTGTATCACCAACCTGGGAAATCTGTTATGGAGGAAAAAACCTGGAACAAGATTTTATACAGGGACTGGCTTGAAATATACCTATGACTCCCTTAGGACTTGTATGGTGACTTCATACCTTCAGCAAATCTCTGAGCCCCCAGATCCAATTACTAATTGGTCTTCTGTAGAGAATTATGGAAAATTAGTGAATTGGAATCTTTATATTATAAAGTATACAGTGCAAATTCCTTAGGAATATGCATGGTACATTGAATTTTTTAATGAATCCAGTCTCAGTCATTATTATCAGAAGGAAAGCACCTTAACCAGTGGAGCATGAGGTTGTATGGGTTTATGTCTAAGAGCTAAATAGCTCAATAGTCAAACTGATAGGACATTTGACTTTAAATGTTTAAAAACTCTTTAAATTTTGTGGATTTTAAATTTGGAAGTGAAATAAAGATTTTTGAGATTCATACTTTATTTACTCTCTCAAATATGATTTCCTGGGGTAGTGGTGAGGGAGTGATAAAGAAACTTCCAAAGAATTATATAAAATGTCTACAAACAGATTAATGAAATGAAAGTATTACATTTACTTCTCAAAAAGTACACTTTGATGTGGTTGGTGACATTTGTAGATTCCACTGGGAAAATATATGAGCTTAAGATAATAATAAAAAAGTAGAGACAAAGGCTTTGTATTACAAGCTGTGTGTAGGTTTTAATGAAACTAATTTGGTTTAGGTGAATTAATAGATTCAGTGACTCCATGCTAAGGGGTAGAACTATATAATGTTAAATGAGATAGCAGCAGCTTTGAATTCAGAAATGGGTGATTTTAAATTTGGGATCTTAGATGAAAGGAAGAGAAAAAGATAGGAAGATAGGAAGGAAGAAACAAAACAATTTGTATTAAACAGGATCACTTTACCTGGGGCTAATGACTGTGCCTTCAGGTACATTTATTTTCTGCCACTACTTTAACTTTACCTCCAGGAAAAGAACAACATAATAAACAAAGAAGAGTGAATGACCAAAATGGAAGAGAAGAGGGTGTTGTTCCCTTCACAGCACACAGAGGACAAAGCAATTCACAATTTTAAAACTCTCAAACTTAATACATTGAGGTTTCATTCTAGGATTAGGCTCTCAACTGTGCAGAAATTTCTTGTACTGCAATAATAAGTTAGCAAGAAAGAAACAAAAATAAAGGGGGAAATATAGAAAATGGGGGAAGGGAACAGAAGTAATAAATCACAGAGAACAAGAAACTATATATACAAATTTCATCACTACACAAAAATAATAGCAGGAAGTCTGTAAAGTTAGAAAAGCTACTCTTCACAAATTTCAGGGAAAACTGATCTTATGTAAAAATGAGCAACCATACGTAATGAGGTAAAATCCCATACAAGGACAATGAAAACATACCAGACAGTTAAAGAAAAATTATAATAATACTATCTCAAAATATCTATACTACACAAACCTAGACTATACTAATAAGATTATATGAAACATGAAAGAAGAAAATAGATAAAAATGAGAAAACTCAGAACACAAACTATAGAAAACTATACTAGAATACAAGAAGGAACAAATGGAACAAATAATGTATTAAAAGACATATGGTGGTAGCGGTGGTCGTGGTGATGGTGGTGGATGCCATCAAGTTGACTATGACCTTAAGAAAAACAGCTCTGAATCTTGCCCTACCTTGCACCATTTTCACAGTCTGATAGGATGACATACATTGTTATAGTAATTCTATAAATCCATCTTTGGCTTTTCCAAGGACTAACATGTCCAAAGTATGTGTCATGAAGTTTCACTAAAAGACACTCAAAAACCTCTTAAATTCATTTCTGATAAGTCAGAACCAGCCCATGACTGACCCTCCAGCTGCTTTTCAAAAGTTGTTCATAACAAAAGAGATTGCCCGTCTCTGCCCCAATATATAGCTGGCTTAAATCACCTGTCTTTAGGTAGACAGCACAACTCCCTACCTAGTAGGCCACCAGAACTGTATAAAGACATGCTGTTGTTGTGTACCATCAAGTTGGTATATAGTTGACCCTCCAGTGGGTTTTCAGAGGCAGTAATTTGCATGTGAATTGATGGCCCATTTTTCTGCAGCAGAGCAACTGGTGGATTTGAGCCATGTACCTGGAAACATGATTCCTTATCACTAGGTAGCCACAATTCCCTAAAAATGACATGAACATAAAGATGAAGGGAAATGTAAATTATATATAAACAGAGAGGAAAGTAATTTAAGATAAAAATGACACATTGAAAATAGTGTTATAGCAATCATTTTGTAAATTACGACCTAACTTGGGAGGGACTGGAGAGCATTATGCTGAGTGAACGAATTAAGTCCTACAAGGATAAATACTGTATAAAACCATTATTGTAGCATGAGTATAAGGATCCAAGGTGGCGGGGAGAGTGGAAATAGAGGAGTGGGGGGTAGGGTGTTAATCATAGGGTTGCACAATTCAATGGGTGGATGGGATGAAGGAAATGAGAAGAATCTTTTGTGAAAAACAATGTATTAAAACTTTGTAAGTAAACCAGAGTAATATAAAAAAGAAAATAGTGTTATTGATAAAGATCCAACGCATGAATAATAATCTCAAAAGCAAAGAGAACCAAAGCAATAGGACAGAATAAATACTAAAAGGTATGATTTAAGAACTTTTTTCTGAAATAAAAGTGTTTGAAATTACTATTTGAAGAATACATCATGTAACAGATACTATTCATGTAGTATCATTCATACCAAAAGGTATTTTATTGTCTTTCTAAAAAAATGTTTACTACCTATAAATAAAATTCATAATCAACATTCTTGGTGCCAGCAGCTAGGAAATCAAAAGATTAATTGCATTAGGAAAATCTGCTATCAGAGACCTCTCCAGAGTGCTGAAGAGGAATGACGTCAGTTTGGAAACTAAGGTGTAGATGGTCTTAGCAATTACTTGCTATGCATCCAAGGGCTGGACAATGATGAAAGAGGAAGCATCAATGCCTTAAAGCTGTGATGCTGGAAAAGAATACTCAATACACCATTAGAACAAACAGGTTCGTCCTGGAGAGGGTTGAAACCGGGCTGCTTCTTAGAGGCAAGGATTTGAAGCCCCATCTGACATACTTTGGGCATACTACAAGGAGGGACCAGTCCTTAGAGTTCATGCTTGGGAGGGTGAAAGGACCAGTACAAGAGAGGAAGACCCTTGATGAGATGGATTGACTCAGTGACTGGAGTATTGGGGGAAGGTGAATAAGAGAGAATGAAATTGGCTCAAGATAGAATAAGGTTCAGGGCTGTTGAACACAGTATCACTATGAGTTGCAAGGAACCTGATGACACATTACAACAACAATAAATAAAATTAATTACAAGGGAAGTAAAAATAGACAGATTGTTTATTAGCAACAGTTAAAACCAGATTTTTTTTTCATGTAGGAAAACTTTAATGTATTCACAATACTTGTATATTTATTAGAAGATAGAAGGGCAAAAATCCATGGTTCTGTACAATAAGTTTACTATTGACACAGTTTGTTCATGTTCCTTTAAGAATTTTTGGCTTTCATGAATAGCGCTGAACATTCTGCAAGTAAGAATTATAACTCTGTCACCTTGCTGAAATCATCACCACAAGAATAGCACAAATAGTTTAATACTCTTGCAATAAGTTCAATAGCTGTAATCCCAAAGTTATATTAAACTGAAACCTTCATTGTGATCAATAGCTTGAATCAGTTTAGATCGTAGAGTTTCTTTATCTGTATATTTTGGAAGGTCCAGAAGATTAAAACAGGTATGGGAAACGGGGAGGTATTCCTCACCACCTCCTGTTGACTGAATTACTAGTTTTAGGCTCTTCATACCAAGAATAGGAATGCGATCGCTACCTGTCAAGAATAATAGAAATTGTTTTTTCTTTTCCAATGGTAACTCATGAAATACTTCCCAAAAAATTTTAATTGTGGGATGTTCTGACCAATATTCTCCTTTGTATTCTGTATTCTTTTCCAGTTCTTTCCAATCATAGTTTGTATTTCCAGTCACCATTGCTTGCAGCTCATTTGGCTGGAAGAGCTGAAGGACTTTTCCTCCACAGACCTTATGAAAGCCTGCATGAAAGGCATCAAAGAAGGAAGCCACTGGTTTATTGAAAATGTAATCCACGTAAGCATCAACAAACTCCTGCCGATTTTGTTTGTTCACAGCTGTGTCAGCACCGTTTGGAACCAGGTCTTTTACTTCCGTTGCACCGATATAACCAGATTTTAAAAGAGTAAAATGTTTGAAGGAACAAAAATGAAAGCCAGGATAAGAAATAGTAAAATCGACTACCATATAGACAAGTATTATCAACATGAAAAACTTCAAGAATATTTGTTTCCATGACCATTTCCTAAGGAATATACTAAAAACGGAGCTTCAAGCAAGACAAATTCAGAACCATCAATGAAAAAGTGATGTTAGGATCAGTTGCTGATAACATCACAAGGGAGTGAACACCAGACATTATGTGGTTCTTGGGTAAATTCAATTTCACCTCTTATTTTGAAAAAGAGAATAAGCCTGGATCCGACCAAGCCTCTGAATCAAGCTGCAAATTAGCACCAAAAAAAAAAAGAAAAGAAAGATATATTAACTCCATTATTAGTGTCCAACTGATAAATCCAAACAATGAAACTCGACAGATTAAATATTTCTGTCTCTCACTGCAGCTGAGTTGGAACCAACTACCAACTGACTCTGTAGAGGGTTTTCAAATGCTGTACAACACATAGGAGGAGACTGTCCAGCCTTCTCCCATGGAACCACTGGTGGATTTGAACCACCTGCCTTTGGATTGGCAATGCAAGCCTTTTACACACCAGGTCACTAAAGCTTCTGGAAAATTGGGGAATGAATAAGGATGACAGAAGAAGAATCAATGCCTTTGAATTATATTGCCGGCCAAGAATACTGAATATTCCATGGACTGCCAAAGAAACAAATACGTTTATCTTGGAGAAAGTACAACCAGGGTTCTCCTTACAGGCAAGGATGATGAAACTTTGTCTTACATACTTTGGGCATGATATCAGGAGGAGTCAATACTTGAAAAAGGGCATCATACTAGGAAAGGTAGAGAATCAGAGAAAGAGAGGAAGATCCTCAATAAGATGGATGATACAGTGACTATAACAACAGGCTTGAGTAAATCAAAGATGTAAGGATGACACATGATAGAACACCATGTGTTCGGATTTGTTGTTTATAGGGTCACTATCAGTTATAGTCAATGTTACAGCACCTAACAACAATAACAGATATTTGGAAAGGAGAATAAATTAACAGAAGATGAATTTTAAGTCTAAAAGAGATGTTAAAAGGTTTAAAGCATTCTTTAAAATGGAAAAAATTACACTAACAATACACATATAAGTTTGAAAATACAAAAATAAACAAAGTGTGATTAGTATAAAAGTCAGGAAAATACTATTTCTGGAAACAGGAAAGGGGAAAGGGGAGGGATTTGAAGGAACTTCTGAGATAGCTGGCAAAGTTCTTACTTCCTGATCTGGTCTCAAGAGTGTTTGCTTTATAATAATTCAGTTAAGTTTTGCATTAGATTTGCATTCTTTCTGCATCAAGGTTTTATTTAATAGTAAAACAGCAAAAAGGAAATAGAAGAAATGTTTTACAATATAATCTGGGTTCCTTCCCAGCTGACTTTGCAGCCACAGAGAATTTTGCTGCAGGACCAGAGAGGAAGGAATAGAAGCAGGTTAAACTCTCCTCCAAGTGAACTCCCGGTTGGAGTGTCTTGAGACAGAGGCAGAATGAGCTCCCGTCTTGGTGGCCTCCACAGTCACAAAAAACTTTGCTGGAAACCAGAGGGGAAGGAAAAGAAGCAGGGCAAGCTCTTCTCCAGGTGAGTTCCCAACTGGGGTGAAGTTCCCAGCAACTCTAGAAGAGAGGCGGGGGTGGGGTGTGCTTTAGTCACAAAGAACTTTGCTGAGGTCCCAGAGAGGATGGAATGACAAGACTTCAGAATGAAGGTTGCATAAGGGAGTGTATTTGGGGGTGGGGGGAGGGGATTGTATACCAATGAAAGAATTTTTCTTTTACTTTTCAAAGACAAAAGTGAACTGGGGGGTAGTGATGGGGAGGGAGGAAAATGCAACAATGAAAGTAAGGAAATCCAAAATCTCTGTAACCGTTCATTAAAATTAATAAAATTTTAAAAAGAAGGCAAATTCTCCTCTAGTTCCCTTTCTGTGGGGACTCTCCAACTGCTACAAACATTCCCGCCAGCAGAGGGACCAGAAAGGCCAGACATAGAGCAAGTTTCCTTTAGCCCTAGGGGAAGCTACCAGGAGAAGAGACAGGAAGATCACAGGCAGAGTGAATTGCTCTCTTTTCTACTCGAGTGTTGAGCTTGCCAAGTGAGATGTCTTCCCATGAGCCCAGGAACCAGAGAGATCTTCAGGCAGGGTTTGTTGTGTTTCCTTCCTCTGGAGCAGTCCACTCTCCAGTTAAGGTCATTAGACCCAGGACCTGCTAGGGCCATAGGAAAGAAAACTCTACCACAGCAATGAAATGAAAAAGCAGGCTACCTCAACCCTACACAAAACCAAAACAAGATTTAACCTAAAAAAGTGACCTAAAAACAGACTCAATGTATTTCCTGAAGCCAGAAACTCTGATGGATTTTCTGACACGTAATTCAAAAGAACAGTGGTTGAGCATGTCCAAAGGGTGAAAGAAAAACTTGATGAACTGCAGGATTCTAAAAGGAAAAGCCAAGAGGAACTTTAAAAAACAACAACGACAACAAAAACCCACAACAATTCAAGACAATGCAGATAAAACAAATAAGGAATTAGAAACCCTACATAAATAAGAAACAGCAATCTAGATTAAAACCAGTTGTCTCAGAAGCTGTCAAAATGATGAGGAACAGAGGAGCAGAATTGAAAAGATGGAGCACAGAATCTATGAAATAAAAGACACAACCCTCAAGACTGGTTCGCTAGAGTAAAAAGAAGGATCAAAAAGGAAGGAAAATGAAAAAATATTACGAGAAGTAACTTTCACATAATTGGAATTTCAGGACAGGATAAAGCAAAATAAAGATATTGAGAAAGTTGTGGAAGAGGTATTAGAAGAAAACTTAACAGATAAGATAAATAATGAGAGCATATACATCGAAGAGACTAAGTTGGCATCATATAGAATAAACCCCAAAGGAAAACACTAAGGCATATCATAGTCAAATTTGTCAGAATCAAAGACGAGAATTCTGAAAGCAGTTAGAGAAAAACAAAGAGCAGCCTACAAAGAAAAACAAATAAGATTAAGTGTTGAGTTCTTAGCAGAAACCATGCAAGGAAAGGAGACAGTAGAATGACATATCAAACACTCAAAGAACATAACTTTCAACCCAGAATACTGTACCAAGCAAAGCCATCCATCAAATGATGGAGAGACCAAGGAAAGGAGAAACTAAGGGAGTTTGTAAAAACAAGATCGATGTTGCGGTCAATACTGAAAGAAGGCCTTATCACTGAATCTCCTTAGAAAGAAGGATTAATCAAACTATATAGCAATAACACAAAAAGAACTCAACAAAATGATAGCAATAAAACATTACCTCTCAATAATTACACTAAATGTGAATGATTAAAATGCACCAGTGAAAAGAAAAAGAATAGTAGATTGGATAAAAAACCAAAAACCTATCCTTATACTGTCTACAAGAGACACATTTGAAAATGAAAATAAAGACAGACTAAAAATAAAAAGAGTGGGAGAAAAATACACCAAGCAAATAACAACCAGGAAAAAGAGCAGGAGTAGCAATAGTAATCTTCAATAAAGAAGATTTCAGGGTAAAAACTATCACAAAGGGCAAGGGAGGACACTATATAATGCTTAAAGGTTCAACAGAATGAGAGGGCATAACCATAATTGATATCTATGCACCAAATGGTTGAGCTGCAAAATATACAAAGCAAGCATTAACAGAACTTAAAAAAAAAAGAATAAATAGAACCTTATGATAGTAGTAAGAGACTGCAATACAACACTCTCAAGGGAAGATAGAATGACAAGAAACTAAAAATAGATAGTGAAGAATTAAACTACACAATCAGCCAGCTCAATGTCATAGATTATTCAGGTTCATCCACTCCAAAAAAGCTCAGTATACATTCTTCTCTACCGTGCACAGAACATTCTCGAGAAAAGATCATATTTTATGTCAAAAAGCAAGCCTCAGTAAATTTAAAAACAATGAAATAATCCCAAGCATTTTCTAGACCACAGTGCTACAAAATTAGAAATCAACAACAAGAAGATAAGGGAGGGAAAAAAATGTGTATCTTAGGGAGCTCTGGTGGCCTAGTGGCAAGAAGCTGCACTGCAATCCCAGAAGCACACAGTTCAAATCCACCAGATGCTCTGCTGGAAAAGGAGGAATAATCTCCTCCTGCATGAGTCAGATCTGACTTGACGGTACACGCATACAAAATAATAAAATAAAAATGTAAAACCAAAAAAAAAGTGCATCTTGAAGATGTATAGCCTCTGCTTGAACAACAGTAGGTAACAGAAAAAAAATAAAAATTTTTTCTTGATATAGATGAAAATGAAAATATAACTTACCAAAACCTCTAGGACACAGCCAAAACGGTACTTAAAGGTCAATTCATAGCAATAAGCAAACACATTTTTTTAAAAAAGAAAATTTATTATTTAACCTAACAAAGAACATCAAGAAAATGTGACAACTCTAAAAGAAAACAAATTCTAAAAATTAATGCAGAAATAAATGAAATATAAAACAGAAAAATAATTGAAACAATCAACAAGACCAGGAGTTAGTTCTTCAAAAATGTCAATAAAATTGACACATCATTGGCAAAGCTATCGGGGCAGTGGGGCAAGAAAAGACACAAATATTCCAAATAAGAGATGAGAGAGGTGATGTCACAACAAAACCAACAGGGAAAAAAGTTAATAAAGGAATTTTATTAAAAACTACATACAAATAAATATAATAAACAAATAAAATGTAAAATACAAATTAAAAAATAAATATAAAAGACCTAGAGAAAATGGACAAATACTTAGAAACTCACAAACCAAACTGATATGGACTGAAGTAGATCATCTGAACAGAACCATCACAAAAGAAGAAACTGAATAGAAATTAAACAATAAAACTTCAAACCAAAAAAATCCCTGGACCAGATGATTTTATTAGTAAATTTTACCAAACATTCAGAAAAGAGCTATCACCAATTCTAGACAAAGTATTTCAGAAAGTGGAAAATTATGGAGTACTCCCAGATTCATTCTATGAGGCAAATATATCCTTGATCCCAAAGTCAGGTAACGACACCACCAAAATAGAAAACTATAGACCAGTACCATTCATAAATTATTTGTTGTTGTTGTTATGTACTGTCAAGTTGCCTATGGCTCATAGCAACCCTGTGCACAACAGCCCTGCTCTATTCTATGCCAATCTTATTGTCTCCAACACAAATATCCCCATTAACCCAGTCACTGAATCAATCCATCTCATTGAGGGTCTTCCTCTCCTGAGCTGTACCTCCACCCTCCCAAGCATGATGTCTCTCTCGAAGGACTGATCCCGCCTTGCAACATGTCCAAAGTATGTCAGACAAAGCTTCAGAATCCTTGTCTACAAAGAACAACCTG
The DNA here is from genome assembly GCF_000299155.1 of Elephantulus edwardii. Classification (NCBI taxonomy): domain Eukaryota; kingdom Metazoa; phylum Chordata; class Mammalia; order Macroscelidea; family Macroscelididae; genus Elephantulus; species Elephantulus edwardii. Next base: position 13,684,351 of record NW_006399807.1, on the reverse strand, counting down.
GCTTCGCCCTCTCCAGGACGAACTTGTTTGTCCTCCTAACAGTCCATGCACTTCTCCAGCACCAAAGCTCAAAGGGATCTATTCTCCTTCTATCATTCCTAGTCATTGTCCAGCTTTCTGAGGTATAGCAAGTGATTGAAAAGGTGATGGCCTGTATCAGATGCAACTTAGACTCCAGACTAATATCGCTGCTCTTCAGCACTTTGGAGAGGTCTCTGACAGCAGACTCTCCCAATGCACTTCATCTTTTAATTTCTTGGCTGCTGTTACCAAGAGTGTTTATTGTAGAGCCAAGCAAACTGAAGCTGTTGACAATCCCAATCTCTTCACCATCCATGATTATGCTGACAATCAACCCAGTGGTGAGAATCTGTTTTCTTGATGTTGAACTTCAATCCATAGTTGTTGTTGTTGTTGTTATGTGTGCTCAAGTCGCTTGCAACTCATAGTAACCCTATCTACAACAGCCCTAAAC
>NW_006399807.1:13679856-13682511 GCF_000299155.1 Elephantulus edwardii | reverse complement strand
CCATAGGCTCTTGCTCATATGTTGTTTCATGAAATTCTTCTGTGTCTGCCAATTCCTTTCGATACAGTGACTCAGTATATTTTTTCCATCTTCTTGTAATACTTCCTGGATCATTTAATACGCTACCTAAAGATACAATGCGAAATCCTCAACTATATATATATATATAGTTGTTGTTAATTACCTTCAAGTTGAGCACAACTCATACCGACCCTATGAGCAAAAGGCCTGAAACCCCTCTAAAAGTATCGACATAGCAGGTATGCAAGAATGATTCAACATATGAAACACTATTAATGTAATTAATCATATTAACAAAGCAAAGAACGAGAACCACATGATGCTATCAATTGATGTAGAAAAGACCTTTGACAGAATGCAACACCTCTTCCTGATTAAATCACTCAACAAAATAGGAATAGAGAGTAATTTCTTCAACATAGTGAAAAGTATACAAAATCAAGAGCCAAAATTGTTCTCAATGTAGAGAGATTAAGGCAATTCTCTTGGGATGCCCATTATCATGACTCCAATTAAGTAATGTATTGGAAGTCTTAGAAAGAGCAATAAGGAAAACACCGTAAAATTCAGCAAGAAACCTACTGGGCATAGTAGGCCTATTAAACAGAGTAGCAGGCAGGATTCAAGATCAATATGCAAAAATGAGTTAGATTTCTCTACAGCAACAAAGAGAACATAGAAATGGAGATAAGGAAAACAATGCCAATGACAATGGCTAATCACGAGATGAAATACTTGGGAACAAATTTAACTAGAGACATAAAAGGCCTATACAGAGAAAACTACAGATCACTACTGTAAGGCTGGGAAGAGACCTAGAAAAATTGAGGAATATACCATGCTCATGGGCAGGAAGACTTAATATTGTGTAAAAGACAATTCGATCTAAAACAATCTACAAGGTCAATGTAACCCCCAAAAGGATGCCAATTCCATTCTTCAATGAAATGGAAAAGGCTATTTCCAATTTTGTCTAGACTAGAGAGAAGCTTCAAATAAACAAAGCACTACTGAAAAAGAGAAGCAAGGAAGGAGTAATCACACTCCCTGATCTCAAATCCTAATACATAGCTGTGATGCTCCAGAAAGTATGGTACAGGTACAGAGACAGACACATAGATCAATGCAATAGGATTGAGAACCCAGAAATCAACTCATTTACCTATGGTCAACTGATTTTTTACAAGGAGACAAAATCAAGTAAGTGGGGAAATGACAGCCTCCTTAACAAAGAGAGCTGACAAATTTGGAAAACCATTTGCAGAAAACTTAAGAAAGACCCACACCTCACACTACACAAAAAATCCAACTCAAGGTGGATCAGGGACCTAGGAGTAAAACCAAAGACTATAAAATTAATCAGCACAAAACTAGCAATAACTCCAGAAGCTCTAATCTATAGCATGAACACACTTCAAATAGACTTACATAATGAAAAATCTACATCCAAAAGAGATAAAATAGATGGACAGGACCTTCTAAGAATCAAATCTCTGTGCCCTTCAAAAACAAACAGGGTAAAAAGGAAGCCCACAGGCTGAAGAAAAATACTTGGTAATGACAGATCTGATAAAGGATTCAAATCTAAAATTTATGGAATACACTAGCACCTCAACAAGAAAAAGGCAAACAACTCGATTGCAAAATGGTCAAAAGATATGAATAGACACTTAATCAAAGAAGAAATTGAGTTAGCCAACAAACACATGGAAAAAATGTTCAACATCTCTCGCTATCAGAGAGATGCAAATCAAAACAACTATGCAATATTATTTGACCCCAGCAGTGATAGCAAAGTTCAACAGGGCAGCAAACAGCAAGTGCTGGTGACGGTGTGAAGAGATTGTAATTCTTTTTCACTGCCGGTGGGAAGGTAAAATGGTATAACCAGTATGGAAGGCAGCCAGGTACTTTCTCAAAAAGTTGAAAATATAAATACCATTTGACCCAACTATCCCACTACTGAGAATAAACCCTGAAGAAACCAAAGCTGCAACTCAAAAAGTTACATGCACACCCATGTTTATTCACAACAGCGAAGAGATGGAAGCAGTCCAATTTCCCATCAACAAACAAATGGATAGAAGAACGATAGTCTATTCACACAATGGAATATTATGCAGCACTGAGTCTATTCACACAATGGAATATTATGCAGCACTGAAAGTATAAAACACTATGTGAGTGAACCTGGAAGACAATCTGCTGAATAAAATATTTCATTCACAAGAGGACAAATACTGTATAGAACCCTTGTTTTAAAATAGGACTAAATGGGGTATTTAGGAGAGGAACAGGTGAACAAGTGAATAGATAATGAACACTACACTGGAACAGATGAGGGGAAGGACTGTCTGAAGGGGAATCTATGATTGGGCATTATATGTGTGACAGCTGACAATCTGGAACAAGAGATACATTGCAAAGTGGACTAGGAGAGGGAGAAAAGAGAAGGAGGGGAGAAATGTGCAACAATGAATGAATAAAAATCCAACCTTTCTGTACACTTTGATTAAAAAAATATAAAAAGAGGTTTTTTTTTAAACTCCGTGTTCGGCTAACTTGTTCAACCTATTTCATTTTCAGCATTTATAAAACATGAATAATTTAACCACTTATAATTTTGTTTCTATT
>NW_006399807.1:13666764-13676293 GCF_000299155.1 Elephantulus edwardii | reverse complement strand
GACTCGACGGCACATAACAACAACAACAATACTGGTTCAATATATTCCCTCCTTCTACAGTGCTAGATTAAACTTGTAAGTGAAATAGATTATCCTGGAGCTAGAAAAAAACCCAAAACACCAAAAGGCCCAAATTAGAATAGAAACAAAATAACTATATATATTAAGGATGATCTTATTTTTTTTTCCTTGTCAACTATTCTTCCCGGAAGAGATACTGTTAAAACAATAAATAGAAAGCTTTAATTTTTGCATTAATACCACTGTAATGGTTTAAAGTAGGGAGCTCTGGTGGTCTTATGGTAAGAAGCTGTGTGGCAATTACAAAGGCTTGCAGTTTGAATCCACCAGCTGCTCTGCAGGAGAGATTCGCAATATCCTCTCATAAGATCAACTGCCTCTTAAAACCTGCTGGAGGGTTAGCTACAGGCCGGTTCCAACTTGATTAATACACAACAACCATGGATTACATGGTGCTCTAGTAAAAAGCAACCTAATTTTATTTTTTACCTAATGGTAAAAAGTAATTTTTTTAAAAAAATTTACTTTTTACCTCATGGTAAAAAGCAATCTCCTCCCCTGCGTTTTACAGCCTCTGAAAAATCCGCTGGAGGGTCAGCTATGAGTATGTTCCAACTTTTATAATACCAACAATAGTCTAGATGTAAAAACTTAAATGCAGATTCTTAACTACTTTACGGAAAAAGTACCAGAAAGTTTCCATTATTCGGTAATTTATCCTTTTTGTTTATAAATATTCACTTGAAACTTATATGATGAGCACTCTCTAAAGCCCATTTTTTTCTACGCTCTGGGTAAATTAAACAGCAAAATGAAAGAGTAGAGTATGTGTCTCTTCAGTTTATATTTGACTTTCCAGTTCAGAACTTTATTATTTATTCAATCTTAATAATATTATAAAAGCAAATGTACTGGCAACAGAATCCCCTTGGAATCAATCCTAGTGTAACATTTAAAGGTCTAAAAACAAAAGGTATTTTGGGAGTCATGAAAATATTTTAATAACGTAAAATAAAACAAACCTTGCTAAAAATGTTTAAGCTGTTAATGCTTCCTTAGTTCAAATGGAAGAATTTTCACCAGCCTGACTGACTATTTGGATAAGCTGGAAATCCTTTGGTGAAGTGCAATGAAGCAATCATTAAAAGAAAAATATGTATCTTATGACTTAAGGAGAAGTAAGTGGATGGACAATTATTTTGTTTCTGTTTTGTGTGTGATGGCACATTAGCATCTTTTATTCAGAGCAATTTTCATTCCATTTCAAATGTCCCAATTGACTAATTTCAAAATAAAAACAAGTTAATTTGCCAGTAAAGGGGAAAACAGGAAAAGGAGTGAGTTGAGAGAACATTATATAATTTGACAAGTTTGGAGTACCACTATGCTATTCTCTCTCTCTCTCTCTCTCTCTCTCTCTCTCTCTCTCTCTCTCTTGTGTGTATTGTACGATCATGTGAACAACATATTTAAGTGTAACCTAAAAGAAAGAAATTATTTTATCATATAGGAAATAGTCTAACTTTATTTCCACCATTGATCCTTTTCTTTTATCTAGATTGGCTTTGACTCCTGAATAATAAAAACTCTCTTGAAGAGATAAAAATTTGGCAAGAAATATTCAAAACTGAAAACAATTCTAGCTATAATATGGAGTCATCTTGGGGTTGGGAAGGGAAAAGACACGAAAGCGAAAGGGAAGAAAAAAGAAGAGGGAGGAAGATAAAGAAGACAGGAACGAAAAAGAAGTTCTCATTTCTCAAAAGAAGTTGGGTTTTAAAGCCAAATAAACCCCATATTTAAAAGTTAGGATTGTGTCAACGATTAAAATATAGTACATTTTAATGCCGGAAGCACAAATTCATTTCTTCCCAATTCAAAAGTTACTATTGTTAATCAAGAGTTTCTAGAAACTGATGTTGAATGAACTGATGGTTCTGGTTCTGTTCTTAATGACCCAAAGTATACATCATAAACGCTTGTGGTGACACTTCAAAAGGTAAAGAGGAGTGAGCATTCCTTGGGGTAGCGTTCCAGCTGAGGGGTGTGACAGTAGTTGCCCTATCTGCTTTCCAACTCTAAAAATGTCCTACTTCTGCTACTAAAGCTTTGGAATATTTGGATGTGAATGTAGTATTTGACTGAATTTATCGTATCCTGTCAAGTTATCTCTAGGATGAGTATTTTAGTTCTACAGTATACCTCAAACACATATATTTAGCAAGCATGTACGTAATAAGAGACTGGATTCACCTAATATTGCTAATGCAAATGAAATCACCATGAAATTCCAAATGTGAAAGATTATGAAATTCAAACAGTAAATTGAAGAAATGGTGTATCATCCTTTTAATAACAAAGTTAAAGGTAGGCAGTTTATAATAACAGAATCCAGAAAAAAGACAAAACCCTAAATTGAGATATAATAAATATCTGGGAAACTTTACTGAGACAACAATCGATTATTCTCTGACTGCTTAGTCAGATAACTTCCAAGTCCCTTAGGGGAATATCTGTATCATATAGCACTTTATGCCACAATTCTTAAGAAAGAGTCTTGCACTAACTAGGTATTATGTATTTAACAAGTGAATCTATAGCTACATCCTCTTTGGTTTCATGAAAACACATTATGACTCCGTCATGGAATTGAATTTATTCACTTTACCTAAACCTTCACTGGACGCATCTGGACTTCTTAAAGTCAGGAACCATGTCTATTCATCTTTGCATACTCATCCAAGTCTAGAGGAACATGTCAACACCTACTCATAAATTTTGCCTAAACTAGTAAATACTGTTGACTTATTGTTGTTATATGCCATTTAGTCAGCTATGACTCATAGGAACCCCATGAACAAAGGCTCTAAAATTTGCCCTATTCTGGGCCAACTTGACTATTTCTGACACACTTGACCCCACTGCTACAGTCATTGTGTCAATCCATCTTATCTGGGGTATTCCTCTCCTGTGCTGAACCTCTACTCCTGGCTAGCAATAATCAAGTTCTCATCTTCTATTTGCCTCTCTCCAAAAGAATATACAGAAAAACATAACAGTAGTTAAGTTCTCCTACAGGGAACTTCCACTTAAACATGTAGAAATATATCCAACATATACGGATTCACAATAACAAGAGTGTGTGTGGATGTGAGAGAGAGGCAGGCAGAGATTGAAAGGTATAAGAAAAACACAGAGAAAGAGATGGGGAGGGATAAAGAAAGACAATACATATCTTCTAAATACACTGGAAAATATGTCCATTTTACTGTATGTCCTTTAGGATTATTAGATTGATATATAACACAACTATTGTCTCAAACTTTGGTTCAAGCTGTAAGAGAATCTTGGAAAAGAGAAAAGAACAAGTATTCTTTATTGTCCTACTGGGCTGCCACCTTTCCTAACCCGAGTCATGAGTCTACACAATGATGTCATAGTTGTTTCCTTATGTCACACTAGTTTGAAAAAAAGGGATTATGACTATTAAGAAGTATAAGTCTTTTAAAGATCCCTTTTAACTGAAATCTCCTTTTTGTTATGATGTGCAACAGGAGCACAAGTTAACTCAAAAAGGGGCAAGATGACTGCATTAATAGCGCATGGATGTGGACTCTTTGGACTACAATGGCCTTTTGATGACATCCCTACAGCAGTCACAAGGTAAGAGAAGATTTCCCAATGGGAAATTCCAGGAAATCAAGATTGTAATTTGAAAGCAGTATACTTGGAAGATAAAACATGCAATTAACTCTCTATTGCCATATAGATAAAATATTGTTATGGATGAAACTATATCTCCGGGAAAATAAGTGTTAGACTAGTAACTCATATCTGTCAATGTAATCTTGTTTGGGAATAGGGTCTTCTTCATTATGTCAATTAGACCAAGCTTAGCTTGGAAGCAGGAGTGGTATACACTTCCAAAATAGTTTGCCTCTGGAAACTCTATGAACTTGCAGAAATGGTGAAAGTTATGCAAGTGTGTTTAGGCCTTTTGTTCATAGAGTCATTAAGAGTCGTCTATGACACAATGGCACATAACAACACCACCAACATAGAGAGAGCCCTGGGGGCCTGGTGGACAGAAAGTTATGCTACCAAGTCAAAGGTGGGTGATTTTAATCTGCAGCCCTCAGGCCGGGTTTTAATTGTTTTTGGTCATTCTTCTAAGTGGTTACAGCACTGGTCTGTCCATTTGCTGTACAGAGGTAACTTGTGGTGTCTGTGAAGCTGAAGCCTGTGACATTGATGTGTCAAATGTGATAGTGGTTACCCATGGTGGACAGACTTTGGTAGAGCTCCAGATTAAAATAAGCTAGGATGCAGGAGTGGCATCCACTTCCAAAATAGCTTGCCTCTGGAAACTCTATGAAATTGGAGAAAGGATGAAAGTTATACATATGTTCAGGTCTTTGAAGGGTGGCTATGAGTCGTCTTCAACTCAATGGCACTTAACAACAACAACATAAGGTCTAAAGATCCATAGTGGAGTCTGTTCTAAATATAACCTTTTCTGAGAACTGTTTTAAAAGAGCAGATTAGACAAAGATGTGCCTTCAAATATAAATGGAATAGGGAAGGGAAAGAGAATTAATATCCATGTGAGGATCTTCTACAAAGTAAGGAACCACAGAATGCTTGAGATTAATTATAAATAAGAGGCTGACACAGCTGAAACCCTAATTTATATGTTTTTCTTCAAGAATAGTAAGTTTCTGTTCTTAAAGACTTACAAATGCTAAAGACTTACAACAGCAGCACTGTTGATGTTGTTGTTAAGTGTCGTAGGCAACTCATAGCGACCCTATGAATAAAAGACCTGGGCAGGTATAACTTTCATCCTTTCTCCAGGTTCATAGGGTTTCCAGAAGCAAGCTATGTAGGCAGTGGATGCCACTCCTGCTTCCAAACTTGTTTTAATTGGGGAGCTCCACCAAACACTGTCCACCATGGGTAACCATTATGGCATTTGACACATCAATGTCACAGTGTTCAGCTTCACAGCAACCATGAGTTACCTCTGTACAGCAAGTGGATACACCAGGGCTATATGACCTAGAAGAATGTTTTACCGAAAACAATTTAAAACAGGCCTGAGGGTCGTGGATTTAAGTCACCCACCTTTGCTTTGGTAGCATCACTTTCTGTCCACTAGGCCAACTGATCTCTCTATGTTGTTGTTAGAATCAACAAATACACTAGGAATCTCAAATACAGTATTAATATTTCTAAAAGGAATTTTAATGTTATCTTCCTATATTAAAACTATTCCATGACTCCCAAAGTCTGCAGGGAAAACTCAAGTGTCACACTCTTTTTGATTTAGCTCTCCATGATCTTGTCTCTGCTGACTTTTCAAACTTTCACCTTTCTTACCCTTAAATTTATAATCATCTAAAAATACTTTATGCTACCTACTTATACCATAATGCTTAATACTTTTGTGTCTTTTCATATGCTATCGCCTTTGGCTAGAATTTCTTTCTCTAGTGTGTTTTCAACGTTTATTTACCTTCTGTGAACCCTCCTCAGATCCTTTATTGCCTAGAATGACCAGATTACTCCCCCTGCTGTGCCAGCAGTCCATTTGTTTCAGGAACTATTATGACATGAATCAACATATTTGATTATTATTCATTTACATAAATGGCACCTATTTTTTGTGCTTCAAGTCAGAGCTGTATATGGCATAAAAGCATTTCATATTTAATAAATTGTTATGAGCCAAGCATTGTGATGGGAGATATAATTGGGAGTTATGAGTTTATTCATATTTATTCGATCACTTTCATTGGTGAAGGTAGAAACAGAAGCAAGTTATATCCATAAAGTACAGTAACACAATAGGAGATTAGTGAAGGGATTTTACAAAGTCTGAAGCTAATATAAAGCTTAAAGAAGCAAATACTCGTGCATACAGAAAGGCTTCTCAAAGCAATCTAGTCAGATTTATATAGCTACAAAGCTCTCTATATTGGTGTATTACAAGGATTATTAGTATTTAAGTATTTTATTCACCTTAGTAATCTTTCTAAGAACCTTAGTAAGACAGGGAGTAAGTACCTTACAGTACTCTGCAGAGGAAATATGTGCCAAGCTGCTTCCCCAAACATTATAGCATAGAAAACCCTATAGGGCAGTTTTGCTGTGTCCTATAGGATTTCTGGTGGCCTGACGGTAAGGAGTTGAGCTGCCAATCTAACAGCAAAAGGTTCAAATCCACAAGCTGCTCTAAAGGAGAAGAATGGGCCAATCTCTTTCTTTGGGATTTATTGCCTTTGAAAACCTGATGGAGGATCAGCTGTGGGTTGGCTCTGACGCAACAGTCACCATCACACACAAAACAACAACATAGGGTCACACTGTTCTTTCAAGGGAGTTCTGGTGGTGGAGACCATAGGGAATTCTTGCACTACAAATTGAAAAGCAGTGACACAAAAATACCAATGGCTTCACAGGAGAAAGATGGACATTCTATAGCCCTGTGATCCACAGCCTTCAAAAACCTACTTGAGGGTCAGCTATGAGATGGATCCAAAATAATAGGAGTAAGAATAGGGTTGCTATGAGTCAGAATTGGTGTAATGGCAATGAGTTTGTTTTTAGTGCTTTTTCCCTTGTTGTGGCTAAACTATGAGACCATGAGACATGAAACTACTTATCCTAACATCTAAAAAAAAATCTTATTGTGCTTAGTATGATAGGGAGCTCTGATGGCCTAGTGGCAAGAAGATGTGCCACAATCCCAAAGGTACATGGTTCGAGTCCAACAGCTGCCCTTTGGAGAAAGACGGGCAATCTCCTCCTGTGTGATTAACTGCCATAGGGTCAGCTATGGGTAGTTTCAGTTTGACAGTGTGCACAACAACAATTTCTATGGTATCCAAAATGTAATTGATAATTTAAAAAATTAAAGAAGAAATTAAAAGAATAAAAACCTGTGTTAATTATAAGATTTGTTATTTTTAAAACATTAATTCATGTATTTCTCATTTTCATAATTTATATTCATGTTCTTTTCACCAAATCTTTTTCAGTGTTGGTCTTATTATCCTTATATTTCTCAAACGAGGAAGTAGATACAGAATCATTTGATTGATAAAGAAAAGAGTTAGATTATAAATTCCTAGTTAAATTTAAAGGATGACCAATTGCTCATATACAATTTCAAGCTGAAGCTGAAGAAAATGGAAATAAGTCTGAGACCTAAAGTATGATCTTGAGTATACTATGCATGATTTGAAAAACCAAAACAGATTTGATGAATTGAATCCTAATTATCAAAGTCCAGATAAGTTGGGAGATCAAGTGTGATATCAAGAATAATCTGGATGTCATATATAAAACAAACAAAAGGTCATTCAACAGAAAATAAAGAATTTTTTTAAAGTCAGAGAAACTCTTGAATTAAAAGAAATTAAGGCAAAAGGGAAAAATTTTAAATAACATTTCAAGAAGAGAAGAATTACAATGACATGTGAAAAGATATGGAACTAGAAAACCAAAATGAAACAACATGATTAGCATTTCTCAAGCTGAAAGAATTGAATAAAAAAAATTAAACTAAAATCAAGTCTTGAGTTGAAATACTTAAAGATTCTATGGGAAAATACTGAAAGAGAGAGAGAGACAGAGAGAAACCTGAGAGTCCTGAACCAAAAATAATTGGTTGACACTTCATTTTAAGAATTAGTATGTGGAAAAAAAATTAGTATATGAAAGGTGAGTGTCAGAGATGCATCCTGTCTCCATACCACTTCAATCTATGTACAGAACAGATAATTTGGGAAGCTAAGCTTTATGAGGAGGAATGTGGTATCAGGATTAGAGGAAGACTCATCAACAATCTACGCTAGGCACATGAAACAACCTTGCTGAAAGTGAGGAGGACCTGAAGTGCTTGCTGCATGAAGGTCAAGGACTGCAGTCTTCAATATGGATTGAAGCTTAACAGCAAGAAGACAAAAATTCTCATCATTGGGCCCACTGGCATCACCATCATGAATGGAGAAGAGATTGAGGGTGTTAACAATTACAGCTTGCTCGGCTTCACAATTAACACTCTTGGTAGACGCAATTAGGAAATCAAAAGAGTGGAAAAAATCTATTGTCAGATTTCCAGAGTAGAGACTAGAGTGTAAGGTGACCCTAATCCAGGTCATGGTCTTCACAGTTACCTGCTATGTGGATACGACAAAGAAGAATGATGCCTTTGAGTTGTGGAGAAGAGCCTTGAATACTCCATGGACCACCAAGAAAACAAATGTTTCTCTTAGAGAAAGTGAATTCAATTTTCTCTATCAAATGGGAAAATTACAGCCTCTTCAAAAACGGTGCTGGCAAAACTGGACTGATATCTGCAGAAAGCTGAAACAGGATCCTCATCTCATATCACACACAAAAATCAAGATCAGAAACATGGGAGTAAAGCTCAAAACCATAAAGTTCATAAGAGACAAGCTGGGGCAACTGGGGCAAGGAAGGGTGGGGGTGGGGAGAGAATGGGCAGTGCTGAGGACTGAGATCAATTCTTCTGTCATCCTTAGTCATTGTCCAGGTCTCTGATGCATAGTTTCTTTAGGCATTCTTTTTGTTCAGCTTTTGCACATATATGAAGTGACTGAAAATACCATTGATTTATATCAAGTAATCAAGTACAACCTTGTCCCCATTGGTCCAGTTATAAATTTTTTGTTTTATTGGAAGTGTAATCCATACTGAAGTTTATAATATTTGATGTTCATGAGTGTTTCAGTCTTCTTCACCTTTAGCAAGGAAGTCTATCATATGCCTATCAGAGTTTGTTAACAAATTTTCCTCCAATCTTAATGCCATTTTACACTTCAGACTAGTTTCTCAGTGTACGGATTAAATAAACACGGTGAAAAGACAGAAACCTGTCTCACACTCAGGCAGTATTCCCTTGTTCTGTTGAAATGACTGCTTCCTGGTCTATGTACAGGACACAATAATTTGTTAAGTATTCTTCCCAGTGATATTAATTTTTTTTTTATAATCCACACAGTTGAATGCCATTGCACAGACAATAAAACACAAATAACTTTCTAGTATCCTCTGTTTTCAGCCAAGATGCATTTCACCTTCTAAATCCAACTTGAATTTCTGGCAGCCCTCTGTTGATGCATTGCTGCAATAATTTTTTTAATAATCATCAGCACTTTTTTCTTGCATGGAACAATAATATTGCTTGATAGGGTTGTAATTTTGTTAAATAGGCAACACTTCTTGAAAATAGGCAAAAATATTAACATCTTCCAGTTGCTTGGCATAGATGATTGAGTACCTCCAGTGCTGTATCTGTTGAGACACTTTATTTTTTTTCTATATTTTATTAATTTTCATAAACATTTACAGAGATTTTGGGTTTCCATTCATTCATTGTTGCACTATTCTCTCTACCCTCCCCCCAGTTTGTTCTTGTCCAAATGCCACAGTGCTTGTCAAAGCCAGTTCTGATTAATCTTCTTTGTCAGTGTGTCCTTTG
>NW_006399807.1:13659287-13663444 GCF_000299155.1 Elephantulus edwardii | reverse complement strand
TGACAAAAAGAATACAGAGCCAGAACTAAGAGAAACAATACCTTTCACAATAGCTAATCACAAGATTAAATACTTGTTGAGACACTTTAAATGGTATTCCACAAGTCCCTAAAGCCTTCTTTTCATCAATACTTAAGCACAACTTAGACTTCTTTCTTCTAAACACTTGTTTCTTTGTTAACACAATTTTTTAATTTTAATTGTGATTTTAACAAAAGTTTACAGAAAAGTTAGATTTTCATTTATTCATTATTGCAAAATTTGCCCCCTCTGCCTCCCTTTCCCTCCCCAAGTTGAATGGTTTTTTAAAAATACTAGTTTATTTACAAACCATTGTTTCTTGATCTTACGTTACTTTCTGAAATAGCTGAATGTAGATGAATTTTTTTATGGTAGAGTGACTCTATGGATTTCTTCCAACTCTTTTGATGCTTTCTGTATCATTCCATATTTTGCCCATAGAATCCTTCAATATTACAATTTAAGGCTTCCAGCATCATGTTGTTTTTGATGTTAGGTGGTATCAAGTCAAGTACGACCCATGGCAACCACAGATCTGAATCCTCTCCTATCCTGTGCCATCTTCACAATTTCTGGCATGCTCAAATGCATTGCAGCAGTCACTGTCTCAATCCATCTGGTTGAGGGTCTTTCTTTCTTTTGCCATCCCTCCACCTTTCAAGTATGATGTCCTTCTCCAAGAAATAGCCTCTCCTCGCAACAAACCCAAAATATGTAAGACAAAGCTTTATTATCATTGCCTCCAAAGGGCACTCTGTCTGTACTTTCTCCAAGACATATTTGTTCATTCTAGCAGTCCACAGGGATATTCTGCACTCTTCTCCAAAATTATAGTTCAAAGACATCAATTCTTTTTCTGTCGTCTGTATTCATTATGCAGCTCTCAGATGCACAGCAAGTGAGTGAAAAGACCATGGCCTGAATTAGGCACACCACAGTTCTCAAGTTGGCATTATTGCTCCTTAACTGTTGGCTTTCTCAGTGCAATACATCTCCTGATCTCCTGGGTGTTGGTATCAAGGGTGTTGATTGTGGGTCCAAGTAAAATGAAATTGTTGATAACTTCAATCTTTTCTCCATCTATTATAATGTTACCTACTTGTCCAGTGGTAAGAATTTTTGTTTTCTTGACATTTTTTAGATGCAGTCCATATTGATGGCTGTATTCCTTGACCTTCTGCAGCAAGTAACTCAAGTCCTCCTCATTTAAAGCAAGCAAGGTTGTCTTATCATATTTCAGGTTATTGATGAGTCTTCTTTCAATCCTGATGCTACATTCCTCTTTAGAGAATCCAGCTTCTCAAATAATTTCCTCAGCATACAGACGGAATAGGTATAGAGAAAGGATACAACGCTGACACACTCTTAATTTTAGACCATGTAATGTTCCCTTGTTCTGTTTGTATCATAGCCTCTTGGTCTAGGTATAGACCATGGGTTGTAGGACGACATCAAGGATATCATCCACGAAGAGACCACAAGGTCATTACAAAGGCTGAAGAGAAAGAAAAAACGGAAATGAATGTCAGAAGAGACTGAAAATTGCAGTAGAGCATGAAGAGGCCCAAACAAAGGGGAAAGATGTTAAACATAAAAGAGTTGAACTAAAGATTTTAAAGGGCAGCTCAAGAAGACAAAACAAATTATAATGGAATGTGCAGAGAGAACTGGAGAACTAAAAGAACTCAATCACCGTTTCTGAACCTGAAAAACTGAAAAACCATTTTTCCCCCCTATAACCTGAAAAGTCAGTACTTATATATCACATTTATATATACAATGCCTGTTCCCCCCCCATTTCTTTAATGCCCACTTCTGTGGCAATGCAAGTATTTTATTAGTCTGTTACAATTATTTCTTGATATCTGAACATTTTTTCACTCCTCAGGATTATTCTGTGTATTCAATACAGGATGTTATTTCTAAAAGCTCTGTTAGATTGAGATTAATTTCTTACTAGATTGTTTGGTATTTGTTACTGCGTATACTGTCAGCTACTACCACTAATGGGAGATGTCCAGTGGCTAATCAAACAGTTAGTAGTTTGGATCCACAAACTGCTCCACTAGAATCCTTGTAAAATCAAGGGAAGTTTAATTCTATCCAGTCAGGTTCTATGCATCAGAATTAACTACACAACAACAGGTTTAATTTTGGAATGATGCTATGTTTATGTGTTGATTTTAAATGCAAATCTTATTTTAAATGAATGCTTTTTTTTTTACTTTTGAGAAATATCAAGTATTCTGTGAGGAAATCTTTGCCAAAATATGAATATCCTTTCCTCAAAAACATTGTAGAAAAAAAAATGTCTGTCATAATTTTGTTAAGTATCAATAGGTATTTTCTATAAAGAAGTGCTTTCTAAATAGAGGTGTATGGGAGTAGAATTAAATGCTGTTGTTGCTGATTGCCTTCAAGTCAAGCACGACTAATAGCGACTCTATGAACTAAAGGCCTGAAGCCCCTCTACAACTATCAACATTTATCAAAGTTCAGAGAGTTTCTGGATGCATGTTATTTAGGAAGTGGATGCTACTTCTGCTTCCAAACTTGTCATAGTATGTTATTGGATTTATGTGCCATTGAATCGCCAGCCATGTATAACGACCCTATGTTCAGCAGCTCTGAACCCTTCCCTGTTCATCAGCTCTGAACCCTTCCCTGACCTGAGCCAGTCTAACTAACTCAGACACACCAATGCCATTGCCCTAGTTACTGTTATCAATCCATCACATCCTGTGTTTCCCTCTTCTGCATTGCCCCTCCATGAAGTCCTTCTCCAAGGACCAACCACTCCTAAAGTGAGGCAGAGCTTCAAAATCTTAGTCTCCAAAGAGAGACCTAGATTAACCCTCTCCAAGACAGACCTATTTGTTTTCTTGGCAGTCTATGGTATGTTCAAGACTCTTTTCCAGCACCACAACTCAAAGGCATTTATTCTTCTGTCATCCTTAGTCACTGTCCAATTCTCTGAAGCGTAACGCATAACTGAGAAGACCATGGCCTGGACTAGGTACACTTTTGTATCTAGACTGACATTGGTGGTCTTCAATATTTAATTATTTTTAAATTTTTAGTGCATTTTAAGCAATTAACAAATTAGTTTCCCATTCTATAGTTCTATAGTTCATAAACTGTTTTATATAATTGGTTTCATTCTCATAATGTGCTACTTCTCTTCCTAGTTCCTTCAGAGTTTCTTAAATTTGGATTCTCTACCTTTCACTGTCTTTCTATCTTTCTTTTAGGAAAAATGTCTTTTTAATATAGCATCATTTATTTTTTAAAAAATATTTTTTATTGGGAAAAACATATTGGGGGTACAAGGAGGTGAGGGTTGGGGGCAGAAGGGTGAGGATGGGCCAGGATGCAGTTGCAGAGCTGCACAGTTTGGTCAGTGGGGGGAGCAGGTGAAGGAAATGATGAGGGTCCAGTGGGGACCAGATGCTACAGAGGAATTACAAGCATTTTCCAATAGTAATTAAACCAACTGTCTTATTGATTTGGGAATTGGATGCTGACTCTCTGGCTTCTTTATGCTGAACAGGGGCGTAGCATCATTTATTTTTTAAGGAACACATTCTTCTTGAGGGTTTCTGTTTATGAGTCTGTATATTGAAAATGTTTATTCTTTGTATTAACAATATTCAAAGGATTGATGTAATACTCTCCTCCAAATAAAGCATTTTTTCTTTGGGTGGGGGGAAGATCCTGTTTTCCATTGCTGTCAACCATTGTTATTGTTAAGTGCCATTGAGTCATAGATGACTCATAGTGACCCTAAGAACAAAAGAACTGAACACTTGTATAACTTTCATTGTTTCTCTAAGTTCATAGAGTTGCCTGAGGCAAGCTGTTTTGGAAGTGGATGCCACTCCTGCTTCCGAGCCTTGTCAACAATTGTTGTGCCGTTCAGTCGCCTGCGACTTATCGTGACCCTATGTACAACAGTGTGCAAGGAGCTAGAGTTGGAAAATCAAAAGGGCCGAACTCGTTCAGCATTTCTTAAGCTCAAGGAACTGAAGAACAAATTCAAATCTAAAGTTGCTATAATCAAGGATGCTTTAGGTAGAATATAAAATGATCCAGGAAGTATTAAAAAAAGGTGAAAGGAATATACTGAGTCATTGTAT
>NW_006399807.1:13640232-13657898 GCF_000299155.1 Elephantulus edwardii | reverse complement strand
ATGTTGCAAGGAGGGACAGGTCCTTGGAGAGGGACATCATGCTTGGGAGGGTGGAAGGACGGCGTAAGAGGCAGAGACCCTCTATGAGATGGATTGGTTCAGTGACTGGGGTTATCAGGATGGGTGTGTCAGAAGTAGTGTGATTGGCACAGGATGGAGCAGGGTTTAGGGCTGTTGTACATAGGGTCACTATGAGTTGCAAACAACTCGACGGCACATAACAACAACAACATGTACAACAGCCGTAAATCCTAACCTATCCCTTGACAATCTTATTGTCTCTAACATGCACATTCCCATTACCCCAGTGACTGAATCAATCCATTTCATCAAGGATCTTCTTCTCCTGCGCTGTCCTTCCACACTCCCAAGCATGACATCCCTCTCTAAGGACTGATACCGCCTTGCAGTATGTCCAAAGTGTGTCAGATGGAGCTTCAGCTTCAAAATCCTTGCCTCCAAGGACCAGCCTGGCTTTACCCTCTCTAGGATGAACTTGTTTGTTCTCCTAGCAGTCCACAGTATATTCAATACTCTTATCCAACACCAAAGTTCAAAGGCATCAACTCTCCTTCTATCATCCCTAGTCATTTCCCAGCTCTCTGATACATAGCAAGTAATTGCAAAGACCATAGCCTGGACCAGTGCACTGACTAAGGTGTCAACCAATAGAGACTCCTAAATGTTTATTTGTTGTTTTTATTGATGTTGTTGTTATGCACTGTCTAGTTGCCTGAGACTCACAGTGACCCTATGCTCAACAGATCTGAATCCTGCCCTCTCCTGCCATCTTACTGTCTCTAACACACCTAATCTTCCAACCAGGATGTTTTACTCCAAGGACTGTTCACTCCTGAAAACATGCCTGAAGTATATAAAACAGGACTTTAAAATCCTCACCTCTAAAGGAACAACACAGTATCACTTTCAACAGGACAAACCTGATTGTTCTCTTTGCAGTCCATGAAAAGTTCAATACCCTTCACCAGCACTTGGGCATCAATTCTCCTTCTGGCATCCTTAGTCATTGTCCAGCTCTCTGATGCAGAGCCCGGATCAGGCACACCTTAATCTCTTCATTGCCCTTTAGAACTCTGAAGAGTTCCCTGATAGCAGAATTTTCCAGTGCAATTTATCTTTTGGTTTTCCTAACTGCTAGTGCCAAGAATGTTGATTGTGGAACCAAGTAAACTGAAACTGTTAATAACTTCAATCTCCTCTCCATCTATCTATGATGCTTCCAAATGGCCTAGTGGTAAGAATCATTATCTTCTTGATGTTGAGCTTCAATCTATATTTAAGACTACAGTCTCTAACCTTCCACAGTAAACGCTTCACTCCTCCTCAGTTTCAGCCAGAAAGGTTGTGTCATCTGTATAATGAAGGCTATTGATGAGTCTTCCTCCAATTTTGATGCTACAGTCCTCCTCATAAAGCCCAGCTTCCCAAATGATCTAGTCCACATATAGACTGGTATGTTGTTAAGTGCCGTCGAGTCACCTGCAACTCATAGCAACTCTATGTACAACAGCTCTGAACTCTGCTCTATCCTGACCCAACCTTATTGTCTCTGACACACCTACTCCCATTACCCCAGTAACTGAATCTATTGATCTCATCAAGGGTCTTCCTCTCTTGCACTGTCCCTCCACCCTCCCAAGCATGATGTCCCTCCTAAGGCCTGTTACCTCCTTGCAACATGCCCAAAACATGTCAAACAGAGCTTCAGAATCTTTGCCTCCAAGGAGTGCCTGGTTTCACTGTCTTTAAGATGAACCAGTTTGTACTCCTATCAGTCCATGGAATATTCAATACTCTTCTCTAGCATTACAGCTCAAAATGATCAGTCCTCTTTCTATCATCCCTAATAACTGTCCAGCTTTCTGAAACATAACAAGTAACTGCAAAGACTATGGCCTGGATCAGGAGCAACTTAGTCTCCAGTCTGACATCATTGCTCTTCAGTTCTCTGGAGAAGTCCCTGATAGCAGAATTTTTCAATGCAATTTGTCTTTTGATTTCCTGGCTGCAGGTACCAAAAGTGTTGATTGTGAAGCCAAGCAAACCAAAGTTGTTAACAATATCTCTCTCTTCACCATCATCTATCATGATGTTGCCAATCAACTCAGTAAGTGGTGTGCAAAAGGAAGAATTCAAGAAATGAAAGAGCTGAACAGGTTTCAAAGGGAAGCATGGGAAGACAAAGCAAAATATTGTAAGAAAATGTACAAAGGGCTGGAGTCAGAAAATGAAAAGGGCCAAGCTTGCTTGGCATTTCTTAAGCTGAAGGAACTGAAGAACAAATTCATGCCTCAAGTTGCAATACTTAAGGATGCATTGGGCAGAATATTAAATGATCCAGGAAGTATTAATAGAAGATGGAAGGGAAAAAGTTTTAAAAATTTCAATAAATGAAAAAAAAGAAGTATATAGAGTCACTGTACTGAAAGGAATTGGCTGACAGAAAAATTTAATGAAACAACATATGAGCCTGTGGTGATGAAGGAGGAAGTTCAAGCTGCTTTGAAGGAACTGGGGTGGGGGGGAAGGCCCCAGGAATTGATGGTATAAAAAATGACATATTTCAACAAACAAACACTACCTGGATGCACTCACCAGGTTGTGCCAAGAAATCTGGAGGACAACCACCTGGAAAACTAAGTGGAAGAGATCCATATTTGCTATCATTCCAGAGAAAGGTGACTCGACAGATTGCAGAAATTATCGAGCAATAACATTAATATCACATGCAAGCAAGATTCTGCTGAAAATTATCCAAAGATGACGAGAACAGCACATCAACAGAGAACTACCAGATAAGCAGGCTGGGTTTAGAAGAGGCCGTGGTACTAGGCGAATTATAGCTAATGTCAGATGGATCTTCACTGAAAGTGGAGAATACCGGAGGAATGTCAATCTGTGTTTCATTGACTTTGCAAAGGCTTTTGACTGTATGGATCACAACAAACTGTCGCTGACGCTGAGAAGAATGGGAATTGCAAAACACTTAATTGTGCTCATGTGGAATCTATACTTGGATCAGGAGATAGTCATCAGAACAGAGCAAGGAAACACTGCATGGTTCAAAATTGGGAAGAATGTACTCCAGGGATGTGTTCTTATCTCCCCATACCTTTTCAATTTATATGCAGAACAGATCATCCAGGAGCCTGGGGTCTATAAGGAGGAATGTGGCACCAGGATTGGAGGAAAATTAATCAACAACCTGCATTTTGAGGATGACACAACCCTACTTGCTGCAACTGAGGAGGACCTGAAGCACTTGCTGCAGAAGATCAAGGACTGCAGCCTTAAATATGTCTTGAAGCTCAACATCAAAAAAACAAAGATGTTGTTGACTATGACTTATAGTGATTCTCTGAACAACAGCTCTGAACCTTGCCCTACTCTGCACCATCCTCACGAACTCTGATCTGCTTACGTCCGTTGTTACAGGCACTGTGTCTATCATCAACCACAATAATTCCTGTCTTTAGGGCTCAATTTGTTTAAAAAATTTACTTGTGACTTTTTGACATGTGTCTGTGTTCATTAGTTTCACGTATAGAATTCCACAGATTTATCTTTTACCTCTGCTATCATAGATGGATAGCTTAGTTTTAATTTCCATTTTTAAACTTAATAGTGGCTGTTTATTTCCCTTTCTCTTTATGGTTCTGGGTATTTGGGGTTATTTTCTTCGTGGTCCTGGGTATTTGGGGGTTTTTCTTCATGGTCCTGGGTATTAATTTTTTAAAATTTTATATTGGTTTGCATACAAAACTCATATACATTGTATTTCACACTTCTTTGATTCACATTGTGTTTTATACAATCATTCCCATAGATTGTTTTTTATAAAATTAATCCCCATTGAACTATGCCCATCATCACCCTGTCTTTTCTGGTACTCACCAGATCTTCCCCATTTCCTTTACCCTCTCCCTCCACCCATCAATTTGTGCTACCCTATGGTTTTACCTCTACCCATCCTCACAGCTCTGTTCTCACCCTTCTCCCCTTGGAAACCCAAACACATTTTTCTAGTTATCCTTCTATTTGGACAATATAATGTTATGCAGTGTTTGTTCTGTGAGACTGAGTTCACGCAGCAAAATACTTTCCAGTCTCTCCCAGCTTAGTATTCCATCATATGAATGCACTACAACTTTTTAATACATTCTATTGTGGTTGGACATTTGGGCTGTTTTCATGTTCTTAAGATGATGAATAATGCTGCTATGAACGTTAGTGTACAAATCTTTATTTGTGCCTCAGTTTTCATTCTCTCAGGATATATTGCTAGTAGCGGAATAGCTGGATCATATGTAATTTCTATGTTTAGCTTCTTGAAGAAACGCCAAACTGCCTTCCAGAGTGTTTGTACCATTTTACAATCCCACCAACAATGTATGAAAGTTTCAATCTTTCCACATCCTCTCCAACATTTATTACATGCTGTCCTTTTAAACTTTGCCACCGCTACTGGAGTGAGATGGTATCTCATTGTTGTTTTGATTTGCAGCTCTCTTATTGGCAGTGACTTTGTGCATTTCTTCATATGTCTGTTGGCCATCTGAACTTCCTCCTCTGTGAAAAGTCTTTCCATATCTTTTGCCTATTTTGTAGTTGGATTATCAGTCTTTTACTTATGCAGGCCTTGTAGTATTCTGTAAACTTTTGTTTGCATAGCTTTGTCTGAAATGGTATTACCAAATGGTTTCCCCCCAGTCAGTAGAGGTTTTATTTTTATTGGAAAAAGTTTTTTATGCAGACAGGGATTTAATCTTTAGAAGATTTCATTTATCGGTTTTATCCTCTCCTAGCTGTACATCTTTGTCAGCCTCTTTATACCATAGGCTAGGCCTTCTAATCTTGGTCCCATTTCATCTCTAATGATATTTCTGGTTTTGGGTTTTACCCCTACGATCTCTTATTCCCCTTGAGTTGGTTTTTTATATGATGTTAAATATGGATCCTATTTCAACTTTCTGTAGTTATCAATTCAGTTTTGCCAGCAGCATTTATTGAAGACCTTGTCATTTCCCCTCTTGGTAGGTTTTGTCAGTCTGGAGTTCACCTGATCCAGGCCATAGTCTTTGCAATCACTTGCTTTGCAACAGAAAGCTGGACAATGACTAGGGATGTTAGAGGTCAATTGATGCCTTTGAGCTGTGTTGTCAGAGAAGAATATTGAATATACCATGGACTGTTAAGAGAATGAACAGGTTCGTCCTGGAGAGGGTGAAATCAGGCTGCTCCTTGGAAACAAGGATTCTGAAGCTTCGTCTGACCTACTTTGGACATGTTGCAAGGAGGGACCAGACCTTAGGGAGGGACATCATGCTTGGGAGGGTGGAGGGACAGCACAGGAGAAGACCACCCTCAATAAGATGGATTGATTCAGAGACAGGGAAGATGAGGGTAGGTGTGTGTGAGAGTATTAGAGTAGTGGAATAGCTAAGCAATGTGGAATTTCTATGTTCAGCTTTTTGAAGAAACGCCAATCTGCTTTTCAGAGTGTTTTTACTATTTTAGGGCTGTTGTATACATAGGGTCACTATGAGTCACAGGCAACTTCATGGCACTTAACAACAACAACAGTAGATGGGGCCATTTCTAGGTTTTTTTATTCTGTCCCATTGGTCTATGTGATTGTCACTGCACCAGTAAGTACCATGCTGTTTTGGTTACTACAGTTCTACAGTAGGTTTTGGGATAAGGGAGTAGTATGCCTCCCATTTGTAGGTCTTTTCTGTCTCTAGTTAGATTTATTCCTAAGTAAATCTGTTTGTGGTTGCCTAGTGTAAAAAGCATTGTTTTCTTGGTTTCCTTCTGTGTGTTTTGTTACTCTGGAGAACACTGCCTTTTTTATATTGATCATGAATCCTCCAACCCTACTATACTGGTCCACTAGGTCTAACAGGGTTGTTTTTTGTTTGGTTGGGTTTTTTTTCCCTGAGTCCTTTGAGTTTTCTCTGTACACTATCATATCATCTGCATATAGCGACAACTTCACCACCTCTTTGCCGAGTTGGATGCTTTGTTATTTCGTTCTCTTCCCATTGCCCTAGCAAGTACTTACAACACAATATTGAATAGGATTGGAAACACTGGGCATCCATGTCTGGTTCCTGTTTGTAAGGAAAATTATTTTAGTCTTTCTTCACTGAGAATGACATTGGTTCTTGGTTTTGCATATACACGTCTATGTTGAAAAAATTCCCTTCTATTCTTATTTTGCTATGTGTTTCCATAGAAGAGGTGTGGGATTTTTTTTCAAATACCGTTTTTTTTATCACCTGATAGGATCATGTTGTTTTTGTTATTTGCTTTGTCAATGTTAGGAATTACACTGACTGTTTTTCTTATGTTGAACCATCTTTGCATACATATTGTGAATCTCACTTGGTCATAACGGGGGTTTTTCTGGTTGTTGTTGTTGTTGTTGTTTTGTTTTTGATTTTTATTTTATTTTTGTTTTTTTAATGAGCTGTTAGATTCTACTGGGCAGGGTTTTGTTAAGGATTTCTGCATCTACATTCATGAGAGATACTGGTCTGTAATTTTCATTTTTGTCAATATCTTTGCCTAGGTTTGATATTAGGGTTTTCTTTCTTGATAGAATGACTCTATCCTTCTTTTCTATTTTTTTAAAATAATTTATGGAGAATTGGTGAGATAGATCCTCTCTGAATATTTGATAAAATTCAGTCATGAAGCCATCTGGTCCAGGCCTTTTTTTGTGGGTGGGGGCATCTTTTTTTTTTCTCTGTTTCTCCTTTTCTGATGGATCTGCTCAAGTGTTCTAGATCCGGTTGTACCAGTCTGTGTAGGGCATGAGTTTAAAGAAATTTTTCATGTCTTCTAGATTTTCAAATTTCTCAGAGTGTAGCTGTTTATAATATTCTGATATTATAGATCTAACTCCATCTGTTTCCTGGGTATTTCTCATAGGTATTTTTATTTAACTGAGCTCAGTTATTCTTTCAAAACTAAATACTTGCTGCTAAGTATGGTGCAAATACTTTCCAGTGTACTAAATTGAACAAAACAAATTCTCTACTATCTAGGAGCTTACATTCCAATAAGCTTGTTATGTCAGCTGTGCATTTTAGTAGGTATTTGGAGTGATAATTTTATGTGCTGAAGATAATTCAGAAACAACAGGGAAATTACATAGACAGAGACCTACTAGAAATACAAGCAGGGTTTAGAAGAGGTTGTGGCATTGGAGACATTATCGCTAATGTCAGATGGATCTTGGCAGAAAGCAAAGAGTACCAGAGGAATGTCTGTGTTTCATTGACTATGCAAAAGCATTTGATTGCTTGGATCACAACAAATTTTAGCTAACCTTGAGGAGAATGGGAATCACAGAACACTTGATTGTGCTTATGTGAAACCTATACTTGTACCACTGGGTCAATTGGCATCACAAAATTAGATGATGAAGAGATTGAGATTCTTAAGAATTACAACTTGCTTGGCTCCACAATCAGCACTCTTGGCACTAGCAGTCCAGAAATCAGAACATGAGTTACACTGGGACAATGTGCTGACAGGGACCTCTGCAGAATATCGAGAAGCAACAATGTTTAGAGACTAAGGTGGCCTGATCCAGAACATGATCTTTGCAATTCTTACTATGCATTGGAGAGTTAGAAAATGACTAAAGGTGGCAGAAGAAGAATTGAAGCTTTTGAGTTGTGGTGCTGGAGAAGAGTCTTGAGCATACCATGGACTGCCAATAAAACAAATAGGTCTGTCTTGGAGAGGGTAAAACCAAGTTTCTCTGTGGAAGCTTGGATTTTGACACTCTGTCTCACATACTTTGGGCATATGGCCAGGAGGGACCAATCCCTGGAGAAGGACATCACACTCAGAACGGTGAAGGGACTGCACAGGAGAGGAAGACCCTGGATGAGACTGATACAGTAACTGGGGTAATAGGAGTAGGTGTGTCAGAGTGAGACTAGCTCAGAACAAGACTGCCTTCAGAGCTGTTATATATAGGGTTGATGTATGAGTCGCAGGTGACTTGAGAGCACGTAACAATAACAGCAGCAGCAAATTTTACGTATGGTGAGGTCCAATTGGCAGCATCAGGATGGATGGTGAAGAGATTGAGATTGTTCACAGATTTAGTTTGCTTGGGTCCACAGTCAACACTCTTGGCACCAGTAGTTGGGAAATCAAAAGGCGTATTGCCATGGGAAAGTCTGTTGTTAGGACTTTTCCAAAGTTCTGAAGAGCAATAGTGTCTCTCTGGAGACTAAGGTGCATCTGATACAGGCCACGGTCTTCGCAATCACTTGTTATGCATCAGAGAGTTGGACAATGACCAAGAAGAATAGAAGGAGAATTGATGCCTTTGAGCTGTGGTGCTGGAGAAGAGTGTTGAGGGTACCATGGACTGCTAGGAAAACAAAGAAATTATCCTAGAGAGGGTTAAGCTGGGCGGCTTCTTGGAGGCAAGGATTCTGAGGCTTTGTCTGACATACTTTGCACATGCTGTAAGGAGAGACCGGTCCTTGGAGAGGGACAACATGCTTGGGAGGGTGGAGGAACAGCGCAGGAGAGGAAGGCCCTCTATAAGGTGTGGGATGGGTGTGTCGGAGACAGTACAATTGGCACAGGACAGAGCAGAGTTTAGGACTCATAGGATCACTATGAGTCGCAAGCGACTCAATGGCACATAACAACAATAAGCAATATTGCTGTTGTTGTTAAGTGCCATAAATTTGGGTATGCTCCCATGACCCTATGAACAATAGATACAAATTTTGTCTTATTCATCCTTATTATTTCTAATACACTTGAGCTCACTGCTGCAGACACTGTGTCAATCCATCTCATTGAGGGTCTTCCTCTCTTTCAGTGACCTTCTACCTTTCCAAGCATGATGTCCTTTTCCAAGAAAAGCCTTTCCTAAAAAGATGTGAGATGAAGCTTTGCCATCTTTGCCTCCAAAGGACACTCTAGCTGCTCTTCCTCCAAGAGATACACATTTGTTCTTTTGACAATCCAAGGGATACTCAGCACTCTTCTCCAACATAGCTCAAAGGCATCAATCTTTCTTCTGTCAATTTAGGTATTTTGCTATTAAAGCCTTTCAAAAGTATTATAATTGTGCAGAATAAATATTTTGGGAAAGACAGGAACAGTAAGTCCTGTTAAGAAAAGATTATAATGTTTCAGGTAAGAGGTAATTGTGGTTAATATGTGCTATCAAGTCGGAACTGACTCATAGCTGACTCTACAGTGAGATTTTAAAGGCTGTAAATCCCAGGAGGGTGACTGCCATTTTTCTCCTGCAGAAAAACTGAATCACTTGCCTTTGGAATGGCAGCAGAATTCACGACCAATAAGCCACCAGAACTCCCTATGAATTGATTAGACTAGTCGATAGTTTGTGAATGGAAGAAAAGTTGGATTGCAGTAACATCTGGAAAAAAATTTTGTCACAATCTAATAAGAGGGCATGAAAAAACGGAAGGAATCAAAATAAACTTCACATTTTCTTCCAAAGAAGGCTAAGGAATGACTACAGTATGACAAATAGTGTAGTTGATATGACTGAGTATACAGAATAAAATACCTCTTAGGGTATGGACTGTGTCTCTATATTTAATATCCCAGACTTTACCTTATTATGGTGTTGTGGACACTCAAAAGGTACTAATTGAACCAACAAACTCAATTAGAAAAAGGCAATGGAACAACTATGTAAACATGATCCAAGGTAACTAATAAAAGAGAGTCAGAGACAGGATTGCATAGGGGTGGGGGTGGGGGGGAGGAAGTGCTAGGTATACTCTAGTCTCTGTAGTCCAAAAGCCTGGTTTGGTACTTGGCACAAATGCCCTCACTAAATACTTATTGAATATCAGTCATTTGCACATAGGTGACAGCTGATCTAATACACTTGCTAAAATTTAAAAAAAAAAAAAAAAAAGCCCTCCTTCATCTCTCTTCCCAACAATTGCTTGCATCGGGGGAAAAAAAGCAATTCCAAAACTACTTTAATGGATGGAGAATTGGTGGAAGTGTTGGAATCTCAGGAGCTTGGAGTGGCGTTGGTGGTGTATCTCGTAGATTTAAACAGGTGGTAAAGACAGATTTGAGTCGTCCATTTTTTTTAAACTAGGCTTAGACGATCCACAATGTGGAGCTTTTAAGATCAGGGCAGTGCCATTCACACAAGGCTTTGGAATGCAAATCTTAATTTAGGGCTTATCAGTCAAAGGCTGAATTAATTGCTCAATGGCTTTAACTAATTAAAATAATACGATTCTCCGCCCCTTTCAAACTAATCACCTGGAAGTCAAATAATGGAGACTGGGATACTCAATATTCCTTTTCTCAAGGTGGTGATCAGGAAAGCCTCTCCTCAGTGACAGAAGCCTAAATGGGAACCAAAGCTTTCATGTTCTACGCCCAAGCGCGTCAGATTAGCTGGAAGGACCGAGTCTTACACTGAGCCTGCGCACACCCTTGCTTCCTGTCAGGCGCATGCGCCTTAAGGCAGGCCCAGGAGAGCGACTGTGGGCGGGTCTGGGCAGCTGCAGTATTGAGCAGCACAGGAGCTGTGGGAGGAGCCGGCGGCCTCACCGTGGTTACCACCGCGGCGCTTCCCTGCCCAGCAGGCCGAAAGACTGTCATCACCTTTGATTGTGGGGCTGCTTAGGGCACCGTCCCGGAAATACCCCTGCTTGCCTCCCTCAGATAACCCCACCTGCCCCCCACGCCGCTGCCGCCGCTGCTGCCGCCGCCGCCATGCAAGGGGAGGATGCCAGATACCTCAAAAGGTGACGACTCCCCAGGGCTCTGTGCTACTCTCCCCACTGGGCTCTGACAGTGTTGTTGTGTTGGCCGTGAGGTGTCTTGGAGCACATCTAGAAGCATAGACGGGAAGATGGGAGGCATGGAAGGGAGTCATTATAAAGGGAACGAAATAATGAATTGGGAAAAACAGCAGTGGGCCCTTTGGGAATTCAAGGGTCTGGAGCCTTGCACCTGGTTAGGTAGGGTACTGATTGCACTGTGAAAAGGTTTCCTTCTTTTGTTGGGAGGAGGAAGAAGTAAACATTATCTTAGCTCCTTCCATCCCCTTCAAGTCACCATTTTCCCTAATAAATACCTTGGGAGCAGTAGAATGAAATCTGCCTCTGCTTTTTCCAGTTTGGCTTTTACTGTCATGGTGCTTCCTTGAAAGAGGAAAGATAACAGCTTTTATTCCTTGGGAGGCCAACTAACATGCTCTTTTCTTTCCCTTTTTCTGGTTTCCTCCTCCTTTTCTCCCATTTCATTTGACACTAATGCATACAGAACAATGTCATTTGTTTACGGCGATTCATCATCATCAAGAGGTTTGTTCAAGAGATTCACGTGGAACAGGCCATATCTTTAGTCTCCACATAATTCCATTATCAATTACTTTTTAAAGGAAATTGTAATCTGCTGGACTTTTTTTACTTCTGTCAAAGATAAACTCATCCCTGGTGAAAAGGATGCTTCTCACTGGATCGTGAGTTAGCATAAAGCATTTTCTCCATTTTAAGTTAAGTCCTTGCCACTGAGTCCACAAATATCCTAGGAAAGTCACCGCATTTTTTGGACACAATTTGCTCATCTGAAAATGAGGCTGATAGTACTACTGTTATGATAGGAGGGCTAATTATGAAAATACTGTTATAAGACAAAATATGCATGTAAAGTCATAGTGTTATTATTTCAGGTCATCATATGCTTTTTGAACAGAAGTACTCTGGTTTGGGAAGTCTAATCATAACCGAAAAAAAAAAGGTCTATGTTATAATATAGCCTCACACAGTTCCAAAAATAAACAAACTGCATTGTCTTTGCAGGACTGAGGCTTGTATTGCCTCAGTTTCTCATTTATATAACTGTATCTGAAACTGACAGCTAGTTCTTCACAATTACTTGGTATACATCAGAAAGCTGGACAATAACTAGGGATAATAGAATTGATGCCTTTGAGTTGTGTTGGATACTAGTATTGAATATATACCTTGGACTTCCAGGAAGACAAACATTTCCATCCTGGAGAGGGTGAAGCCAGGCTGCTTTTTGGAGGCAAGGATTCTGAAGCTCTGACATACTTTGGGCATGTTGAAAGGAGGGACCAGTCCTTGGAGAGGGGCGTCATGCTTGGGAGGGTGGAGGGACAGAATTGACTCAGTGACTGGGGTTAAGGGTGGGGGTGAATGTGTTGGAGATGATGAGTTTGCCACAGGATAGAGCAGGGTTCAGGGCTGCTCTTAACAACACCAGTAAAATGAAGGGGACAAAAGAATATTTAATGATAAGTCATTATTGATTTCCTAGTAGAAGATTGCTTACAGTGATCTTTAAAAATACCTTTAAACATTTAGGCAGAAAATTTCTTTCAACTTTAAATTGGAAGTTGTTTTAGAGCAAAGAACCTTTATTGTAATATTCCATACTCAATTATATACTGATTTTCATGTCACATAGTTGTGCCTGAGATAGTTTGTTTTGAGCATGTTGTCCCAGTATGAACCTTTAGGAATATTGCAATGTATAATTCTCAGCCTATCCTAAACCTCAAAACTCATTGCAGTCAAGTTGGAAACAACACACAGCAGAGCCTCCAGAGAGTTTTCAAAGGCTCCCACAGAGTGTCTGCTGGATTACTTCCTTTAATGCCATACTATTCAAAGTTCAAAAAATAAAGTTGAACCAGTCATGTAATGTTTGAAGTAAAGGAGAAAGTAAAACATCTAGAAAGACTGAAAAATACACGACTCCATTTTTGTCTCATTTTGACAATATAAACACTGTTTTGTTTCACATTAGAAATATGCAGCTGACAGACAACTCTATGTTTATGTAATTGATTCACTCCAATTTTAATTAAGTTCACTAAAAATTCTGTAGTTTCTGTATATCTCTGCGTGTAATGCTTGTGTATATTTATATGGTATAGATTAAAGAAGCAAGCCTGGGTTTCATTTTTTCTTCTGTACTACCTAACCTATTAAAAAAAAAAGGAAAAACAAAACCCAAGCCTACTGCATAAGAATAAATCATGAGTTGAATGATGACTGAAATGGCAGCTAAAAACAGCAGACTAGTTAATGGCAATAAAAATGGAGAGAAACAGATAATTTTTAGGATATTATAGACTATCTTTTTGTTGTTGAATTATTGATTAGATATGGCAGAGGAGGTAAAAGTAGAATCAAGGATGATTTTCAGACTTATTAGTGATTTTAAGGATTTTAATGGTACAAGCAGTCCTGAGTCACCACTGTCCAATTTACTTAAAACTTGTAAGTAAACCCTATTATAGGTGAGATAGAAATGTGGAATGTATACAGTTGTTTGTAATCACAAATGGTCTTACTTTTCAACGTGAATCAAAACATTACTATTATTACTACTGTGCTATAAAGATACATTTTATCTGGATATGCTTTATATTTTTATGCATAAAAAGATATACCTACTCCTCACTTATGAAGTGTCTCAATACTCATCACTTTGAAAGAAATATCTAGCAGTATCTCCAATAATCTGGGCTGTACCCAAGGCCACAGTTGAGCCCAGGGTATCTTCCATGTTCATCTTGAATGATACATTAGAGGCCCAAGCAGTAACCAGGTCATATGAGGAATAGTGGTCATCTAGCTGCAGGACAACTCCTCCTATTTCTATGTCTTTTTTTGGACCCAGATGGTACAGGGCAACTCTGGGATGACTCAAGCTCATGGATGGCCCTGGGGGGGGGGGAGCGGTATGAACAAAGAACCAAAGGTGCTGAGGTCAGGGAGGGGAGGTGGGAAGTGAGAAAAAGTATTCTCAGCAGGTAGTGGATGAGCAAGATCCCCACACTAAGTGGTCGTAGGAAGGCAAGTGGAAGATGCCCAGAGTCCTTACCCAGGGTGCTTTTCAGGTAACACCTGAGTCACCATCACCACTCCTAACCCCTGTGGGCTTTGTGGAGGTAGGGCCTTACTACTAACATCCTAAGACAATAGGGTCATTTGGTGGATGATGAGTAACTAGGGCTAGGGAAGCAGGCAGCATTAAAGAGAACAGCCCATCTCTGGCATAACACCAGTTTTGTGTAATGCTCAGGACACTATAACCTAACCATGTCTTTATGGGAGGAGCAGGTATACTAAATAGAAGGGCGGGGGAAGAAATGGACAGTGTCCGTGAGGCATCACACCCATTATATTTATTACACAGATATTTTAAATGGTAATCTTAAATATGCTCAAAAGCCTAGTGCTGAGAATCTTTGTTTTCTTGATGTTGAGTTTCAATCAGTATTTAAGGCTACAGTCCTTGACCTTGTGCAGCAAGCACTTCAGGTTCTGCTTAGTTTCAGCCACCAAGGTGGTGTCATCTGCATAATACAGATTGTTGATGAGTTTTCCTCCAATCCTGATGCCACATTCCTCTTCATAGAGTCCAGCCTCCCAGATGATCTGTTCTGCATATAGATTGAAAAGGTACAGAGATAGGACACATCCCTGGCATACACCCTTCCCAGTTTTGAACCATGCAGTGTTTCCTGAAACTTTTTTGATGACTGCCTCCTGGTCCAAGTATAGCTTTCGCATAAGCACAATCGAGTGTTGTGGAATTCCCATTCTTCTCAGAATCAGCCACCATTTGTCGGGATACACACAAATGGCTTTGCATAGTCAGTGAAACACAGACATTCCTCTGGTACTCTCTGCTTTCAGCCAAGATCCATCTAACGTTAGTTATATTATCATAATATCCCTACTGCCACAGCCTCTTCTAAACCCAGTTTGCATATCTGGCAGTTCTCTGTTGATGTGCTATTCCAGTCATTTTTGGATCATTTTCAGGAGAATCTTTAGTTCTTTCAGCTTAAAAAATGTGCTTTTGATTTTCTGACTCCAGCTCTTTGCACATTTCATTATAATACTTTGCTTTGTCTTTCCATGCTGCCCTTTAAAATCTTGTTTTAAGCTCCTTAATTTCTTCCCTTTAATTTCATTTAATTTATTTTTGATGCTCTAGTGCAGTATTCAGAGTCTTGTCTGGCATCCATCTTGGTCTTTTCTTTCTCCTCTGTCTTTGTAATGACCTTTTGCATTCTTCGTGGATATCCTCCTACATTTTAGGTGGTCTTCATTCATTAGTATTCAAGGCCTAAAACCTGTTCACAGATGGTTTTGAAGTTCAGGTGGGAAAGACTCAGGTCAAATTGCTTTAGGCAAACTATTAAATGATCCAGGAAGTATTAAAAGAAGATGGAAAGAATATACTGAGTCACTCTATCAAAAGGAACTGGCAGACACAGAAGAATTTAATGAAATCACATATGAGCAAGAGCCTATGGTGATGAAGGAAGAAGTTCAAGCTGCTTTGAAGGAAATAGCAAAAAATAAGGCCCCAGGAATAGATGGTTTACCAGTTTACATATTTCAGCTAACAGATGCTGCCCTGGATCTGCTCACAAAGTTGTGTCAAGAAATCTGGAGAACAACCACTTGGCCAATTGACTGGAAGAGGTCTATATTTGTTCCCATTCCAAAGAAGGGTGACCCAACAGAGTGTGGAAACTATAGAACAATCTCATTGATTTCACATGCAAGCAAGATTCTACTGAAGATTATCCAAAAACAACTGAACGAGCACAGCAGAGAACTGCCAGAAGTCCAGACTGTGTTTAGAAGGGGTCATGTTACTAGGGATATTGTAGCTGATGTTAGATGGATCTTAGCCAAAAGCAGGGAATACCAGAAGAATGTCTCTCTGTGTTTCATTGATTATGCAAAGGCATTTTACAGTGTGGATCATAACAAACTGTGGCTGATTCTAAGAAGAATAGGAATCCCAGAACACTTGACTGTGCTAATGCGAAACTTATACTTGGACCAAGAGGCAGTCGTCAGAACAGAGCAAGGAAACACTGCATGGTTCAAAATTGAGAAAGGCGTATGCCGGGGATGCATCCTGTCTCCATACCTTTTCAACCTGTATGCAGAGCAGATTATCTGAGAGGCTGGGCTCTATGAGGAGAAGTGTGGCATCAGGTTGGTGGAAGATCTGTTAACAATCTGCGTTATGCAGATGACACAACCCTGGTTGCTGAAGCTGAAGCACTTGCTGCAGAGGGTCAAGGCCTGCAGCCTTCAGTATGGATTGAAGCTCAATGTCAAGAAGACAATGATTCTCACCACTGGACCAATTGGCAGCATCATGATGGATGGTGAAGAGATTGAGATTGTTATCAACTTTAGTCTGCTTGGCTCCATGGTCAACACTCTTGGCACCTGTAGCCAGGAAATCAAAATAAAATAAAAAATCCTTCCTAGTCTGTGTTAATTCAAATGCTCAGATGTTTAGAATAGTATCTGACAGACAAGCATTTTACAGAAAGAAGAAGATTCCCCTAATTATACAAGAAAATAATAAATTCAGTGTTGCTTCCCCCACCCACATGTGTCTTGACCCATCCTTTTCCTTGCTCTGCTAGCATCCCCTTCTACTCCAACCTACACCACTCAACACCTCTCTTCCCCCTATCCAGCCCTTGATCTGATGATGTTGGTCTCAAGCCTTCTGAGATTCTGTGATTCTGAATGCCTTATGCTGCTACCAGTCTCTTATGCTGCAGCTAGTATCTCTTGAGTTTAGGAGTCTCTAAATCCAAATACCAGGTACTAATATTAGAGAAGACTTTCTATCTCAGATGGTTTTGAGGAAAAATTCTTTGCTTGAACTTGTGCTCCTGGACTGACTTCTTATGGCTTAGGGACCCTTCTCTCCCATTTACAGCACCCTGCTGTCACAAGAGGATAGTTTTCCAGAATAGGGTCATATGTCCTTTTGATCTGGTATGTAAATGTTGTTTTCTTGGCCTTCAGGCCAAGAAATACCTGCATTGAATGGGGCCTAGGTGAAACCTCCCACCTGCCTCCACACCCTGCCCCAAAAGAGAAATTTAAAAATAAAACAAATTATCTCATACCCCAAAAGATAACTAGGAAAAGACAAAGTAGAGGAACAAAGTGCAGAAGTGGCGAAGAAAAAATAAAATGATAGACTGTATCCAGCCCTATCAATTATGACCTGAAATGTTAATCATCTAATCTAGTGCTTTACAGTAGAACTTTCTTCAGTAATAGGTATGTCTTTATATCTTTATTGAAGAAAAAGTAGCCATATAGTAGCCTCTTAACATGTAGCTAATGTAACTAAAAGAGTATATTTTTCATTATTTTTTGCTAGTTTATTTACAAAATTCAAATACGTTGTTTTTCACAGCAGATCCTTCTGATTTCCCTCACTCGCCACCATCAAATTGTATAGACTCCATGATTAATCCCCCCACACACACCTCCTCACTCATTTGCTTCTTTCACCCTCCCGCCAATTTGGATCCTCATACTCCTTCTACAATAGTGGTTTTATACAGGATTTGTCTTTGTGGGAATGAGTTAGTTCACTCAGCATAATGTTATTTAGTTCTCAAGTTAGGCAATAATTTTATATTTGTGTATATTCTTTGTTCATATACGTTGTTTTTCACACTGAACTTTTCCCTCTTCCTTTACCAGTTCCTCCCTGCACCCATCAAATTGTGTGACCCTATGTTTAAACCCCTGTTCCCCTCCTTAGATCCTTGTATA
>NW_006399807.1:13637272-13638567 GCF_000299155.1 Elephantulus edwardii | reverse complement strand
CAGAATACATCCCTGGCAGACATTCTTCCCAATTTTAAACCACGAAGTGTCTCCTTGTTCTGTTCTGATGCCAAGCTCTAGGATTCTGTAAACTGGTTGTGAGACCCTTGTCTGAGACTGTATTGCCAAGTGTTTGTTCCCAGTCAACAAGTTTCCTTTTCATGCTGTTGGAAAAAGTTTTGATGAGCACAGAGATTTAATCTTTAGAAGATTCCATTCATCAACTTTATCCTCTTCAGAGTGTGTATTCTAGCTGTATTTGGCAGTCATTTTATGCAGTAGACTAGGCCTTCTAAGGTTGGTTCCAGTTTGTCTCTTAGGAGCTTTATAGTTTTGGGCTTTATTCTCAGGTTTCTGTTCCACCTTGAGTTGGTTTTTGTGTATGGTAGAAGATGTGGGTCCTGTTTCAGCTTCTATAGGTGGCAGTCCAGTTTTGCCAGCACCATTTGTTGAAGAGGTTATCATTTCCTCATTTGATAGGTTTTATTTCCTTGTTGAATATCAGTTGACCGTAGATAGATGGTTCCATTTCTGGGTTCTTAGTTCTGTTCCATTGGTCTGTCTGCCTGTCATTGTACCAGTATCATTTAGTTACTACAGCTCTATAGTAGGTTTTGAGATCAGGGAGTACTATGCGTCCACCTTTATTCTTGTTTTTCAGAAGTACTTATTTAGGATCTTTTTCCTCTCCAAATAAACTTGACAGTGTCCCTTTCTATCTTCTTGAAAAGTGAATTTGGTGTCTGTGTTGCCTTGAACATGTAGATTGCTTTTGATAGAAGTGTCATTTTCACAGTAATGAGCCTTCCTATCTATGAACAAGTCATATTTTCCATTTTTTTTAGGCTTTTATTGTGTCTTGTAGAAATGTTTTGTAGTTTTCTTTGTATAGGTCTTCTGTATCTTTAGTTAGGTTCATTCACAAGTTTCTCAGTTTGTGATTGGTTATTCAAAATGATACTGCTTTCTTGATTTCCTTCTCTGAGTTCTCTTTGTTACTACAGAGAAATTTCACTGATTTTTGGATATTGATCTTATATCCTGCCACTCTGCTAAATTACTCTACTAGCTCTGACAATTTTTTGTTTGGTTTTTTTTGGTTGTTGCTGTTGTTGTTGTTGAGTCTTTTGGGGTTTTCTGTGTACACTATCATATCATTTGCATAGAGTGACGTTTTAACCGTCTCTTTGCTGATCAGGATACCTTGTATTTCCTTCTCTTGTCATATTGCCCTAGCAAGTACTTGCAATACAGTATTGAATAGCCGTGGTGACAGTGGACATCTTTGTCAGGTC
>NW_006399807.1:13630289-13636155 GCF_000299155.1 Elephantulus edwardii | reverse complement strand
TTTATTTCTTCTATAACCCAATTGTATTCAAGCAGGGTATTATTTAACCTCCATGCTGATGGCTTTATAAGCTTTATCCTCTTGTGGTTAATTTCTAATTTTATGGCATTGTTGTCTAAGAAGATACTTTGTATTATTTCAGGTTTTTAAATTTTATTATTCAGTGTTTTTTAATTTGTTGAGACTTGCTTTGTGCCCTAATATATAATCAGTTCTGGAGAATGTGCACTTGAGAAGAAATGGAATTAAGTTTTACCTGGAGTGCAGTGCTCAGAATATATCCAGACTGTTGATTTGGCTGACCATGTAGATTAATTCTATTATATCTTTGATAAGTTTCTTTTAAGTTGACCTATCTTTTGGTGAGAGTGATGTGTCTCCTATCACTATTGTGGTGCTGTCTCTTTCTTCAGCTCTGTTAACAGTTGTTTTATGTATTTAGTAGGTCTATCGTTGGGTGTATAGATGTTGACCAATGTTTTGTCCTTTTGATCTACTATGCTTTTAATTATTATATAGTGCCCTTCCATAAGGTGAAATCCTTATGGTGGATTTCCTTCCGAAGTCTATATCAGAGGTTGGTATTGCCAGTCCTGCCTTTTTTGTGGATGTCATTTACTTGGTATATTTTTTCTAGCCTTTGATTTTGAGTCTGTCTTACTCTTCTTCTGTCATTTACACCTTCTTCCATAGCTGTTCATATACCTCTTCATCAATATATTTGTTCTGGTTCTCCACCTCTAGGTTATTTCCTTTATCTGTGTCTTCCATTGTTTTTCCATCATTTGTACTTTTATTCGTAGCTGTTAGAAGGTCTCTATATCAACATATATCACCTGCTTTCTTGACTCTGGGATATTCATACAGTTTCTGATACTCTCTTTGGGTTTGGTTGTTTGGGGTTTTGTTTTTCCTCTAAGAAGGCTTAGTTTGTTTTTTATGGTGTTTGAAGCTGTCTTTTGTTTTCTTGACATTATATGAAGTTTTTCTTGATAAGTGTTAGGTCATTTCTGTTGTGTCCACAAAAGTTGGTGGTGGTTCTTGCCTTTGTAATGTTACTAGTTAGTTGCCAAGTTAAAATGTGATGAGGTACTCACTCCACTATAAGTCGTTTTGGGGAAAATTTGCCTTTGTTTAAAGTCCTTGAAGTCTCTGTTCTGTACTGCAGCCCTGTGGGAACCTCCCTTTAAAATAATCCCCTGACATCCACTCTTTAGACCCCCTTCATATATGAAGTGACTGAGTGTTGTGAGACCAGGTGCTCTACTCAAGCAGTTTCTTATGCACCTTTTCTCCTGGAGCTTAAAGTCTTCCTTTGTCTCTGAAGTGGCAGGAGATTAGAGATCAGGGTTGCTAGCTCAAGCAGTTTACATGCAGGGTGTCTCAAGTCAGGCTCCCCCCATCACCCACCTCCCCCACTTCCCACCAGAGGGCTACAAAAATCCCTTCCCTCTGCCTGAATTTCTGTATACTAAAATCTCTTGTCCTGTTTAGCCCCTGGGATGACCTTGCAGTGGCAGATTCAAGGATCCCTGATAGAGGTACCTACAACCCCAGGAACACCTCAGTCCTGTTTCCCCTCAGACAGTGAAGAAAAGAATATTTGCTCTTGCACAGAACCCCCCCCTCTCCTGACCTTTTCTTCCTTTGTCTTGGTATTCTGTTTTGTCTCTGGTGTGGCAGATCAGACCCTGCCTGGGCTGCTTGTATGCATAGGCTCTACGGTCAGGTCAGCCTATGTCACAGGGAGCCAAAGAATTCTTCCTGTGCACAATGTTCTGGACACTAAAATATCTTATCCTGCTTCACCCCTGGGATGGCCCTGCAACTGCAGAGGCAAGAATGGAGGTGTCTACAACGCCAGGGGCTCCTTGGTCCGGTCCTGTCTTCCCCACAGGCAATTGGGCGTGCTCGCTCTCAGCACAGAGCCCCTGCCTCTCCTGATCTCCATTTTTTATTGTTTTTAAAAGGTAATTTATTATATACATTTAGAAAGCTCTGGCAGCCTCGTGGGAAGGGAGTTATACTGCTAGCCCAAAGGGAGCATCTCACTGGAGCTTCTAATTCACCAACTGCTCTACTGTAGAAAAGAAAAACAGTCTCCTATTATTCAATTTAAAGTCTAAAAATCCTCTTGAAAGTCAGCTATGAGTTGCTTGTGACTTGACAGAAGTGAGTATTTAAATTTAATTTTGAACAAGCTACTGTAATTAGGATCAGGCCTGTGGCTGTCTCTTCCTCTGGGCCCTTCTGGGCATTTTGTGGGTCTATCCCGCACCATTGATTTTTCTAAGCCTGATTGTTTGTATGGTTTGCTGTTAGAAGTACAACACCTATATGCCAGTTTGTTATACTGGGGCAGTGCTTTATATGTTGCTACTTATTTTATAGCTTATGCATGTATATGTTTGTTTATTATTTGCTCTTATTAGTACAGCACTAATCTGTCAGTTTGCTGTTTTAGGGTAGTTTCTGGTCACTCTGATGCTGGAAACTATGCTACTAGTGATTTAAATGCCAGTAGGGTCGCCTATGGTAGACAGCTTTCAGAGAGCTCTAAGGTTAAGACAGAGTAGGCAGCAGGATTACTGATTCTCTTTTGAAGTAATAGGCCTTTGGAAACCCTCGAAACAGAAGAGAAATTCAGGTAACTATAGTTTAAGAGGTAGAGCCTAGATGAGAAGTCACTAAACAAAATGAGAAATAGCTGAAAACAAATATTAATAATTAAAATGTGAAATGTAGAAAGTATGAGTGTAGGAAAACTGGAAGTTGTAAAAAAATGAAATGGAATACATTAAAATAAACATCTTAGGCATTAGTGAGCTGAAATAGATGACATTAGCCACTTTAAATCAGATGGTCACATGACCTACTATGCCAGGAATGAGATAGGGAAAAAGAATGGTCTTGCCTTCATAGTTGAAAAAAAACCCTTTGCAAGATCTATCCTAAAATACAGTGCTCTGAATGATAGAATACTATCCATATGTTTACAAGGATGGCCTGTTAGTGCAGTTGTAATTCAAATGTATGCACCAACAGCTAAAACCGAAGAGGAAGAAATTAAAGAATTCTAACAACTTCTGCAGCTTGAACTTGACCATACAGTAAAGAAGAAAGATGCAGTGATAACAATTGCTGACTGGGATACAAAAGTTGGAAACAAAGTAGAGGAAATAGTAGCTGGAAATTATAAGCTTGGTAACAGTAATGACACTAGAGCTTGAGTGACTGATTTTTGCATATTCAATGGTTTATTCATCACAAATAACTTTTTTAAGAAACACAGATGGCAATTATATACATGGACCTCAATTGAAGGACTGCACAGGAATCAGATTAACTACATCTATGGGAATAATTGTTGGAGAAGCTCAATATCAACAGTCAAAATCAGGCAAGGTGCTGGCTGGGACCAATCATCAATTCATGAACAAATTTAACTTGAAGTTGAAAAATATTAAAATAAGTTAGTCCATAAGAACCAAATTATAATCATGAGTGTAAGCCACCTGAATTTAAAAATCATATCAAGGAGCTCTGATGGCCTAGTGGCAGGAAGCTGCACTGCAGTCCCAGAGATATGTGGTTCGAATCCACCAGATGCTCTGCCGGAGAAGGAGGGGCAATCTCCTCCTGTACCCGTCAGATCAATTTTGACAGTACACACACACACACACACACACACTCTAATAATAAAAAAAATAAATTAAAAAAAATCATATCAGTAACAGTTTGAGACATTGAACACTAATGATCAAAGGACAGATGAATTCTGGAATGACATCACATGTATCATTCATGAAGAGAGCTAAAGGTCATTACAAAGAGGAGAAAGAAAAGACCAAAATGATTGAGATTCTCAGCTTCATCTTGCTTCGATCCACAATTAGCAGCCCTGGCACAGTGTTACAGGCAGAAAGTCTGCTGTCAGGGACCTCCATAAAGTCTGGAGGAGCAAGGATGTCAGTTTAAAGACCAAGGTACACCTGATAGAAGTCATGATCTTTTCAGTCACCTGCCATGCATCTGAGGGCTGGACAATGAATAAGGATGACAAGAGGAAGAATTGATGACTTTGAGTTGTGGTGATGAAGGAGAGTACTGAATATTCTGTGGACAGCCAAAAGAACAAGCAGATATGTCCCCGAGAAAGTGCAGCCAGAGTACTCCTTAGAAGCAAGGATGGTGAACCTTCATTTTACATACTTTGGGCATGTTAATAAAAAGGACTATCCCCACAAAAGACCTATACAAAGAAGATTATAGAACATTTCAACAAGACACAATAAAATACCTAAAGAAATGGGAAAATGTGTCCTGTTCATGGATAGGAACACTCAATATGGTAAAAATCACATTCTACCAGAAGCAATCGAAATGGTCATTTTTCAAGGAGATCGAAAGGGAAATTGACAAGTTTATTTGGAGAGGAAAGAGACCCCGAATAAGCAAAACACTTCTGAGAAACAAAAAAATGAAGTGGGAGGCATAGCACTTACTGACCTCAAAACCTAATACACAATGATAGTAACCAAAACTGCATGGTACTGGTACAATGACAGGCACATGACCAATAGAACGTAATTGAGAGCCCAGAAATAGACCCAACTATCTGGTCAACTGATACTTGACATGGAAATAAAAACTTTCAAATGGGGAAATGACAACTTCTTCAACAAATGGTGCTGGCAAAACTGTACTGCTAACTGCAGAAAGCTAAAAGAGGATACACATCTGACATCATACATAAAAATCAAGTCAAGGTAGAACAGAAACCTGGGAGTAAAGCTCAAAACCATAAAGTTCATAAGAGATAAACTGTGGGATCAAGCCTAGATGGCCTAGTCTGTGACATAAAGAGTTTGCCAAATGCAGCCAGAAATGTTCAGTCTGGAGAGGATAAAATTATGAATGGGACATTCTAAAGATTAAATTCCCGTGTGCATCAAAATAATTTTCCAACAGAAAAGAAAGTCTGCTGACTGGTAAGTAACATTTGGCAATACCATCTCAGACAAGAGTATCATATCAAAAGTTTACAGAATCTGACAGGGCCTGCACACAAAAAAAAGAAGAAGATAACTCAGTTACAAAATGGGGAAAAGACATAGAAAGACTTTTCACAGAGGAACATATTCAGATGGCCAACAGACACATGAAGAAATGCTCCAAATCACTGACATTAAGAGAGGCACAAATAAAAACCATAATGAGATACCATCTCATGTCAGTAGCGGTGGCAAAGTTTAGCAGGTAATAAATGTTAGAGAGGATGTGCCAAGATAGGAACTCTTCTTATACATTGGTGGTGGTGTTGTAAAGTGGTGCAAACCACTATAGAAGGCATTTTGATGCTTCCTCAAAAAAATGAACATAGACATTCCATATGACCTAGCTATTCCACTGCTTGGAATATACCCTGAGAGAATGAGAACTGAGACACAAATGGAGACTTGTACACCAGTGTTCATAGCAGCATTATTCATCATCACAAGAACATGGAAATAGCCCAAATATCCAACAACAATGGATTGGATTGAGAAATTATGGCACACTCACACAATGGAATACTACACAGCACACAGGAGCAATGATTTTATAAATTACTACCTAAAATGGAAGGGACTGGAGAGCATTATGCTAAGTGAACTAACTCAGTCTCATAAAGACAAATTTTATATAAAACCATTATAGTAGAAGGAGTATTAAGATCCCAAGTGGGGGTAGTAGAAGCAGAAGGGTGAGTATGGGTGGGGAGGAGGGTTGCTAATCTCAGGGTCTCACAATTTGATGGGTGGGGGAGGTACATGGGTAAGATCTGGTGTGAAAAAACTGTATCTTAACTGTGTAAATAAACCAG
>NW_006399807.1:13594356-13629824 GCF_000299155.1 Elephantulus edwardii | reverse complement strand
GTAGAGAGAATAGTGCAACAATGAATGAGTGGAAGCCCAAAATCTCTGTAAATGTTTATGAAAATTAATAAAATATAATTATAGAAAAAAAATATACTTCAAAAAACAGTATTACACAAAATAGAAAGTACTGTCTTGTGCTGATAAATTCTATACTACCAAGAGAGTTCTAAGGCTGCATTCTGCTCAATATTCAGGGAACAGATGATTCCAATTTGTACAGCTCTTTTAGTGAATGTAGAAAGGGAAAATATTCCCCATCTCATTTTAGGATTTTAGAATAATCTCTATATGAAAACCAGGAAAGGACGTTACTCAAAAAGAAAATTGCAGTTCAGTATCATTGATGAACAAGAATGCAAACTTAATCCAATAATGTATTGCAATCCAGCATTACCCAGTTCTGTTTATCCCAGGGATACGAGTATAATTTGATGTATTTAATGAATTTAATTCAGTACATTAATGGATTAAAGAAGAATAACACATGACCATCCCATTGATGGAGAAAATAGATGATATTTAATATACTTTTATGATATAAAAAAGCATCTTGTGTTTTTAAACATTTTTTAAAATGTTTTCAACATTTTGTGTTTAAAAAAACTTTTATGAGGGGGAAAAAAAAACAACCCTCAATCCTAAAACAGAAAGGATTTATGATTTAAACATTTAATGAGGAAGCTTTAGAAACATTGATTTTGTCACAAAAAGATCATCGAGAATGCCTATTATAAGCATCTCAATATTTCACCATACTCCTTAAACAGGGCAATTAAAAAAAATCCCTGTGCCCATCAAAAAAAACACATCTCCAACAGGGAGAGCCACAGAATGGGAAAAACATTTGGTAATGACATCTCTGTTAAGGGACTCATATCTAAAATGTATAGAATATTCCAGCACCTCAACAAGAAAAAGGTAAACAACCCAATCACAAATGGGCACAGGATATTGATAGATACATCATCTAAGTAGACATTCAGATGGCAAGCAAACATATGAAGAAATTTTCAAAATCCCTAGCTCTAAGAGAGATGCAAATCATCTCACACTAGTAACAATAACAAAATACTGTAGAGCAACAAACAATAAATACTGGCATGCTTATTCACTGCTGGTGGGAGTGTAAAATGGTGCAACCACTATGGAAGGCAGTTTAATGCTTTCTCAAAAAGTTGAAAATAGAAATACCATTTGATCCAGCTGTTCCACTACTGGGAATACACCCCGAAGAAACCAGAACTGCCATCCAAGTATATATCTACATGCCCATGTTTATTGCTATGTTATTTACAATAGAAAAGAGATGAAAGCAACCTAAGTGCCCATCAACAAATGAATGGATAGGAAAACTATGGTATATTCATACAGAGGAATACTAAACAATACTGAAAAACAGTGAACTCGTAAATCTTTACACAACAAGGGTGACCTTGGAGGACATTATGCTGAGGGAAATATCTCATTCACAGAAGGACAAATAGTACATAGCACCACTGTTATAGAGCAGATCTGACATGGAGGGTTGGGAGAAGAAAGGATAAGAGTGGATAGAGAATGAACACTGCATTGAAACAAATGATGTAAAAGACTATAAAAGAAATAATATGATTAGGCATTGTACATATGACAGCAGCCCAGAATTAGAGGTACATTGCAAAGAAGACTAAGAGAGGGAGGGGAAAGTGTGCAACAATGAATGGACTTTTTTTTTAAAGTGAGCTCAGGGAGTGTGACAGGGTAGAGAAGAATAATTTAATAGGACAACTGAATACAATATTAAAAGACTAGAAATAGTGTCATGTAGATTGCAGATGGGAATGAAGATTTTTTAAATAAATTAGGTTTAATTTCCAAATGTCACATTACAATATATCTGTGTGTCTGTAGACAATCTAATACCTTGTACATAGAATGAGTAAGTACTATTTTGTGAAACGTGTTCACCTTTGTGGAGTAGAACGGTTAACTTGTTTCAGATAGAGTGTGATCACTGTGAGTTGTGTTCACAAAAAGGGTAGGTGAGTAAAAGATGCTAGAAGGGTGCCAACACAGTGTTTCTGTAGGGGAAGGTAAACTTCTACCTGAACAAAATGAAAAAAAAATTTTACAGATAAATTAAAAAGCAAAATGTGAAGTTGAAACTTTCTAATTAGAAGACGTGAGGCCAACTGGAGTTTTGAGTTCAACAACACAGTAAATGAAAAGAGTGCAGTTACAACGTGGGAAATATAATCAGTGACATGAAATGCAATGTATCTGAATCATTGAAGGAAAACCAGTTTGTTTTGCAAACTTTAACTTAAATCACAATAAAAGGTTGGTTTTTTTTTTAAGTAGGATAAATAGATAATATGGAAGAAACAAAACTTAAATATATCTCCTTTAATAATGTTGAACCCAAATCGTGTCAACTAGTGACTGTGTTCAACTTTGTACAGTGAATCAGCCCCTGCTCAGTCTTGTCTGGTCCTCAGTCTGCTGTGGTCAAGTGCATTGTTCAAGTCTCTCTGTTATTCCATCTTACTGAAGGTCTTCCTCTTGTTTTCTGACCCTTCCACTTTTCCAAGTTTGATGTCTTTCTTCAGGAACTCACCTCTCCTGATGACTTGCCCCAAATATGTGATTAAGGCTCATCATCCTTGCTTCAGAGAATTCTGATGTGACTGGATTAGGAAATTTGCTTATTTCTATTGCTTAATCTATTCTAGAATAATTTAATTTATCACCTTCTAAAATGGCCATGTGACAAGTAGTGATTATTTGTTTATTGGTTTACTAAAATTATGAATTATAGAAGTCTGAGAACAGTTCAACATATCTATGGAAACTGCTAGTGGCCTTACAATTTGACATAAGTGACAGTAAACCTAAACTAACCAATAAATGCTTTTTTAAAAATGCAATTGTATAATTTGAGGAATGATTATTAGGAACTAATGTTGAAATTTATATAATTATTTAAGATGGTACATAATACATATTGCAGTTTATTTCATTCTCTGATCTAATGAATGAACTAATAATTTGGTAGGTTTGTTTTGTTG
Organism: Elephantulus edwardii; assembly: GCF_000299155.1. Classification (NCBI taxonomy): domain Eukaryota; kingdom Metazoa; phylum Chordata; class Mammalia; order Macroscelidea; family Macroscelididae; genus Elephantulus; species Elephantulus edwardii. The sequence goes on along the minus strand of NW_006399807.1, from coordinate 13,626,774 downwards.
TTGTTATACATTTTAGAATAGCTACCTTAGACTGAAGTGTTAACTCTTAGTTGAGGCCATTCTCTCCCTTATGATCTTAATTGTTTATATTTCATTGACTTGTTCTTTGATATGATTTTGAATAAATGTATTTTTCTGAAGTAGAATTAGTCATAAGGGAACTGTTAACATGTTTATAATATAGAGTTACATGTTTATAATATAGAGTTGGAGAAAGTTGTTTCTTGGATCAAGTAAAAAAAATACCTGACTTAAATATAGGTCTTAATGTAGCCAATGTGTTTTTTTGGAAGAAACTTCTATGCAAAAACTGGACATTTTGTGTTTTTTTTAATCAGTTTTTTTTTTTTTTACTTTTTTTATTCTAGGAAAGTTAAAGGAGGAAATATTGATGTGCACCCATCAGAAAAAGCACTCATTGTTCAATATGAAGTGGAAGCTACAATTCTTGGAGAGATGGGTGATCCCATGTTGGGAGAACGAAAAGAATGCCAAAAAATGTATGTTTCTTTATTCATATACATTGTAAAAGTGGTGAACTTTTTGTAAACCTGGTTTGATTTTAATCTGTGTAGATTATAAGTGGTTATGACATTCTTTTAGACATAGTTCATGTTAGTAAAACATATTAATAAATCTAGACTATATTTCAGAGAAAATCAGGTTTATTTAAGCATAATAGAAACCTGATGAAAAATACCTATTCTGATTTATCCCATTAAGTAAATATATATCACAAGATATAAACTACTAACTATAAAATCACAAAAGATATATTTTATGTGGACCAGTTTAGCCTAATTTAGCAAATTTATAGTTAATAGGATCTTGGATTTTTTTTTTTTTAGGCTCTAGATTTACAAGTAATATGACACGCAGGAACTGCCAAATGATCCCCAGACCTTGAAGTCATCCTTTTAAATCAGCCCTCTAAAAGATGTTAGTAATAAGACAAGTATGTTCTGACTTAATAGATAAGTTGACTCCAACTTGTAGTGACCCTTATATACAGCAGAGAGAAGCACAATACTTGACACATTTTGTTCCTACATTTGTGATTCAAGGAGCCTGCTAGGAATCCTTTATTAGCTTGCCTTTATCCTGTGATCTTCCTTTAACTGTTATTGTGAGTTGTGAGTACCTTCAAGTTGGAAGTGACTCCCAGCCGACCTTCCAGTGAGTTTTCAGAGGCAGTAAATCACGAGTTGGAGACTGTCCATTTTTCTCCTGCAAAGCAGCTGATGGATTTGAACTGTGTACCTTTTGGTTAACAATGTAATTTCTTACCCTATGCCACTAGAGCTCCCTCCTTCCTAACATAGCTTTGTGGAAATAAGGATAGTCTGAGATCACCTAATACTCTCTTCTAATCCTGTTGCCTACATAAAAAGGATTTTATGTGAAAACTAGTTAGAAATATTTGATGGTACTAAGTATAGTCAACAGCTTGTTACTAGGAGTACAAGTAACGAGGGTCAGCTGTACAACTCTCCAGTGATAACTCTGTCATGTGATTTTCTTTTGTGGCATAAAATCCTTTATGAATAGAAAACCCACTACTATCACATCATTAAATTATCTCTTGTCATATTGTTAGACGCTTTTCAGTATAACTCATAGCAGCTCCCTGGACACAGATCTGAACTTTGACCAATCCTGCATCATCCTTAACAATCTTTATCACCCTCGAGCCCATTGTTAGAATCCTGAGTCAGTCCATCTCATTGATGGTCTTCCTCTTTATACTTGACCCTCTACTTTTCTCACCATTTTCCAAGGATTAGCCCCTCCTGACAGCATGCCCAAAGTCTGTGAGACCAGTTTCACCATCCTTAAACTCTAAGGAGCACTGTGGTTGCATTTCCTCCCAAGATAGATTAGTTTGTTATTTTGGCAGTCTATGTTGTATTCAGTATTTCTCTCTATAGAATCCAGCTGCTCCAGAAACTTCCCAATCTGGATTCCAGCCCCAAACCTGCCTTACTTGGATTAAAAGGGTGACCATGTTTGCTTACATAATGAAAGATAATAAAGTTTGCTAAATAATCTAGTAGAATGAAGAGAAATATACATTATTATGCACATACACAGTTGATTCTCATTATAAGTTTATACTGGGTATTCTTGCATACTTTTTCTGGTTAGTGTGTTTGTATTGCCTAAATTTTGAAAATCATGACAATCTTTTCAGGTTTAATTATTAATTTAACATCCAACGAAGCTCTTCTAATTGTCACACATTCATATTTCAGTGGAGAAATGCAGTTTTTAGTTATAAAGAATAGATTCAGTAGTCTGTTCATCTGGAATTAAGGGAGATTATTGTTTGAAAGTCATCAGACTTTCTTTACAAAGGGTACATTCACAGCAGAGTCAGCCACCTGGAATGAGTTATTACAAATTGTGGTTAGAAGAAGTAGATTTAACATCAGTAAAAGGAAACCTTAGTTTCTCAATACATAACCCAAGCTTCACCATATTTGGAAAAGAATAAGATTGTGAGAACAAAAGAATATTATGATTTATTGTTACAAAGATTTTATCAGTGCCAGGCTGGCTCAGTTAGATTAAGATAGGTGTGAAGTGAAATGTTATGAAATTGGACTATCCAATGCCATGGCCCAGGTCCAGAAAACATATTTCTTGCTTTCAGTAGTAGTAGTTTTTGTGAACCATTGAATCAGAACTGACACATAGCTGACCCTCCAGTGGGTTTTCAGAAGCAGTGAATTGCACAGGGGATTGCCCACCTTTCTCCCGCAGAACAGCTGGTGGATTTGAGCTGCATACCATCAGGATTGCAGTGCAGCTTCTTACCACAAGAATACCAGAGCTCAAATATACAAAGAGATGAGATATAGTGTGAGTGCATCATCAACAGAGACTTGGCTCTTTGAAGATTTTGGCTTTTTTTAAGAACTTGGTGATTATGATCTAAAAATTATACATCTGCCTTTCTCCCAAGATTTTGGTACTGGTGTAATAGATTAAGCTGTTTTAATAGGCTCAAATCAATGATACTCAATGTTGGTAAGTTGAGTCCAATGCAGAGGAAACTTTCTTTGGGTTTCCAAGGCTATAAATCTTTACAGGAAACGACTCCTCTTAACTGGTGGATTTACTAACACAACATGTTATACACCTAAACTGCCTAATCAAGATTATATTCTTACCTATTAGGATAAGCCAGAAAACATACCACTAACATTTTTGAAACAAATTTGCTCCCTCCTCAATTTTTTCCTGGTCTTTCGTAATAGGGAAGACTTTAGAAGAAAGATCTATATGGTAAAAGAAGAAAATATATTTACTCCAGATGTTGTTATGTGCTTTCAAGTCATTTGTGATTCATAGCAATGTTATGTTCAACAGCTCTGAACCCTGCTGTCTTAAGCCAATTTTATTGTCTTCAACACACCTACCCCTTGACCCCAGTTACCAAGTCAATCCATCTCATCCAAGGTCTTCCTCTCCTACAGTGACCCTCCACCCTTCCAGGCATGTCTCTCTCCAAGGACTAGTTCCTCCTGGCAACATGACCAAAATGTGTGAGACAGACCTTCAAAATCCTTACAGGAGCAGCCTCGTTTCACCCTGTCCAGGATAGACCTATTTGTTCTCTTAGCAGTCCATGGTATGTTCAATAGTCTATTCCAACTTCACAGCTCAAAGGCATCAATTCTTCTTGTCATCCTTAGTCATCATCCCGCTCTTATGGATCTTGTGCTTGTAAAGGTGGACAGAAAGAAAGACTCCTAACAAGGTAGATTGACACTGTGACTGGAGCAGTGATCTCAAGTTTATGAGAGATGTTGAGGATGGCGCAGGATAAGACAGGATTCAGGTCGGTTGTGCATGGGGTCACTGTACTCAGCTTGATGACACGTAACAGCAATAACAACATGTTTGGGGAAGAAAGATAAATGTAGGTGTTATGTTTCTTTTCTTACCTTGCTTATACTTCTCATAACAGTTGCTTTGTAGTTTCCTAAGTATGAGTACTTGACACTTTGTTATATTCTTACTGTAGAGATATATGGTCAGGTACATTTAAATTATTTGTAAATTATTTATTTCAAAGAAGTGTATTTGAAGCTATTGCTTATTTTATAACATCTGAGTTGGGAAATTCTGATGTTCTGCAGCATTCGTCTTAAGAGTCTCAATGCCAACACAGATATAACTTCTCTGGCACGGAAGGTAGTTGAAGAGTGTAAACTTATTCATCCCTCAAAACTAAATGAGGTTGAGCAACTGTTGTATTATCTACAAAATCGCCGAGATGCATTGTCAGGAAAAGGTAAGTAGTAGAATTAACTGATTTCTCAATTCAAAATCAGAGTGGTTTGCTTATAGTTTATGGTTTTGATATTTGAATATTTTTCCTAGTTCTATGAATAAGTAAATGAAAGATTAAAAATTGTGTTTGTTTTCTATGTACTATGTTCTACATAGATACTTTCACATAAATCTTAAGTTCTAGTGGCCTAGTGGGTATAGAGTTATACTGCCAATCCAAAAGCAAATGGTTTGTATCTGCCAACTCCTTTGCAGAAAAAAGATGAGAAATCTCTTGCCATGTGATAAGTGGCCACAGAAAACCTGCTAGGGTCAGCTATGAATCAGTTCTGACTCAACAACACATATCAACATGAATGTATTTCAATCATATTAACTCTACAGAAATAAAAGCATAGAATTTACAATAGGAACTTTATTATCTCTGCTCCAAATAGACAGGTCCTTGGAGAGGGACATCATGCTTGGTAGGGTGGAGAGACAGCGCAGGAGGGGAAGACCCTCTATGAGGTGGATTGATTCAGTGACTGGGGTGGTCGGGACGAGTGTGTCAGAGGCAATGCAATTGGCACAGGATAGAGCAGGGTTTAGGGCTGTTGTACATAGGGTCGCTATGAGTTGCAAACCACTGGACAACACATAACAACAACAACAACCAAATAGACAAATTTTCTTTATTAACCTTTAATTTATAATTTGAAGATATTATGAAACTATTTAAATGTTATAATATATATTATGTGCTTTAAACTCTCCTAAGAGTGCAACTTTATTAACCTTAGTCAAATATTACTTTTTCTTTCTTCAGTGTTCCTGTTACTATTTTCCTATCCTAAATTTCCTTCTTAAGGAATCAAGTCATTAAGAGATTAAGAACTGTGCAAATAAAACTAAGCACATAATTATTTATATAATAATTTCTAAATAATCTCAACCAAAACATTTAAATGAAATTTAATTTTTTATTATTAAGTGGTTAGTTATACTATCACACAATATTTATTAAATATACATCTTACTTTAACCATTGGTGAGTAATAAAATATGGTGCCTTTGAAATAATTTATAACCAGATTTTGCTTATACTAAGTTTTTTTAAAAAAATGAGAAAATCTGTTACATTTAAAAAGATTAATCATTCTTACATCTCCATCCTCAGCAAATAAAATGCCACTGTTTTGGGGGGAGTTTTTTTAGTTGAGTTTTAATAAAAGTTTATAGAGAATTTGGATTTCCATTCATTCATTGTTGCATAAAATGTCAGTTTTTAATGCATACTTTTTTAGCTTTAAACAGAATCTAGTTTATGATATGACCGGTATATAGTTATTGATTTAATCACATGTCTCTGAACATGTTTAATGATGAAGTATAATATTTTAAATTTGATTTATTCTAATCACGTGCTGCCATTCAGTATATACTTGTTAATTATGATAGGTGCTATCCTGATAAGTAAAATATTATTAATCAAGAAGTTTAATAGGTCCTATCCTGATAAGTAAAATATTATTTATCAAGAAGTTTTATAAGGGGAAATATTTTAAGTTTGAATCTTCTTGTTAATATATGTATAAATGAGAGATTACATCTTCAAATAGATGGTGAAAAGTGTGCAACTTTTATATTTATAATATATCTATTTATTTATATTGATCTTTTCATTTATATTTCTAATATATATTTATATTGGATATACTATAGTTATTACTGATTTTTTTTAATGCCAATTTAGTGATTCTGAAGGTATATATAGTAAAATATCTTTTAATAAATGAAAACTCGTTCACTGACTTTTCAAAGCAAATCAATTTCCTCACTACCTTTGCAAGAGATTAGAAGACTGTGAGGAAAGTTTCACATCATCATAACATTTGAAGTCATATAAAATGCTTTCATATATTAGATTTATTACTTTTTGAGAGCTATTTCAGTTTTTCTTTTCAACCCATTTCTTTGTTCGGTATTTCAAAGCCAGAAGCCTTGATTTAAAAATTATTAGAACAAAGCAAATTCATTCTATGATTTTTCTTTAGTTATATAATACTTCAAAAATAAACTGTTTGAAGTAAAATTTAGCTGCTGAGAAATTGTGACCTTGTTTAGAATGACTTCTGTCCTTTTTGAAGATAACAAGAACTTTTATTTATAAGGTATATTTAATAATTATAGAATAAAAATTTAAATATTATTTAACTTAAGTATATATGTGTAGCATGTATGCTTAAGAATTTTGAGCCACATCATTAAAATATTTTGAAATCATTTTGCTAGAAAATAAAACTTATGCACCATAATTCAGCATAACCAGTGATTTAAGTTTGTATTCAGCATCTTTGAGTATCTCTTTGGGAACAAATAGTATTGGCCTTCAATTTATGATCTTAATTTTAATTTTAAAAATGCTGTTTTTAAAATAACTTTTTTATACTAGCTTTAAAATTATTCAAGTAATTTCTTTATTAAGGTTCTTTTGAGGGTATTGGTGATTTTTTTAACCTAAGTCATTTCTTTTTCTTTGCCTTGTTGATTTTTTTTTAATCTATTGTATATAGGGTTGCAGTAAATAAGCATCAAATCAAAAGTACCTAACAACGGCAACTTTAAATGTGAATTAGGAAAACAAGGAGAGGAAACATAAAATAGACAGTTTAGTTTTTTCTTGGTAAGCCTGGTTATATGTGCAACTAAAATATTACTTAGAAAGAAAGAAAATTATAGTGTCTAAAATAACTTGAAACAGTATTTCTAGGCTTTATTAACTTATACTTAGGTAGACAATTGAGTCCACATTTTGAGTACATATTTTTAGGTTTTAGACCTTAAAGGAGATATCCTAAGCACAAACAGGTAGATAGTCGAGTCCTGCACTCTTTTTGAATGCCTTAAAGCAGACATTCTAGCCACAGAGAGGCCTTTGAAACAGACAGCCCAGATTCAGGGAGTCCTTGACACAGACAGCCCAGATGCAGTGAGGCCTTGAAGAAGACATACTAGATTAAGGGAGGCATGAAACAGACATCTCCAATGTAGGGAGGCCTTGAAACAGACCATCCAGATTTAAAGAGGCCTTAATGCAATCAGCCCAGATGCACTGAATCCTTGAAGCAGACATCCAAACACTGTAGAGTCAATACTTTATAATCTTATCTGAAAAAAAAAGAACTATATAGTAACATTTTTATACATTTAAAAAATAAACTATTCAATTTAAGATAATGCAGCTTTCTTAGAAATAGACTCAGCTACTGAAAACAAAATATTTAAATGTTTTGCATTCAATATCTATGTCTATATGTATTTTTTACAGAAAAAAAGGAAAAACCTAGCAAACCTAAAGATCCACCTCCTTTTGAAGGAATGGAGGTAAGACTGTATTTTGATCTAATAGACAATGGCAGTAAGATGTTGCCTACAATTAAAATCATAATTAAAATGTGGCATTTAAACTTTATAATTTGCTCAAAAAGGTAGAAAATTAATGTTTAAATTAATAAAGATTATTTATTGTGCTTTTTAAACAATTTATAGAATAACTTGTGAAAAATGTTTAAATTTTCTCACTAGAAAAGTTTTGAAATATTGCCTTATCTGTTACAGTAGATCCATATTATTATTTTTCACTTCATTAAGATATTTTATAGTGAGAGAAAAAATGTTTAGTTTTTATGTACATTTTAGCATGTGATTTATTAATCGTTTTATACTGGAGCATAATTCCTAAAGGTCTAATTTCTCCCCTAATATTATTTTTATATCTCTGGTGACCTAATGATAGGTTGTACTGCCAACCTAAAGGCAGGTGATTAGAATCTACCAGTTGCTTCAAGGGGGAAAGCTAGGCAGTCTCCTCCCAAATAGCTTACAGTTCGGAAAGTCAGCTGGAGGATCAGCTACGATTCAGCTTTGACTGAACAGCACATAACAACAACTGCTTCCTTTGTTTCAGATTGATGAAGTTGCTAACATTAATGACATGGATGAATATATTGAATTACTATATGAAGATATTCCTGACAAGGTTCGAGGTTCTGCTTTGATCCTGCAACTTGCTCGAAATCCTGATAACTTGGAAGAACTACTGTTGAATGGTAATTTAGATCTATAAATATTAAAATCTAAAACTTACTGTAAAGAGTTAAAAAATCTATTATAATAGGAGTAGAAGTCTCCTGGGTGATGAAGTTAACCTGGTTGGCAATTAAATCTATTCTGATGCCCCAACTTTTAAAAAATCAGCTATTGAAAACCTATAGAACACAGTTGTACTCTGTGACATGTGAGGTCACCATGAATTGGAATACTCATTGTTATGTAGTTTTACTTATAATAGAGGTGCATGGTAAAATTACTTGTAACAAAATTCTCTAAGCTCATTGCTCTCAAATTAGAACCCACCCAGGGCCGACATTCATTGGCCTTCTAAGGTTGCACATTGCACAGAATGAGATTGTTTGGGTTTTTTCCCTTGGAGCTACTGGTGAATTCAAATCACCAGAGAATTGGTCTTTGGGTTAGCAGCACAACTCCCTTTAGACTACTCAGATATTTTACAACTCTCAATTTCCTTCGTATTCAAATTTAAATTTTAGTTTCATTTAAGTATTCTGTATGAATTTGTGTATCATTTAATTTAAACAAGGAAAATTTAGTATTAACTGTAATGTATCTTCTACTCTGGATAACTTTCTTTTTTAAATTAGGGAAACATTTGCCTAAGTGTGTACATAATATTATTTATTAAATTAAGGTTTCTTTTCTTTCAAAAAAATAAAAAATAATATAGTTTGTGTTGTAAGTTTACAGAGTACATTACTTTTCCAGTCAGTAATTTATACACATTGTGTTTTAGTAACATTAACTTCAGTTCCCTTAAGGTAACACCACTCTTCCCATGTTCTCCCTCAGTTTCTCTTGTTCTCTCTACCACTGTCCATTCTTCCTTCTTTCCTACCCCTTTATGCATTTTGAGAAATTAGAGTTTTAGTTTGAGGCTTCTGTCAATAGCACAGCAGAAGTTATACTGCATCTTTATAATTTCAGTTGCTTTTCACAAGAGATGCTTTGTAAAGAAAAGGAAACACAAGTAAAATCTTTTGCTCGGTAATGACACTTTAAAACTATATTAAATGCTTGATTCCCTGTTTCTCCTTCTGCCAGAAAAACATGAGAAATGTCATTATTATTTGGTTTTCATCACTTGAGAAAGAGTATCTTTTAAGTGTTACTATATTATTATAATGGATGTTGAATAGAAAAATAACAGTTTATAGCTCAAGATCATGTCTCAGTATCTATCCAGAGAGTTGTTCCAATTAGAATATTTGCACAGTATAACTTTTAAAAATATACCACTAATACACACATATATTCTTTTTTTTTATTTTTTTTTACATATATTCTTTTAAAGTAGTTAGAATACTTCAGATAAAATCTACTTTTAGCGTTACCCTTAATGTTTAATGAATTCTTCCAGATCTTTTTAATATTTTATATAGATATGTGTGGTTATTGCCCATATTAAAATATAGATTATTGCATTATATGATTTTTTAAATCTTGAACTCAAGAACTCGTTGTTAATCATAGCTGACCCTCCAGTGGCTATCTAGAAGCTGTAAATCACACGGAAGGAGATTGCCCACCTTTCTCTCACAGAGGCACTGGTGGATTCAGACCACCAGACACGTGCCACATTTGAATTAGCAGGACAACTCCCTATGGACTACACCACCAGAGTTCCCTGGGTTTCTTATATAACACACCCAATATATTCTAACTCTTAGTTTCTATTTCCCTCACAAAATATAGTAGGAATGTTTATTAATTTAACCTAAAGCTAATTTTATAAAATATTTTAGCATAAATTACCCTGATACTAAAATACTACTTTATTTTTTCTGTATTTTAATTTTATTTACTTTCTAATTTATTATAATTAAACTAATTTTAACTTTTGCTTTTTCTAAATTTATCTTAATATTTTGTCCTTATCCTCAAATATGTGAAAATAGGTATTACTTTAGAAAATGGTAGTACAGTAAGAAGATAACAAATGCAAATGAAACCAATAATTAAATGACCTTCTTTTGTACGTATTATGTTCCTTTATCTAAATCACCTTTATTTTTCTGCCTGTAATTGGAGACTTAAAGCTCTAGGTTAAGCGTTTTAAAATAAAAGTTGTATTTAAGTTTTAAAAAATAGTTTTCTGTGTTGGAAAAAAGCATCCTACTTTTTTGTTCCAGTTCTGTCTTAGCCTTGTTATTTATTAATGACCAGACATTTAAAACCAAATCATCCTTTATACCAGAGGTAAGGTGAATGATCATTCTTTTTTTTTTTTTTAATACATCCCCCTTTTCTGTAGAAACTGCCCTTGGTGCATTAGCAAGGGTCCTGAGAGAAGACTGGAAGCAAAGTGTTGAGTTAGCTACAAATATTATTTACATCTTTTTTTGCTTTTCCAGGTATGTATAAATATGAAGTAGAATTACTAGTCTTTGTTTTTCTCTACCACTGGTTCAATTTGTGAGTCACTTTCTTGGGATTTGTGTGTGTCTGTCTCCTTATGCTCTGCCTCTGAACTCATACATGCCTGTTTCCCATCCCCTGCCTCGCTTTCTGTTGTTCATTCAATTAGTCCACACTATCCATATGTGGACCATAAACAGGAAGATAGTGAGTACTCCAAAGATTTAGAGTATGAGGCTCTGGAAGTAAACTGCATCAGATCTACTTCTAGTTTTGTTATTTATTAGCTTTGTGATATTAAATGCATTATTTCTCCATACTTCCCTTTTCTTATCTGCAAAATGTACAAAGTAATAATAGTACTATTTTAGTACTTTTATGGTAGCTTTTAGGTATAAATAAATTAATAAACTATTCATTCTAATTAATGTAGAGAATAAGTCTTGACCTAGACAAAATGCTCAATAAATGTTATTGTTGTGTGTACAAATATTTTTTGATTTGCATGTGTTGTATATCCATATATATGATTTATTAACATATATTCTTTAAAAAGAGTATGTTTATTCAGACATTCTGAAAAGTTTCCAAGAATAGTTACATGCTTCTATTTTAAAATTTTGCTAGCATCTCCAAATCAGATAGTAGATCATTATCTGAAAGAATAAATTCTTTAAGAAATACTTACAAATACTATTATGTTACTGATTTGTTAAAATGCTCTGATATCTGTTTTATGCAAGAAAGTAGATTTCTTTTTTTAAAAAAAAATTTATGTATGTATCTATGTATGTATGTATGTGTGTGTACCGTCAAATCAGATCTGACTGGTACAGGAGGAGATTGTAGAGCATCTGGTGGATTTGAACTGCACACCTCTGGGATTGCAGTGCAGTTTCCTGCCACTAAGCCACCAGAGCTCACCAAAAGTAGATTTCTAATGTTACATTATTAGCTCCTTTTGTAGTACTCTAAATTTTTTTTAGAGTATCTACTTTAAATAGTTCGTTGCAATCCTGAAGGCTTGCGGTTTGAATCCACCTGATTCTTTCCTGCAGAAGGAGGGACAGTCACCTCCTATGCCAGTTAGATCCAATTCACTGTTACACAATAAGAAGAAGAAAAAAAAAATATATATATATATATATAAATTCTAACCTTCTAAAAATAATTAACAAATAATTTCAGATAAGTGTAACATTTTAAAAGCTATTAGGAAGTAATTTTATACTTTCAGAGTTTTCTGGTATATGCTATGATTATATTAATTTACTTATTTATCAATGCTTACCTAAAACAGATTTTCTCCATTCATAGAATATATTCTATCAAATCCTTATTAAAATATCTTTTTCTAAGCTTTTCTCAGTTTCATGGACTTATCACTCATTATAAAATAGGAGCTTTGTGTATGAATATCATTGATCATGAGTTAAAAAGACATGAGCTTTGGCAAGAAGAACTTTCTAAGAAGAAAAAAGCTGATATCCTTTAAGAATGGAATTTCACCACATTATTGCCTATGGGTATTAACTTTTGGATAGATAGGGGTTAATTCTGTTACTGTCATTTTTCTTTTCCACTTAAATAATTTGGAAAACAAGATAAGATAGTTAGTACATTAAAGGTTAAACAAATAATTGAAAATATCAGAAATAATTTAGTTTGAGATATGCTTTGCCTCTTCCCAACTTTAATTATTTAATGTGTGGTAGAGAGAGCAGGTGGTATAGGCTGGTGAGTCTCTAAGTGATTATACCATACATCCACTAAGACATTTTGGTTGGTGAAAACCTTGCTCACCACTAATGGCTTTTGTACTTCTCTCAGAGTACTAAAATGACTTTGTTTACAAAGGATGTAAAGTTGGTGTTCAAAATAATTTTTAAATCTACTTTCTAATTAAGTGCAAAAAAATTTTTTTAATAAATATAAATTTAAGAGGCCTATATACCATGGACAGCTAGTAGTTCATACTAGAGAAGGTGAAATCATTGTGCTCCTTGGAGGCAAGGATTCTGAAACTTCATCTGACATACTTTGGACATGTTGCAAGGTGGGACCAGTCCTCAGAGAGGGATATCATGCTTGGGAGGGTGGAGGGACAGTGCAGGAGAGGAAGACCCTCTATGAGGTGAATTGATTCAGTGACTGGGTAGTGAAGGTAGGTGTGTTGGAGACAGTAAGGTTGGCACAGGGTAGAGCAAATCATATGGGGCTGTAGTACATAGGGTCACTACAAGTCGCAAGCAACTCGACGGCACCAACAACAACATAAAATGATAGAACATGTGAAAGTAACTTTGGAAATTAACATATCTTACAATAAAAGTAATTTTCAACATTCCTGTCAGATGGTCGGAATCTTCTCTAGCAGTGTAATTTAGTAATTCAGTCCATTCTGTGATTTGAGATTCTATTCTCATATTTGAAGGTATTTCTCAAATTGCCTCTACAAATTAATTTCCTAAATGGGATGCTCTGGTTATAGCTATCCTTATATGACTTGTTTTCAAGATTAAAAAGTGGTATTAGTTCCTTTCCTTTGATCCCAAAACTTATTAATGTCTTTTAAAAAAGAGAAAACATTTCTGTTGTGTAAAGTTCATTTGTTTCATAACTGTCCTTAGTGGAAAAAAAGTGAACAGTCCTGTTCTATTGATTTTTGTTTTCTGAGACCTTAAATCCTCAATATTATATAATCTGTGAGTATAGACAAATTCTGAGTATTTTGGACAGGCTTTTAAAATTGTCATTTGGTGTCCTCAAGACAATATAAAAATGCATTCACATACACAGACATACAGTTTTCTTTCTCTTTAGACTTTCCATTTTCTTAGTTAAGATCTCTCTGGGTTTAGAAACTTTCTATGTGAACTTTTAAGAATTTTGCTTTAGATTGGTATTAAATGAACTACTGGGCTAACTCAATAACTTTGGAGGCTTGAGATTCATCCTAGAGTTCTAAACCTCCTGAATGGCTCAGTGTAACCAAAATGTATCTTATCTAAACAAGAGAAAGCAACAGAGTCACTACTAGAACTTTTCACTAATCCTTAATTTTGCTATACTTTGTCTAATTATCAGAATCAGTATTCCAGGGGCATGCATTTCTGTCAAATACTGTTGATTGTACAGTTTATATGTATGGTTGTTAATGAATCACTAAGAAAAAATATGATGCTTACAATTAAACTATGGCTCAACATAGATTATAAAACTCATCATTTACCAACTGTATCGTAGGTAAAATGTGGGTGAAATGTCATATGGGTTAAATGATTGAGGAGGGGGAAAAAAATTACATGTTTTGATGCAAACAGCATTCAAAATTTAGTCAACTATTTTAACTTATATTCTGGATTATTTTTAAATCCTTGAAGATTTTGAAGCCAAAGTAAAAGTATTATTCCTACAAGCCCAAGGGATTATTATGAACCGATGTACCTTTAAAACTTTATTTACTTGCACTTTTATTATAATTTTTAAGGGATCTCTACTCTGCATCAGGGGGAAAAAAGCTTAAGGTCTGTTTTGCATTATTTAAATATTCTGAGCCTCTGAAGCTTATTCAAACATTTTCATAATTAATTTACTTAGTAAGGATTAATAGATCATTTTGATAATCTATTAAAAGTTACAGTCTACATAAAATATTTTGCATACAATTTCTGGAGATTCAAGTACCTTGATAAAGGTTGATATGTTCCCACTATGACTGTAAGGGAATCCATGAACCCTTGGCTAAGGTGTCCTGTTACAGCATAATTATTATGTAGAAAAGAAAACATTTTCGTTAAAACTATTAGCTAGAGAAAATAATGGAATGAAATTGCATATAAAGTTTAATAGTGTTATTTATCATAATTTCAGAAACTTTTATTTGCTTCCATAATTACATGTGATCCTTAACTCAGGTTGTTTACTTGATGAAGATCTTGAAAACCAAACCTTGAGAAAGGATTATGAAAAAACATTTAAAAAATACCAGGGACTTGTGGTAAAACAGGAACAGCTTTTACGAGGTATGAATTCCTAAACAATCAAGAAAATATGACCAAAAACATTAATTTTGTTCTATTTTTATCATTCTAGTGAAATAACAAAATATTGAAAGTTCTTTAAGTTTTAATATTTGCCAAGTTCTCTTGTAACAATATTGTGTAACAATCACTTAAATTTAACTCTGTTATCATTTCGTCAAAGGCTTTAATAAATATGTGCTTACATTTATTTTCTCAAAGACTTTTAATGTAGTATGTGACCTTTTTAATAAGAGTTCTGTTTTCTTACAAGTGTAGAAACTCAGGGCAGCATTCTGGGTAATCATAAGGCTATTTCTTTTGTGTCATCTCTCAGGACTTATTAAACTGTCATTTGTTGAATGCCGTTTTGTTGAATTATTTGTTGAATGACAGCCTTAGTTTCATGTACCTTTGTTCTGTTTTTTGTTTGTTTTCTTACTTTTTGCATTTCTGGTGAGTGTTTTGTAACCTGGATCCTGTCCCCCTATCTTGGCTGCAAGTCTAGTACATATTTCTTTTTTTCCAAAATAATATAAACTGTTTCATTAGGGCCTCATGTGAAAAGTATAAATGTTTGTGAGCTTTGAAGTCTGATATGTGTGAATGGTAACTTAGTTCTACCACATAGTTACTTTTCTGAATCTAAGATTTTCTATTTATAAAATGTTTATAATACTTCCTGCCTCAAAATATTATTTTAAAATTAAATGAATTCTTATCTGTTATCTACTAGTATACAGCCTAGAATACAAGCATGTTTTGCATTAATTATGTTGTTGTTGTTATGCTCCTTTGCGTCAGAGCCGATTCACAGCAGACCCTCCAGTGGGTTTTTGGAGGCAGTAAATTGCACAGATGAGACTGCCCATTTTTGTCCTGTGGAACACTGGGATTCTAATTGCTCTGGTGGCTTAGTGATAAGGAGTTGCTCTGCCAACTCTGAGGCACACCATATTAATTATACATCAATGCAATAATACAAAGTTAAAACTGAAGATAAAAATATATTAAGTATGAATGGCTTTTTCATCACAAATATTTGCTAAATAAATTTAATACTCATTTATGTATGTATACTGGCATACAAATGTTTAGAAGCATACAGAAAATGAGATTATACACTAATGAGTAAAATTAAAATACTATTGTGTACCATCAAGTCAGAACCAGCAAATCATAGCTGACCCTCCCGTGGGTTTTCAGAGGTTATAAATCTCATGGGAGAGGACTGGCCCATTAATTAATTAATTAATTAATTAATTAATTAATTGATCTTTCTCCTTTGGAGCTGCTTGTGGATTGGAACCATTTGCCTTTCTGCTAGCAGCACATCTCCTTACTACTTGGCCAATATGCTGCTGACCAAGCTTCTAGGAAGCTTGTAGACTAAGCTAACTAGGAAGAAAGGCTTGCTAACATAATTTCAGAAATCAGCCCACGAAATCCTATGAATCACAAGAGTTTGCCGCTAATCTACATTTTGTCTTGTTGTGCATGGTGTCTCTATGAGTTGGGGGTTAACACAGTAGCATCCAACAACAATAAGTAATTGTTAACCCTTAAAAATTTTTTGAAGTCATTTACAATATACTGGTTTTGAAGTACATTTCTTGCCTTGTAAGTATAAGTTAACTTTCTAATTATTGATTCATTTAACTCAGTCTATTAACTCTGATCTATTTTTTCTCCTCCAGTTGCTCTTTATTTACTTCTGAATCTTGCTGAAGACACTCGTACAGAACTAAAGATGAGAAACAAAAACATAGTTCACATGCTGGTGAAGGCTCTGGATCGGGACAATTTTGAGCTGCTTATTTTAGTTGTGTCATTCTTGAAGAAACTCAGCATTTTCATGGAGAATAAAAATGACATGGTAATGTATCCTTTTTGAAAGACTGCATGCTGTACATGTTCAAGCTAAAATATTTTGCTAATGCACTAAACATAGTGTCCCCTTCTGAGTTCTGGTGGCATGGTTCAGAACGTATTCAACTGCTAATCAAAAGCTGGCAATTTAAAACCATTAGCTTCTCTGAGAAAGAATGATGACCAGTCTCCTCTCATAAAGATTTACAGATGCAGAAACCTGATGGAGGATCACTGTGAGCCAGGGCAGAATTGATGACAATGGGTTTTCCAAGTTTAGGGAGATGATTCTTAATAAAGACTTCATAATAGCAATAGGCTGGAATCCGGTTTGGGAAGATGAGTGGAGCAGCCAGATTCTACAAAAGTAATTAAAAAGGCATTTGGGCCCTCAGACCTGTGGCCCTCAGGCCTAATTTTAATTCTTTTTGGTCAAACATTCTTCTAAGTGGTATAGTACTGCTCTGTCAATTTGCTGTAAAACTACAACTTGACGGCACTTAACAACAACAATAGCAATAGCTTAATTAATGACTTCAATAGGGAGTATAGAATATGCCACTTAATATTCCAAATAATTAAAACTTTGTAGATAAAAATCTTTTCTTAATACTATATAAACTGGACTGTGTACCATGCATTATTAAATTAAGTTGTATAGAAAGAAATTAACATTTATGATTGTACTTCAGGATCATCTGTCCTTATCATTTTATTCTATAAATGTTTGTATTCTGTGGTTCTGATAGTAGTTTATAAAATTATGGTTTGTTTCAGTCATTTTTCTGTAACCTCTTGTTCCAGTCAGTAGCCATAACCTGTTGATTCTGTTTTTGAAATATCTTTTGGAAGTATATTTTCTTTCCATCCCCAGTGCCATTGTATTCACTCAGACGCTCTACATTTCTTGTTTGAATTATTGTAGTAAGGTCTTAGCTGTTCTTTGCCATCTTTTATTATGGTGACAAGATAGCTTTTAGAAATACAAGTTAAGCATGTAATATTTTTTCTTCCAGAAATATGTTTAATACAGACATATGTAAAGGAAAAAAAAT
Source organism: Elephantulus edwardii (assembly GCF_000299155.1). Lineage (NCBI taxonomy): Eukaryota > Metazoa > Chordata > Mammalia > Macroscelidea > Macroscelididae > Elephantulus > Elephantulus edwardii. Next base: position 13,609,055 of record NW_006399807.1, on the reverse strand, counting down.
ATATAAATTTTTGCAGTCAGGATTTTTGCCATGGCACTAAGTCATTGTAAGCTCATTATACTCAATAGCTGATTTATTAAGCATAACTTTTTTATATATGCAAATAGCTCTGGAAGTGTAGTGTGTACTGTGAAACTGAAAGACTAGCAGTTCAGCTCTGCCAGCTGCTCCAGAATAGAGAGAGGGACAGTCTCTTCTCATAAAGATCAAGAGCCTTAGAAATCTGATAGCAGGTTGCTGTGAGTCAGAATCTCCTCAATGGCTGTGGTAGTGGGTTTGTTTTCATATATTTAAATTGACAGTTTTAGGTGATATATTTGCAAATGGATTTTTTATATTTTGGGTTATTTTCTTGGGATAGAGTCCTAGATTCATTGACAACTCCACTGAGGATTGCTTTTGGAATTATAACCTAATACAAGTCATGTTGTGGCCGTGTAATATCAGTAGATGTGACTTTTTCTTCAGTTAGTCAGAATGTACAATGTTTCTGCCTAATGTTTTGTCTCCTTTTAAAGTCAAATTGCTTAGAAAGTAGCTTATACTATATTTAATGCCGTGCCTTCTCTTTATAACCTGAAACTGATTGATTACAGTTTGCTAAATGTTTTGAAATATGTGAAATTTTGTTTTACCCACACGTAGTATCATCTGTCATTTTCGTCCTTAGAACATAATTACCGAGGTTCACTATGTTCCTGATTGTGCTTTGAGTTTACTTACAAGAATTAATCAGAAGCATATTTTCTGTTTTCATTGATCTTTTATCTAAGAAGGATATGATGACATGGTGATGTATTTATAGTTTTTGAGTAGTTAGGGTCTGGCTGAATAGTTAATTCCCCATAGTAAAGTATGAAATATAGTAAAGAACTATATTCTTCCATTTATATAGTTTTGATTACCTTTGCCTTTAGTAGGTTCTTGTGATTCAAATTGATTTGACATCACTATGTGTCTGCTGTGTATAGTTAGTAAATTTAGCTGTTGGGATTGGACTTTATCAGCCAGAAAGACATATATAGAAAGCTGTAATAAAAGAGTTCTTGTGTTTAACCATATAATCAACTCCATGTCACATATCTGACATTCCATTCAGTGCAAGGCAAAGAAATGTTAATAGCAAATTCTCCCAAGTTTTTTATGATTGAATTTTGCTATAACATCTAGTATGTACTGTTTCTTTTCTAAAATAAAAATATTACTTAAGTTTAATTAAGCTGATAAAGTCCATGGAAATTGTTTTTGTTTTGTTTTTTAAAGGTAGTAGATGCTCTATTTGTGAAATTGTATCATTTATGTAAATAAAGTGTTTTATGGTCTTTGCAATCACTTGTTATACATCAGAGAGTTGGACAATGACCAAGGAGGATAGAAGAAGAATTGATGCCTTTGAGCTGTGGTGCTGGAGAAGAGTATTGAGAGTACCGTGGACTGCTAGGAAAACAGATTCATCCTGGAAAGGGTTAATCCTTGGAGGCAAGGATTCTGAGGCTCTGTCTAACGTACTTTGGACATGTTGTAAGGAGGGACTGGTCCTTGGAGAGGGACATCATGCTTGGGAGGGTGGAGGGACAGCGCAGGAGAGGAAGGCCCTCTATGAGGTGGATTGATTCCGTGACTGGGATAATTGGGATGGGAGTGTCGGAGACAGTGCGATTGACACAGGACAGAGCGACTCGACAGCACATAACCACAACTGTAGATGTAAGCTAATACAGACCTTGCTTCAGTTTACTTAATATAATCTTTATATTAATACTTTTAATTTGTTACTTATATAAATGAACATAAAATAACAAATAGGAGCAAATCACACTAGAGTATGATTTTAAGAGAGGCAACATAAACAGTATGTTACTTGAGTTTCTTGTTTTCTTATTACTAAGTTTTGAGAGCTTTTTATATATTCTCACAAATCCTTTGTCAGTTACACGTTCTTCAGGTACTCTCTTCATGTTGGTGACTTGCCATTTCACTATCCTGTGAAGAGTAACGATGTTTCATTTTAATGAAGTCTGTGTGTATGTGATATATATATATATGATTATGATGGGTGTTGTTTTGTGTTTTTGGTTTTTTTTTTGATCTAGGAAGTATTTTCCTAACTCAGCCACAAAACTTGTCTCTTATATTTTCTTATAGAAATTTTAGATATTTTTAGTTGTTGCTAATTTAGTTTTGTTTTTGTTATTCTGTGATGTAGCCATTTTCATTAATTTTATATATGATGTAAGATATGGATTAACATTCATGTATTTATAAATGAATGTGTAATTGTGTAAGCACCATTTATTGGAAAATAACTATCTTTTCTCCATTGAATTGCCTTTGAACCTTGTTGAAAGTTGCTTTTATATTTTCTTTAAAATCAGTAGACCATGTATGTGGGATTCTTTTTATAGTCTCTGTATGATTCATTGACTCTATTCTTCTGTCCCTTCATTAATAGCTCTTTCTCTTGATTAACTTTATAGTAAGTATTTAAGCAGATAGTTTGAGACTTTCAACTTTGTTATTTTTCAAATTGCATTAACTATTCTAGATACTTGAAATATTGTATATTCAACTAGTTTATTTCTAGGAAGAAAACTTAATTGAGATGCATGGTATTATTGGCAGAAATGACTATAAATTAAATTTAAATCCATTCTAAATGTTAATCTATGAAAATGATATTGTTATTGTATCTCACTGACCCAGCTCATAGCAGCCCAGTCTGTAATAGAGTGAAGCCCTGCGTGATCCTGTGCCATCCTCACAATCTCTGCTGTGCTTAAGTACATTGTTGCAATCACTGTATCAGCCCTTCTTTGCGAGGATTTGCTTTCTTTTGCTGACCCACCATTTGACCTTTTCAGCCATAGTGTCCTTTTCCAAGGGCTGACCTCCCCTGACAACATACTCAAAGTTTATGAGATGAAGTCTCAATATCTTTGCTTATAAAGAACATTCTGATTGTACTTCTTCCAAGACAGATTTGTTTTCCTTTTACCGGTCTTCACCAATGCCACAATTTAAAAGCATGAATTTGTCAGTCTTCATTATTCGTTGTCTAACTTTCCCAGTGCTATGTGTAAGCTTAGGAATATATGTGTGTGCAACTCTCAAAATCATTGCCATTGATTTGGAACCAACTCTTAGCTGACCTCTGTTGATTTCCTAGGCAGCAAACTATTCAGGAAGAGATCACCCATTTCTCCCTTGGAAAAACTGGTAGATTCAAACTGCCAGAGGCACAGCTTTTGGGTTAGTGCAACTCTCTGTGGTTTATGCCAGCAGAACTCCCTTCACAGTGACAGAGCTCACCGTTTATTTAAATGTTTCTTGATTTCTTTCATTTTGTAGCTTTTGGTATATATGTTTTACAAATTTTTTTCTGTTTATTCCTGTTCCTGAGGAGCTCTTCTCCAGCTCAGGTTCCACAGTTGTTCTTCATCACAACCCAACATCACAACTCCTCTTCTGCCCTTTAGTCATTGTCCAACTTTCAGATGGCATAGCAAGAGATGCATAGCAACTAAGACTATGGCTGGATCATATGTATATAACAACAATTATAATGTATTTCGGAGTATTGTGAGTTTTGGTGGCATGTTTAAGGCATTCATCACCACTGAAGACTATTATGGCCATGTTGGCTTGGGCATTAAGTGCTCCAAGGAGGTATCTACTCTCATCCTTGGGGCCTTAGTCCTGGCCAAGCTCTCCATTGTCCTTATATGGCCTGGTTAGGTAAGGAATTGCACTGTCAACCCAAAGGCATGTGGTTCCAATCTGCCAGCTACTTACAGGAGAAAGATAGGCAATCTCCTCCTGTTTGTCTGCCTCTGGAAACCTGCTAGAGGGTCAGCTGTGGGTTTGTCCCAACTCTATGGTCTGCAAGTGTTTTACAGTGTTTTTAAAGTGCTATTATAAATATTCATGTCTTGTTGATTGATACTATACATAAATATCACTGACTTTTGTATACTTATGTTATATATATTGTGGCCTTTCAAAATAATTTTTTAGTTCTGGTGACTTTGCCCCAGATAGGAAAGTGCTCATAATGTGTGTCCCTATAGAATAGTCATAATTGATTGTCTTGATACCTCAGCTCTTTGTGCTTTCAAAAAATGACAATTTTGTAGATTATTTATATTTTTCTTGTGGTTAAAGTGGGAACCACGTTCCTTTCAGCCAGTTACATGATAAGAGAAATTCCTCTCTGCCTGAGTATGCTGATAGTAGCTCCTGTCCTTCATGTCCCATCTCCATGTGGAAACTAGAATGACGTTTTCTAAAGAGTTACTTTAGTGTCTTATCTGTCATCATAACTGATGGCTTAATCATTTGCTGATATTTTTATTCTTTCACTATAGACCACTCTTTCCCTAATTTTTTCAACTAACTACAAGTAGCTTCTGTTCATCTGAAAGATTTTCTCTTTTCCCAGAGTGTTTTCCTTGACAGTTTACCTAGAGATAGCAGTAGGTCCACTTCTTTATATGTGCTCATTGCACTCTCTTTCTTTTACAACAAATAATGATGTTGTTATTGATTGCTGTCGAGTTATGATTCGTAGCGACTCTATGAACAGAAGACCCAATGCCTTTCCATAATTGTCATTTCTTCAACTTCATAGAGTCCATAGGCGTGTGGTTTAGAAAGCGGATGCCACTCCTGCTTCCAAATCGGTTTTACATCTGGGAGCTCCACCAAACACTGTCCACATTGAGAGACCATTATGTTATTTGCTACCCCAGTGGTACAAGATTCAGCATCACAGCAAACCCAGATTACCTCAGTACAGCAAACTGATGAAGAGTGGTGTACAAAGTGAAAGAATGTTCTTCCAAAATATAACAACACTAGTGTCAATTAGTAGTGGTTAAGTATCATCAAGCCCATACTCATAGTATATACAGTATACAAGTATACAGTTACAATTAAACAACTTTGTAATACTTTGTTTCACTGTATTTACCGCCACTAGAACATAAACTTTACAAAACATTTCTTTCTTGTTCACAAATCTATATCCAGGATTTGAAGTGACATTTCTTGAATGAATAAATAAAGCTGGGAAGAAGGTTACCTATTTTATCTATGGAGCTGGTAATATTTTTTAAAATAATTGTAACAAATTTGAGTTTACTTCTGTAGCAGTTCTTCTAGAACATTAACAAATGAGTAATGAACTCCACCTGCTTCAAACCTTGAACAAGAGGAGAACCAAAGTTAGAGTGGATAGATTTGTACACTTTAATAAAGAACCCTCCCCCCCTTTTTTTTAACTGGAGTTGTAACGATGTAGTGTGGACAGAATGGTGGAGGTAAAATTAGACGATGACTTATCAACATAAACATTTTTAAGCTCACTACTTTTTAGAATTGGATAAAGAGGATTGGAGTTTAATTTTGTTGTTAGATACTGCCAAGTTGAGTACAACTTGTGTTTTTGTTGTTATGTGCTGTGGAGTCACCTGTGACCTGTAGCAACCCTAGGTGCAGCAGCTCTGAAGCCTGCCCTGTCCTGAGCCAGTCTCACTGACTCCAACACACCAACCCTTATTGCCCCACTTACTGTATCAGTCCATCTCATCTGGGGTCTTCATCTCCTGTGCTGTCCCTCCACACTTCGGAGCATTAGGTCCTTCTCCAAGAACCAGTCCCTCCTTACTGCATGCCAAAAATAAGAGAAGGAACTTCAAAATCCTAGACTCCAAGGGGAAACTTAGTTTCACCCTCTCCAAGACAGACCTGTTTGTTTCTTGACAGTCCATGGCGTATTCAAGACTCTTCTCCAGCACCACAACTTAAAGGCATCAGTTCTTCTTCTGCCTAATTCTTCTTTTGCCCTAGTTAGTCACTGTCCAGCTTTCTGATGCATAGCATGTAATGGCGAAGAGCAAGGCTCTAGACTGACATCATTGTTTCTCACTTCTCTGGAGAGGTACCTGACAGCAGATTTTCCCAGTGCAGTTCTGCAGTTCATAGTTTGATTTCCTGACTATTGGTTCCAAGAGTGTTGATTGTGGAGCCAACCAAGTTGTAACTGTTAAACTCAGTTTCTTCTCTATCATGGTGCTGCCGGTTGGCCCAGTGGTGAGCAATCTTTGTCTTCTTGATACTGAGCTTCAATCCATATTGAAGACTACAATCCTTGACCTTATGCAGCAAGTGCTTCAAGTCCTCCTCAGTTTCAGCAAGCAAGGTTATGTCTTAATAATCTTATAAAGAATGATAAAACACCCCCCTAGTGAAATACTAGTTAAGCTCTATAGGTTTGCTGTGAATTGTAATTGGCTCAATGATAACAGATTAGTAGGTTGGTAATGAAAAAGAAAATGTATCCTTACACGGAATTCCTTTTTCAATTCTTTTTTAAAAGTTGAGAGGCAGTTTTAGGAAAAAAATTACTTGTTCTACTCTTAAAAATGTAAATATAAAGCTTTATAGTACCAAATAAGTTCTCTCCTCTGTGATTTTTTTTTTAAATTATAAACTATCTCCCAAGGTGTCTTTTTTTCTTCTCCTAAAGCAGATGGTCAGCATACTTTTTATACATGGTCAAAATTCAATCCAAATGCCTTATAGAGTTGTATTGTCTCTGTTGTAACTATTCAACAGCACATAACTGTACAATGAAAGCCATTATAGTTATTATATAAGTGTGTGAGCATAGCTGTGTTACAGTTGAATTTTATTTATGGTGAGTGAATTTCATGTAATTTTCTCATGCATAAAACTCCATATCATTCCTAGCTCATTGGTAATAATAAAATAATTGATGCACGTGTTTAAGCCTTCTGACTGGAGTTTGTTGATCCCTATCCTAATGTTGCTTTGTATAAATTTGAAAGTTGTACAGTAAAGAAGTTTTAAGAAGAATTGAACCCTTGAATTTTGATGTTATGAATATTATTGAATATATACATTCCATGGATTACCGAAAGAACAAACAAATCTGTCTTAGAGGAATTGCCATCATCTTCTTTTCTGAGATTTATCATAAGATATACAGATATTAATTAAAGGTTATTTCCAGTTAATCTTAGCAAAAATTAAGATGATACTTTTTGTCACTTTGTTTTAGACCTACTTTTCCATAATGTCACCTATATTTATCTTATTGACTGTGTAAAAAAATGGGCATAAGACTGCTAACTAACCTTGGGAAAGATTGTGTGTAAAGTTTGCTGTTTGCCAGTGTCTACATATTCAGATTATAGGAACATTCCCACTGTTACTTAACCAAAAGGATGTCTTATGTACCAAATGACGCAGTGACTATAGCAGTGGGCTGGAACGTTGTAGAGATTGTGAGGATAGAGCATGATAGGGTATAATATTGATAGATATAGAATCACTCTGTTGATCATACAGTTTCTATGACTCATAGTTGACGTAACAGCACCTAAAGCAATCCCAAAGGCACATGGTTCAAATTCACCAGCTGCTCTGCAGGGGAAGGATGGGCAGTCTCTTCGCTTATGATTAACTGCTTCTGAAAACACACCCGCTGGAAGGTCAGCTATGGATCGGTTCCAGCTGGTTAGTACTCAGCAACAACAGCAACACTGCTAAGTGTTTCTTAAAGAATATCGTGTATAGTAAAAGCCTGACTTCCTTCTTAGAATGTGGAATTTTAGTGTGTAGTAAGCAGGGATTGTGTATATGACCGCTACCTAATATAATTCTGAGTGTTCAGTATTTCAGGACCTTCCCTCATAGTCAGAATTTCACATATCACCACTATTTGATGCTGAAGGAATTTATCAAACTACAAGGAGATGATTCTGGAAAAGTTGCTAACTTCTTTTTTTTGTTCTGTACTTCACTCCATGCACCTTTTCACGGTGTCTGTTTCACTTTAGGGATCTCTGGTGGCTCAGTGGTAAGGAACTGCACTGCCAACCTAAAGGCTTACAGTTCGTGTTTACCAGCTGCTCTGTAAAAGAAAGATGGGCTTTATATCTTGTTAATAAATCATAGCTCTGAGTATGTCTGTAGGCTGGTTCTTTGAGTCTTCCTAGTAAATTATCAGTTTCGATTGATCTTTGGGACCGCTAACATGTTATTGTGTTAAGGTGTCATTGATTGGGCTCTGACTTTTACTGACGACCTGTACAACAGAACAAAACTGAGCTCAATCCCGCCATGTGCTCAGTCTCTACTGTACTCAAGCATGTTATTGCAGTTGCTGCACCATTTCTTAAAGATATTTTTTTCTTTCCCTGAAGATCATCAAATTTTCCAAGTATGCTGTTTTTTGTTAGAGCTTGGCACTTCCTAATAACATGCACATAGTCTTACCACTGTTGCCCCAAAATGCACTCTGGCTGTACTTCTCCCATTATAGATTTGTTTCGGTTTTTTTAAAATCCATAGTATATTTAGTATCCTTCAAAAAACCAGAATCCAAAGGCATCAATTCTTCATTAATTGTCCAACTTTCACTTCAGGTGAAGCAATTGAAAATATGTCTTGGGTCAGGCTCACCTTTGTCTTTAAACTGATATCTTTGTTGTTTAGAACTTTCCAAAGGTCCTGAGGAGCAGATTTGCCTAGTGCAAGACATTGTTTAGTATCTTAACTAGTTCTTTCATAGATGTTGATTGTGTATGCAGTAAAATGCTATTCTTAACAAAGTCACTCTCTTCTCCACTTATCATGGTACTGTTGCTTATTGGTCCAGTTGTAAGGATTTTTGTTTATGTCGAGCCATAATGAAGGCTATATATAGTTTTTTATCTTTTTGATGAAATGCTTTAAACACTATTCACTTTCAGGTATAACGCTGTATCATCTGTATATTTCAGGCTGTTGATGAGTTTTCCTCCAATCCTGATGCCACATTCTTCTTTTTACAGCTTTTCAGATTATCTACTCAATTCACATACAGATTGATTAGGAATGCAAAAGGACACAACTTGACATAAATCCTTCCTGATTTCAGAGAACAGTAACAAGAAGACAAAGTATTGAATGAAATGTACAAAGAACTAAAGTTAGAAAACCAAAAAGATAGAACACAATTGGCATTTCCGAGCTAAAAGAACTGAAGCGGGGAAATCAGCTTCGATTTGCAATACTGCAAGATTCAATGAGTAGAATAGTAAATGGTTTGAGAAGTATCAAATAAAATGGAAGGAATACACAGAGATTCTACCAGAAAGAATTGATCAATGCTGAACTATTATAGGAAGTAGTATATGACCACTAACCGTGATGCTGAAGGAAGAAGCCCAGCCTACACTGAAGACATTGGCATATAATGACTCCAAGAATTGACAGAATATCAATTTGGGTGTTTCAGCAGATAGATGCAGGCCTAGACATACTCACATATCTATGCCAAAAAATTTAGAAGACCTGGCCATCTAACTAGAAGAGATCCTTATTTGTGTATCACATCTCTGCTGTCCAATGTAGTCTATTCCTAACTACCTTCCTTTGATTTCTACCTCTTCCAGCCTTTCTTATGCAATAGCGTTTATTCAGTTTGTAAATTTATTTACTTGTTTTCATGATTTTTAATGTATCATTTGGTGTTAAGCTGACCACATCAACTGGGACTTAGAATCATTTAAGCTATGCTGTTGTCTATAGTATAGTTGTCATTTAATAGCAGAGAAATTAAAAGTATTTTTAATTTATCCAGAATCTCTATACAGCTACTGCTCCCAGTACGCCTCTTTACTATGACAATACAGAAACACTTTCCCTAAGCCAGCTATTTTATGATTAAGTGCCTCCTTTTCCTCTTCTTGGAATGTCATTGCTTTTGTTCCAAGCTGGCAGATTGATACTGATCTGTTTAAGACTTTTTTCTTCTTAAATTTTTACTGTTTCTAGGTAGGTTAATAGTTCCCTAATACTGCTTCCAGAGCACTGTACACAATTCTTTTTTTTTATCACAGTGTACTTGTTATATTGGTCTGCTCCCTTTTTTAGACCGTGAAATTCTTGAAGACCAAGACCAGATCTTGTTTGATTTAGTACAAGAGTCTGGCAATCAGTAGATGATGTTCTGTGGCACAGAAAGCTTTCGAAGAGTAGATATATCTTCTGGTTGACAATGTTAGTCAAGAAGGAAGATGTGAGACTATTTGTTTTCTCAAAAGTTTCATAGAATTTTATAGCTTAACCTAAGAATATCTAGATTAGAACACAATTCTTTATAAAATTGATATTTTGGCAAAAAACAATTATTATTTGTAATCTTTTTGTCTTCTTCTACTATGGAGCCTCATTATATTATTCTTTTACATAGGTGGAAATGGATATTGTTGAAAAACTGGTAAAAATGATACCTTGTGAGCATGAAGATCTTCTGAATATCACCCTCCGGCTTTTACTGAATCTTTCCTTTGACACAGGACTAAGAAATAAGATGGTACAAGTTGGACTGCTGCCCAAACTCACTGCGCTTTTAGGTATGGTTTTTAAATGATGATGATGATGTTGCTTAGACTTTTCACCCCTAGTAGGAAATGGAGATGTGTGTGCTTTCATTATGACTGTCAGAACTGAATAATAAAAATTAACAGAATAAGTGAATGAAAAATTATCTGTACTGCAATTTTTATGATAGTATGAAATGAAGTGAAATAGATACTTAGAACTCTTTGGTTTCATTTACCTGTGTTGATCCAAAGTGACAGTTCACAGATACTCCTCAGAAAACAAGACAAAAAAAATTCCTTTTTTTCATTGTATTTTTTGAAAAGCAAATGTCATTTGTATGATAATATTCTACCACACTTGCAAAAACCGTTTATAAGTACATAAATTTTTGGACCCTTTTAAAAGAAATCAGAGTTAACTTTAAAAAAGAAATTATTGGATGGAATGAGTTACAGGAGAGTAACAGGATCTCTGTCACTAGAAGGGTGCTTTGGTAACATAGTCTGTAGAGAGCTGAGCTGCTAAGCCAGCAGCTGTACCTACTGGCCAATTGGATCCACCAGTGATTCTGCAGGTTAAAGATGGGAGCCTCCTGTGTAATTTACAGTCTTGAAAACACAATGGCAGATCAGTTATGCACTGATTTTTTTTTACTCAACAGCAGTGAAATGGGTTCCCTTTAGAATTAATTCAAGATTTAACTCTTCTGTGTACCTATGTTGACCATCTTAGCGGGTCCCCTGGTGTCACCATGCTAATCCAAAGGTTGGCAGTTTGAATCCCGCAGCAGCTCAAAGTGAGAAAGATGCACAATGTTCTGTGAAGTGTTATCGCCTTAGAAAACCAGTTGATTGTTGAAAAGTGTCAGAATCAAATTGATGGTTGGGAGATTTTAGAGGATGTGTACGTTTATACATTCTTGCCACTCCCCAATATTTACTTTATGCTATGGCCATCTCAAATCCCTAAGTTGTGTAAATGGTTAGTTAGTGCCTTCTACTGCTAACCACAGGGTTAGGAGATTGAATATGTCAGAGATGCCTAGGAAGAAAGACTTGGTGATCTTCTGAAAAATCAATCATTGACAATCCCTTGTATAACCGCTCTGCCACACATGGTGTTATGATAAGTTGAAGTTGATTCTCTGGCATCTGCATTTCTTTGGATGACCATACCAAAATCTTTGCCACCCTTCAAACAGTGTCTCTTATCCCCAAGCCCTAAGCGCCTTTGCCTGCTTTTACCTCTATCTAGAACATAGTTTCCTTTCTTAACTAGAAAACAAAATTTTATTCATCTTTTTTTAATTTTATGCCAGTTTGCTTACAAGGCCCGTATACACTGTGTTTTACACTATTCTTTATTCACATTGTGTTTCATACAATTGTTCCATATATTGTGTTTTATAAAATAAATCACCATTTGACTGTGCCCATTATTACCCAGTCTTTTCAGGTCCCCACCAAATCATTCATTTCCTTCATCACCTCCACCCACCCACGAAATTGTACAACACTGTGGTTTCTCCCTACCCATCCTCACCCCTCTTCTCTCACCTCTTCTCCCTTTGGTCCCCGTACATGTTTTACTAGTTATCCTTCTATTTTTACAATAATGATTTTTATGCAGTATTTGTCCTTATGAGACTGAGTTAGTTCACTCAGCATAATGCTCATCTTTGAAAACTTTTGTTTCTTTGCTTCATTCCTGCAGTTTCATTCTTCTGGCATTTTTTTGTTTGTTCTTGTTTCAGTTTTTTCCATGTAGTCAATATTTTAGGTCACCAATTGCAGTTTGTTCTTAAGCTGTGAAATGATTTAAAATTAAGTTTATTCTTAGCAGTTCCTTATATGTTAAACTATTAATTATCTCATTGGCATCATCATTTTTGTCTTTATCAATTGGTTTACATTTCTTGATTTTTTCCCATGTGCTTGATATACATTATCTTATGGCATCCCCATCTGAGAGAACTGATCTACATTACTGAGGATTAAACAAATGATAAGATAGTAAAGCTCAAACTGAGATGTCTGCTGCCAGAGTTTGATTTATTAGCTTCTACATGTTTAAGTAGATGAAACAGATATGTAAGTGAAAAACCCAGGCCTCCAAACTTCCTCAAAATAAATAATGAACACTGCATTGGAACAGATGAAGGAAAGAACTGTTTAAAAGGAATATATGATTAGGCATTAATTGTATAACAACAGTCCAGAATAAGAGGTACATAGCAAAGTGAACTGGGGGATGAGTGAGGGAGGATGGGAGGAAATTGCAACTATGAATGAATGTGTGTGTGTGTGTATGTGTGTGTGTGTGTGTGTGTGTGTGTGTGCGCGCGCGCGTGCTCACTTATTTATTTAAAGTGAATTGGAGGGAAGAGAGGAAAATGCATAATGATGAATGAATGAAAATCCATCTTCTCTGTAAACTTTTGTTAAAATCACAGTTTTAGAAAAATGGAGATAAGAAAATAAAAGACAACTTCAAAATACTAAAAAAAATGTACATTACTCTTTTTGTAAGAATAGAAAAAGTCCATTGTTAGTACAAGAACATTTAATCTATTGGTCATTTCACAAATATTGGCTGTTGTTAGGTGCCATTGAGTTGGCTAGGACTCATAGCAACCCTGTGAACAATGCATCTGTCCATCTGTCCCTGCCCTATCCTGTGTCATCCTCACCATCTCTGATATACTTGAGCTCATAGGGCTTTTATTAAACAGGAGCCCTGATGACACTCTAGGGTAAGCATTGAGCTGCTTACCAAAAGGTTAGTGTTTTGAACTAACTTTGTGGGAGAAGTATGAAGCATCTGCTCCCATAAAGATTTATAGCCTCACAAAGTTTATGAAGCAGTTCTACAGTCTTACAAATTCTACTCGATCTTCCAGGGTCACTAGGATTAGGAACTGACTTGACTTGAATTTCAGTTTGGGAATTTATGAAACATTTTAATAGGTAAAGTACTCAGAAGCACTTTCAGAACTTGCTTTGGGTGGATCAAAGCACTGAAAAGAATTTGGAAGGAATGGCAAACTTTAAAATTGATGAGCCTTGGATTTCATTCAATTTAGTATATCTTTTGAAATTATGTGTCAAACATAAGGTCAGATTCTCGATGTATGAAGTTTAATATTATGGACCTTTTCCTGAAAGAATTCATAGTCTAATCCGTTGTTTAAAGTCCAGTCATTAAACTTTAAAAAATATTTACCTAGTAAGATGCACTGAAAAATTATTTACTTTTTTCAACAACTTGCATTATAACTAATTTCTGTTAACAAATAGTGAATTTTTTGATCTAAAACTTCATGTTCAATACTTAAATTAATATTTGCTTTTGATTCTTTAACTCAGTCTCTGAAGTCAAATAGTCTTACAGTTGTACCTTTGTTTACTTTTAATGATGTTGGACAGGTTGTTGAAATTCTCTGTGACTTGGTTTTCCTTTTCTCTGAAGTGAGGATCATTATTATAATAAATTTAGAGTTCCTTTGAGCATTAAGTGGGGTATTACTTTAAAATACATAGAATAATACCTGGAACATGCTATTTTCTCAATAAATGTTAGTTTTTTATTATCATTATTATTCTCAGTGTTCCTCATTGTTCTCTGAATATAAATGTTTTTCTCACAGATATTAAATCTTTGTTCTGAAAGTAGGTACTTTTTTTTGCTTCCATGCAGTTTGTGTGTTCAGTTCAATTCAATTGAATAAAACATTCACCTACTAAATACCAAGATAGCGTATTATAGGGAAGTATTTTCAGTATGTAGCTTTATTGGAATTCAAAAAAGAACATTCTCACATCAGCAGGGATATAATTAGAAAGTTCTTTATAGTGAAAGTAACATTTGAGATCCTTAACAAAAAAAGAAATAAAGAGTCTGTATGAAGTACCAGAATTACTTACAGCAGGGATGAAGTTTGGCTAGAATGAAGACAAAATAAGTTTTGTTTTATGTGCTATTGTTGTTGTTGTATACCATTGAGTCTGGACCCATAGCTAACCCTGATTCAAAAGCAGTTTTCAGAGGCAATTAACCTCAATCGCGTGGGAGGAGAGTGCCCATTCTTCTTCCATGGAGCCTGGATTTGAACCACATGCCTTCAAGATTGCAAGGCTACTTCTGGCTACTAGGCCACCAGAGAAGGTTAATATTTTGCTCAGGATGTTCATACTTTTTAATTGAGTGAGCCATATATTAGAGCTTTGCTATAGAGAAATTAATCAAATTTTATTAATAAATTGAATTAATAAAAATAAAATTAGTAAGAATGATAGTGTTATATT
>NW_006399807.1:13583433-13590513 GCF_000299155.1 Elephantulus edwardii | reverse complement strand
CACCCCCACCTCCAGTTCGTGCCTCACCTTGGCAAGCAAAAGACAAACTCCTTCATTGGTACACAATCACAGTGTTACTTCATTATTTTCTTTGAAATATTAATTGCTAGAACGTCATGGTTTTCCAAACTGGAAAGCTCTGGTAGTCTAGTGGTTAAGGAGTTGTTTGCACTACCAGTCCAAAGACACGCAGTTCGAATCCACCAGCTGTTCCTCAGGAGAAAGATCAGCAGTCTTCTTTGTGATTTGCAGCTTCTGAAAACACGCTGGAGTCAATTCCAACTCCATGGCAATGAGTTGAATTTTTTTCTTGAAAGGAACATTAAAAAGAGAAATTATTCTTACTTCTGTTATTTAGCTTAAGATGTAGAACTTTAAAAGTTTCTCTCTGTTTTTGGCTGCTCTGTAAAGATGAATTGAAAACTATATTGTTATATATGTTTAATTATGGTTAGATCTACTTTAATAACATTTTGACTCAGCTTTCCTTCCTAGTGCTGTTTTAACATAGATACCACAAGTAAATGGCTTTAATTTGTTTTATCACAGGGCAGACAGAAAGCTAGAAGTTCAAATTCAAGGTGCAGGTTCTGGGAGAAGTATATTTCTCTCTTTGTTTACTGATTTTAGAATTTCTAGAAACTCAAGTCCAAAAGACTTGCTTCACTCTTTGTTCTTCTTTTCTTGTGGTTCTGAGATCTCTTTCAGATAGCTTCCTTCTTTTATCTCTTGTAAGACAAAGTGATGCAAGCCCCATTCCAGGAAAGCTCTCATAACATTAGATCGGGGCTGTGATGGGATTATTGCATTCCATCCCAATAAATGAATGGTAGACTCATTTGCACAGATAACATAACCTTCCTTGCAGAAAGTAAAGAATTAAATACTTACTAAAGATGATAAAAAAATTTCAGCTTTCAGTGTAGATTACTCTGTAACATAAAGAAAACAGATGTCCACAGCTGGATCAATTGGCAACATCATGATAATTGGAGAAAAGATTGAAGTTGTCAATTATTTTACCTGGATCCACACCCATGAAAGTAGTGGTCAAGTCAAGAAATTAAAGACTGCGTTGGGTTGTCAAGGATATCTGTAAGTGCTAAAGAGCAAGGATATTAGTTTAAAGACTAAGGTGTTTCCAACTCGAGGCATGACGTTTTCAGTTGTTTCATAAGCATATTAAAGTTGGACAGTGAATAAGGAAGAAGGAAGGAAGAAGGATCAATGCTTTTTTTATTGAGTTGGTTAGGAATTTTGAATATACTTTGGACTACCAGGAGAACAAACAAATCTTGAACAAAGTAAAGCCAGAGTACTTGTTAGAAATAAAGATGATGAGAGTAATAAAAATGTAGAGAAAGACCCTTAATGAGATGAATTGACACAGTCACTGAAACAGTGAGCTTAAACAGAGCTGACATTGTGAGAGTGGCAAAAGATTGGACATCCTCTAACAATGTCCACCATAATCCCCTTGGCTGATAACATCTCACATCACATCAAGGGGAATAACATATTATATAACTGCTTGCATTCTTAGTTCATTAACATAGAGGCTAAGATTTGAAATACATAGGATATTTAACATAATACTGAGTATCATGGCCTAACCAAGTCAGTTCATAATTTTAGGAACATAGTTTAATCTCTAACACCTGCTATACTTAATAAAAAGATACAGGCTAGCTAACATTTGCCATCAAAATATACAGATTTTTTTAAATAAACTTGAAAATGCATAATAAAAAGAAAGTACTGTTATTTGAATGATTGTTAACAGCATATAGAAAGTTGATTACAGCTCAGCTCTTGCTCTCCCATGCATTTTTTAAAAAAACATTTGAGGACTGATTAGGGCTCATAAAATCATTAAGAGAAAATAATTGTAAAACAGTATCTATAGTACATAATTCCTT
Organism: Elephantulus edwardii; assembly: GCF_000299155.1. Taxonomy (NCBI): domain Eukaryota; kingdom Metazoa; phylum Chordata; class Mammalia; order Macroscelidea; family Macroscelididae; genus Elephantulus; species Elephantulus edwardii. The sequence continues at coordinate 13,588,594 of NW_006399807.1, read as the reverse complement.
TAAATTTGTTGTTAGGTGCCTTTGAGTTGAGTGCAACCCATAAGCAAACCTATGAACAACAGATCTTATTGTGAGGATGCCCTATCTTGTGCCGTCCTCACAATCTCTTACACACTTCAGCCCATTGCTGCAGTTACTGTCAGTCCATATGACGGAGAGTCTTCCTCTCTTTTGCTGACCCTCCACCTTTCCATGCATGATGTCTCTCTCTAAGGGATAGCCTCTCCTAGCAATATTCCCAGAGTAATTTATATGAAGGGTTATCACCTTTACCTCCAAGGAGCACTCCTACAGCACCTTCTCTAAGACATATCTATCTATCCTTTCAGCACTTTGATGGTATATTCAGTACTGTTCTCCAATACCACACTCAGTTCTTTTGTCATCCTTATTCATTGTCCAATCCTCACATGCATAGTAAATGCAAACCAGGGCCTGAATCAGGTGCACCTTAGTTCTCAAATTGGTATTGCTCCTCAATAATTTGGAGAGGTCTCTGACTATAGATTTTGCCAGTGCAGTAAGTCTCCTGATCTTCTGACTGCTGATACCAAAGGCACGGATAATGAATCCAAGAAAGATGAAATTGTTGATAGTTTAAATCTTTTCTCCATCTGTCATGATGTTTCCTATAGGTATAGTGGTGAGAATTTATGTTACTTTCATCAGGGTCCATCTGAACTCAGCAATGTTATCCTGATGCTATGTATTCTTCTAAATCCAGCTTGAATTTCTGGAGATTCTCTGTCCATGTACTATTCCAGCCATTTTTTAATGATCTTCAACAGTATTTTTCTTGCATGTGGTATTTATGATACTGATCAATAATTTCCACATTCTATTGTATCACCTTTCTTGGGAATAGGAACAAATAGTGGATCTCTTCTGGAAGTTGACCAGGCAGCTGTCATCCAGATTTCCTGGCATAGACCTGGTGAGCTTCTCCAGGGTTACATCTATTACTTGAAACATGTCATTTGGTATCCCGTTGATTCCCGAGGCTTTATTTTTGCCAATGCCTTCAGTGCAGATTGAATTTCTTTCTTTGTCACTGCTGGCTATTGATCATAGTGAAATATTCGACTGAAATATTTCCTAAAATATTTCAGTGTCGGCCAGTTCTTTTTAGCACATTAATTCTGTGTATTCCCTCCATTTGGTTTTGATGCTTCCTGGTCCACTCAAGATTTTGCCCATAGCATGTCTCATTGTTGCAACTTGAAGCTTGAGTTTGTTTTTCTGTTCTTTCTGCTTCAGAAATACCAAGCAATTTACCAAGAAATACCTATTCTTTCCTTTTTATTCTCCAGAATTCCAGCACTCTGAATATTCTGATATTTGCTTTCACTTTGAAATCTTCTGTTCATCCTTTTTACTTCATCAGATCTTCCCTTTGTTTTGGCTGCTTGATGCTCTAGTACAACTTTCAGAGTCTCTTCTGACATCCATTTTAAAGGTTGTTGTGTGTTGGGTTTTTTTTCTTTCTTTTTCCCATGTCTTTGTAATGTTCTTTTGCTCTCTTCATAGATATCCTTGATGTCATCCCACAATTCAGCTCTTTGATCATTTGTGTTCAGTGTTTCACACCAGTTCTTAAGATGATATTTAAATTTAGGTGGGATACGCTAAAGATTATAATTGGTTTTTATGGACCTGTTTTTCTTCAGCCTCTTTTTGAACTTGCACATTGAGTAATTGATGTTCTGTTCCACAGTCAAAATCCATTAAATTAGGGTGACAAAAATATATATTCCTGTTTAAATAAGATTTCACATGCCATTCCGTTTCAACCCAAGCAATCTCTTGAATTTTGTAGTGTTGACATGTTCTTTTGCTTAGTGGTCTCCTATAGCTTCTCCTTTTTATTCTTCTTACAAATCATGCAGTTTATTATAATCACAAATAATGAGCAATATAGTCTATGTAATGATGTTCCAGGACTAAGGAAAGAGAAATAATAGAAATTTTGAGGAGAAATTAAACACAATAGATAACAATACCCTTAACATCTGTAAAATACTTGGGTATTTACAAATGTTCAGAATATCTCTAAGTTTTTATCTCTACTTATTTTACATTATTTTAATTAGTTTGATGGAACCATTTTCTAGTCTTTTTCATTTAAATTACGGATTAAATAAGCTTTACCAGATCTTTTATAAGGTGTGCCTATTTAAAAAGGATCCAAATCCAAAATAATTGATGGAGTAACTTTTAAAACATTATAATTTTGTAATCATTACTTTTCCTTCTATTGCATTATATCTCAAAAATTTGCCCTTTGTTGTTTTCCAGGAAAACTCATCTATTAAATGTGTTGGCCCAGAGGACTAGGTCATAATTTTTTAATATACAAATCTAAGATCTCAGTGAGTTAAGACACAACAAAGATGTCTTGCCTATATTATATGCTTATCATAGATGAGATGCATAGAGGATGCTGATCCTTGTGAGCAAGGACCCAGACTACAGCCTTCAGGCTGTCACAGCATTTAGCAAGGTACAAATGGAAAAGTACAAACTACTCTTAAAGGCTTCCACTCTGAAGTAACAGATAACATCTTTTTCTTATATTCTGTTAATTGAATCATGCCTAAATCCTTGAAGTGGTGAAATGCCCAAAAGCAATAGAACTGGAACATTGTTAAGCAAGCCACATAATAGCCCTGAAAGATATTTTTTCAGAGTTTTAGCTGGGCTTCAAAAATAAGGAAATCTGTTGGGGTCTTTGAAAAATTGCTTAGCCTAAATGGTAATTTTCTCATCGATAGAATATGGATCATAATGGATGGTATCTTTTCATAGAAAGTACTTAAATGGCATAGTACAATACATAATTCAAACCCCAAACTCAAACTCAGTAGAGTCAGGTCAGTTCCAAATCAGTGTCTCTTCATCAGATTTCCAAGGCTATGAATCTTAGCAGGAGGAGCTTTCTATTTTATTCCCTTGGGGCTGCTGGTGAATTCAAAGTAAGTTAGCAGCTAAACAAACAATGCAGTATGCCATCAGAGATCCTTGTAGTCCATGTTGTTATTGTTGATGTCTCGTAGCATCAAATCGAATACCACTCAGAGCGACCCTATGAATAACAGGTCTCCACTCTGTCCTATCCTGTACCATTCTTTTCATTTCCAACATACTTGAGCCCACTGTTGCCATCACTGTATCAGTCCATTTTGCTGAAGGTCTTCCTTTCTTGGTGACCTTTTGCCTTTCCAAGTATGATTTCCCTCTCCAAAGAACAGCTTTTCCTAATAGCATGAAACTATTCTCTATGCTTTTCTGAATTACTCCCCAACACACTTTAAATAAACTCACTTTTCCCTAAAGATCCTGTCTCATATTTCGAGTTGCTGCTGTCAGTTTGAACCCACAGACAGTACTATAGGCTTCTTCACTATTTAAGCTAACCTGTCTTATTTGACACTTAGAAAGTATCTCGGAGTAATAGTATAGGGTCTTTATTGACCCTCCATGGCTCCAGAAAGTCTAGATTCTATGTACTTTTGAAATTCTATATTCTTCCTCCTTTATGATTAAGATTCATCTATAGACTGTCTGATCAAAACATTCAGACATAATCTAGTTCTTTCTGTGCCTTTCAAAGGAGGCTATTGTTCATGAAGGAAATTAGCAATACATCCCTGAAGTGTACACTTGTGAAAATGGATGTCAAGTAAATGTCTGCTTGGGTTGCTTCCTGGTACTGTTTTGCATTTTTCTGCATGGAAGTTATAACTTTTCTTTGAACAGTGAAGAAATTTATTTTGCCTGACTTAGGCTTTTTATAGATTAAAAGAAATTGTGTTGGGTATATAATTGAGTTAGTGATAAGTGATTAGTAAAATGGTTTGAAAATATAAGTATTACCTGTTTTGAAAGTGATATCCTGAATTCCTAACACAACTTGCTAAAATTCTCAAGTGAGTAATTAAGTGATAACATTTAACATTTCTGATCTTTGATTGCTCTCACTATTTAGAAGATACAGTAAGAAGCATTACAGTAGGCATAAATTTTCAAGAGATAGAAATTTTTATATAGAGCCATGACTTTCAAAAGTTTTTACTCTAATCCATAGTTAGTGAGAGATCTATTTCATGGCAACCTGATGTTGTTGTTGTTGTTGTTATGTGCCATCAAGTCAACTACAGCTCATAAGGGCCCTGTGTACAATGATTCTGAATCCTCCTCTATCCTGAGCCAATCTCACTGTCTCTAACACCAACCATTATAACCCCAGTTATTGTGTCAATCCATCTCTTCCAGGGTCTTCCCCTCCTGCACTGTCCCTTTACCTTTCCAAACATGGTGTCCTTTTCCAAAGATTGGTCCCTCCTAGCAACATGCCCAAAGTATATGAGACGAAGTCACAGAATCCTTGCCTCCAAGGTGCAGCTTGGTTTTACCCTCTCCTGGGTAGACCTGTTATTTTCTTGGCATTCCATAGTATGTTCAGTACTCTTCTTTAGCATCACAAATCAAAGGCATCAGTTGTTCTTCTGTAGTTTTTGGTCATTGTCCAGCTCTATGATGCATAGCAACTAATTGCAAAGACCATGACCTTGGTCATGTGCACCTTAGTCTCTGGACTGGCATCCTTATCCTTCAGCACTCTGTAGAGGTCCCTGACAGCAGCTGTCACTAATGCAATTCGTCTTCTGATATCCTGACTGCTGGTACCAAGAGTACTGGCAAGTAGAAACCAACCGGACCCATAGCTGACCCTTCGGTGAGTTTTCAGAGGCAGTTAATCTCATAGGAGGAGACTGTCCATCTTTCTCCTGTGGAGCAGCTGGTGGATTTGAACTGCTTGCCTTTGGGATTGCAGTGCAGCTTCTTGCCACTAGGCCTCCAGAGCTCCCCTTGCATTAGATTCTGACTCGGTAGTGACACCTTGTGGTAGCATAAAACTGCCTCAACAGAGAAAAATGCGCAATCTCCTTCCCTGCTGTTGTTGTTGTTATGTGCCATCGAGTCCTTTGCGACTCATTGCGACCCTATGTACAACAGCCCTAAACGGTGCTCTATCCTGTGCCAATCTCATTGCCTCTGACACACCCATCTCAAGTACGCCAGTCACTGAATCAATCCACCTCACAGAGGGTCTTCCCCTCCTGCGCTGTCCCTCCACTCTACCCAGCATGATGTCCCTCTC
>NW_006399807.1:13574125-13583333 GCF_000299155.1 Elephantulus edwardii | reverse complement strand
TAAGAATGATAGTGTTATATTGAATGAACTAAAATTGTTCTTATGTGCCATCAAGTCACTTGTGACTCATAGCGACCCTATGTACAACAGCTCTGAATGCTTTTCTATCTTGAGCTAATTTCATTGTCTCTGACAAACCTAACCTCATTACCCCAGTCACTGAATCAATCTGACACATTCAGATCTTCCTCCCTTGCGCTGTCCCTCCACCCTTCCAAATATGATGTCCTTCTCCAAGGATTGGTCCCTCCTAGCAGCATGCCCAAAGTATGTGAGACAGAGCTTCAAAATGCTTGTCTCCAAGAAGGAGCGTGGTTTCACCTTCTCCAGGAGAGACCTCTTTGTTTTACTAGCTGTCCATGGTGTGTTCAGTACTCTTCTCCAGCACCACAACTCAAAGGCATCAATTCTCCTTCTATCACTGTTAGTCATTTTCCAGCTCTCTAATGTATAAAATTAGATTCTAAAAATCAGGATACCAATAGTTACAGTAGTAGAAAAAAAAACAAGTGGTAAAGAAAATTTCTGTTAGAGAAATATGAAGCAAAAGGGAAAGACAAAAGAGACACATCCCAAGGTAGAGTTACTATCTCATGGTTACTGTATTGATTTGGAAAATGATAGAAAGTAGAATAAAGCTAAATAGTAATTAGAATACTAGTACCAGAAACTGAAGTTTGTTTGAGGAAGTAGGTAATTAATTTATTTTAAGGAATGCTGGAAACGTCTTAGACAAAGATGTTCAAAGAGCAAATGAATACAGGATCTAGAGGTAAGAAGTAAAGGTTGTTGTTGTTTTGTTGTTATGTGCCATCGAGTCGTTTCCGACTCATAGCGACCCTATGCACAACATCTCTAAACCCTGCTCTATCCTGCGCCAACCGCACCGCCTCTGACACAAATCCACCTCACAGAGGGTCTTCCCCTCCTGCGCTGTCCCTCCACTCTACCCAGCATGATGTCCCTCTCTAAAGACCTGTCTCTCCTTACAACATGTCCAAAGTATGTCAGACGAAGTCCCAGAATCCTTGCCTCCAAGGAGCAGCCTGGCTTAACCCTCTCCAGGATGAATCTGTTTGTTTTCTTGGCAGTCCATGGTACGTTCAATACTCTTATCCAGCATGCACCACAGCTCAAAGGCGTCAATTATCCTTCTATCCTCCCTAGTCATTGTCCAACTCTCTGATGCATAGCAAGTGATTGCAAAAACCATGGCCTGTATCAGGCAGACCTTAGTCTCCAGAGAGACACTGTTGCTCTTGAGTATTTTGGAGAGGTCCCTAACCGCAGACTTTCCCATTGCAATACGTTTTTTGATTTCCTGGTCCCTGCTGTTACAGGTTCAGAAATCCAGTGGGAAGGGTAAGCTTTGAGTCAGTTACTACTGGACAGCAATGAGAATGAGAGTGCAAGTGAGTAAAGTTTGTATGCAAAGCCACTGAGTGAATTTCAGTGATAAACTTGATTAGCTTTTCCATTAAAAGCCAAGCACCTAACCATTACGTGAACCAGCCTTTTTAGTTATGATTTCCCAATTTGTGCCTCTTCTTTCTTTGGTGTTCAACTGAAGAACAATGATACAACAGAAGTGCATAAAGCACTGTTGTTTAGTTGGTTTCAGTTTATTCTGACTCTCCTTTAGGTTTCTGAGGCTATAAATGTTTATGTCAGGAGTCTGCCCATCTTTTTCTTCCTTAGTAACTGGTGGATTTGAACTGTCAGCTTTTTGGTTAACAGCCCGTTAGGTTACTCGACGAAGCCCAATATGCTGCTCAAGCTTCGAAGTGTGTATTGTCAAGTGCTATCAAGTCAAGTATGAACCTGTGAACATCAAAGCTAAACCCTGTCCTATCCTGTACCATCCTCATCATCTCTGGTATACATGAGCCATTGCTGTAGTCACTGTATCCGTCCATCTCACAGATAGTCTTCCTCACTTTCTCTGACATTCCACCTCACCAAGCATGATCTCCCTTCTCCAAGGAAAAGCCTTTTCTAGCAACATGCCCAAAGTATCAAGAGACAAAGCTTTTTCATCATTGTCTCCAGGGAGCACTCTGGCTGTACTTTCTCCAAGCCATATCTGTTTGTTCTTTTGGCAGTTCATGGATATTCAATACTTTTCTCCAACTCCATAGCTCAAAGGCATCAGTTCTTCTGTCGTCCTCATTCATTGTCCCGTACTCAAATGCAAGTGATTGAAAATATCGTGGCCTGAATTAGTCATTCCTTAATCTTCAAACTTAGGTCATTCCTCTACGGTATTTTTTTGTATTAATTTTAATGAAAGTTTATAGAGACTTAGGGTTTCCAGTTATTCATTGTTTTACTTTTCTCCCTGCCCACACCCTCTTCCCAAGTTCACTCTTCTCTGAAAACAAATAAAAACTCTTTCATTATTATGCAGTCCCTCCCCCAAAGTCCACTCCACTGTGCAGCCTTAATTCTGGACTCCTATAATGACAATAATACCCAATCATATATCCCTTTTAAACACTTCTCTCCCTCTTCTGTTTCAATGCAATATACATCATTCCTCCCCTCCTTTTCTGTCTTCCCTCAACCCTAATGTCAGTCCCGTTTTACAACAGTGGCCCTATGCAATATTGGTCCTTTTGTGACTGAGATATTTCACTTGGCATAATGTCCGTCAGGATCACCCATTTTACATATTTCTTGAGTTCCTTGTTTTTCAATGCTGCATAGTATTCCATTGTATGAATATACCGAGCATCTCGATCTATTCATTTGTTGATGGGCACTTAGGTTGTTTCCAGCTCTTTGCTGTTGTGAACAAAGCCATGATAAACATGGATTTGCATATATCAGCTTGAGTGTCAGTTATGGTTTCTTTCTTCTTCTGTAATTTAAAGAGGTCTTTGACTGCAGACTTTCCCAATGAAATATGTCTTCTGATCTCCTGACTGTTAGTATGCATGAACATTGACATTCTTGGCATTAGTAAGATGAAATGGAATGACACTGGCCACTTTGAATCAGACAATCAAATTCTATACTTGGAGTGAAAAAAAAAAACAGAGGAAGAATGGCATGGCATTCAAAGTTAAAAACATAATTTCAAGTTCTGTCCTGAAGTCTAATGTTGTGAATGATAGTACATGCATACAAAGAAGACCTGTTATTATGACTATCAACAAGATATATGTTGTTTTAGTTAGGTTCTGTCAAATCAAATATGACTCATAGCAATTCTATAAACAACAGACCTGAATCCTTTTGAATCCTGTCCTATCCTGTGCCATCCTCTTCTCTGATATTCGAGCCTATTGCTGTGTCAAATCTATCTTGTTAAGGGTTTTCTCTCTTTCACTGATCCTCCACCTTTCCAAGCTTAATGTCTTATCTGGAGAGCAGAAAATGGGCCGTAGGGGCACAGGGCTGTGAACATCTCTCTGAAAGCGCCAGAGGGAGTAAGAAGAATACAGCCCCTCACCACTTCAGAGCAGAAAGCAGATAAAAATTCCATAACCCTGTTTCATGGTGCCTGTAGAGCCCTACCAGCAGCAGAAATCCGTTTATTTCTTGTTGACTCACAGATGCACAGTTGTGGTACTAAGAATGTAGTTTATTAGGGAAGTAAGTTGGAAATTGGGAGAGCAAAGAATATCTCACAGTACAAGTCCAGGTTTAATCCAGCAGTCCTGAGGCACAATTCCTCGCTTAGTCCAGGCTCTGCTTTCAGTCAAATCCAAATCATCCAGAAAGGTTTGCTCCAGATCAGTTATAAGTCAGCCTCTCCTTCAAGTATCCAGTAACAATAGCAAAACCCTTTAATTGTGGCCAGCACAAATGCAAAAAGCCTCTGGTCACACCTTACCACAGTTTCTCTATAGCAGTGCCACAGTCTCTCCACCACCAGTGTATCTATCTCACCAGGGTCTTGGTGCCACAAGCCTTGCCTTCCTCAAGTCTTGCTGCACAGTATGTTGGTGATTTGCAGGACCATACTGATTTGCAAAACCATGTGTCTGCAGTTAAAGTAGCTGGAAACCAGAGGTGGCTAACTGTAATGGCTACAAAAAGCCAGCTTTTAAGCTAACACTATAGTGACCCTCTCCAAAGAATAGCCTCTCATGCCCAACGTACGAGAGACAAAGCTTCACCATCTTTGCCTCTAAGGAACACTCTAACTTCAGTTCTTCCAAGTCATAAGTGTTCTTTTAGCAGTTCTTGATACACTTAGTATTCTTCTCCAACACCACAGCTCAAAAGCATCAGCGATTCTTTATAATCTTTATTCATTGTCCAACTCTCAGATGCTTGAAAAGACTATGACCTAAATCATGTACCTTGGTCTTTAAACTGACGTCATTGCTCTTAAGTATTGGAAAGGTACTTGATAGCAGACTTGCCCAAGACAAAACGTCTCCTAATATCCTGACTGCTAGTACAAAGGCAAAGAAGTGTTTAGATATCTTTAGTTCAACCCTTCAGAAATACCTCTGACTCTGCTAGGGTTTTGATATGTTAAGTGGTGGTGGTGGTTGTTGTTGTCGTCATTGTTATCATTATGTGTCATCGAGTCGCCTGTGACTCATAGCGACCTTATGTACAATAGCCCTAAAACCTGATCTATCCTACATCGATCTTACTGTCTCTAATACACCTACCCCCATCACCCGTTACCCCAGGAACTAAATCAATCCATCCCATTGAAGGTCTTACTCTCTTGTGCTGTCTCTTCACCCTCCAAGCATGACATCTCTCTCTGAGGACTGATCCACCTTGCTGTTAAATGGCAGATAATTAAAAATAATCTATGCTATTATGATTATCATAAGAGTTCGGAATGAAGGTTGCAGAGGGTGGCAGGGGGATTGTATACCAATGAAGAAATTTTCCTTTTACTTTTGAAAGAGAAGAGTGAACTGGGGGGTGGTGGGAGAGGGCTGGGCGGGGAGAGAAGGGGGGGGGGGAGTGAATGGAAATCCAAAATCTCTGTAAATGTTCATTAAAGTTAATAATGAAAGAAATAATCTATGCTAGGGGGTTTCTGGTAGAGTAGATCATAGGCATTAACTCTGCTAACCCAAAAGCCAGAGGCACTCTGGGGGTTCATATCCAATAGCAGCTTTGTGTGAAAAAGGTGAATAATCGCTTCTCAGATGATTTCTAGCCTCAGAAATCCACTGAGTCAGCTCAATGGCAATGAGTTAAAGTGTTTTTTTTTAATTGTTCTTTAGCAACCACTTTGAATGATTCCATAAACTTGAAATAGACTTAGAAGAGACTTCTATAATACAAGTGGCTGCATTATTTGAAAACAGATGTTCTTCAATCTAGTCACTGAGAATGATTTCAAGAACATGAGTGATTAGTATGCTTTTATGCAGAAAAGCAAATTCTATATTTAATACTTTTTTAAGAGGGCAGATTACTTTCTTGAATAAAGAATTATCAATGTGTAAAAATATCTAATGTTTTAAGCAATGCAAAATATGCAAAACCACTTTTGTAGGACTATGAGTATAATGGAACTTTCAGAAGTTATTGTTTTTTTAAGGGGCATTGTGTTGTTAACTATAATGCTACTGGGTTTTAACTAGTTTTTCTTTACTATTATTTGAAGAGCCCATAACCGAAAAAATCTTTTTCTAGTTAAAAATAGATTATTTTAACTAGAGTACAATGAATCATGAATCCTTCGCTCTTTAATAAATCTGTGCTAACCGAATAGTTAATCGCCTCTCCTTTCCTGAACCATTTAACTAGCACATTGCGCCCCCTGCTGTTCCGAGATTGATGTTAATCACCGTCATACAAATTTCCAGAAACGTTTTCTTGAAAAATAAATTGAAAAAATACAGTTATTAAAGAAGAGTTTGTAATTAATTAATAAAGACAAATATGCGACTGTGGGCTTTTTTAGCCTTTTGCTGTTTTAAAAATATTTTGTATTGTCTCTTTTGTCATGTGAACTATATATATTGCTCTTACATGGACTATACAATTCAGTACAATAAAAATTATTTTAATTGCATGTCTTATCATATCAATGATATTTATTTAAACTTTTTATATTTATAATCTATAATAATGTTTTTCTTTAATACTAGAGGCACATAAAGAAATTTTAAAATAATTTTTAATTTTTTTTTCTTTTTACCCAGAATTGGACTTGAATAGCTTTTATTGTTTTACTGTGCACTAGATAAGTCATTATCTTTATAGACTATTTGAAAAATGTACTGGTTCCTGGAAAATTTACATCTAAAAACTACTTAGATTTTATTTTTCTTTTACTAATACAAAAATTCATTGTGTTTATATTTCATTATTTTGTATTTTCCTGATATTTCATATGGATCCAAATCTCTCTCTGCTTACTATCATTGTTGTTGTTGTTGTTGTTATGTGCCATCAAGTCGTTTCCGACTCATAGCGACCATTATCAATTAAAATTCCTTTCTGCTCTATTCATGTTTATTGATATTTTGACACATAGTTTCTTATGTCCAATAATTCTGTTGCCATCTGGGAAACCTTTAATAGCTAGTAATAGTTTCAGGAAAAGTGATTTTATGCAAATTGAATTGGGCCTAGAAAGCTTTAGTTACCTGTTATATGCAATTGATTCAGTTTTACATAGAATTGAATTAACTCTTTTAAAATGTTTACAGATTTTTTTTTCCTATATGAAAATCTGATGATGGAAAGCAAACAAATCTTTTGTAGCAAGTTTTTAATGCAGCTGCTCTTGATGTGTTCATGAGTGCTTTCTTATGTTAGAATATTCTGGACTGAGAGATGATGAAGAAGTTCCTTATCGTAGTATATTATTTGGTACACCATGAAATGTACTGATGACATTTTAAAAATAAGTGGAAAAACTTAATTTTCATACTTTTTGGCACATTCTCTTAGGTAAATATTTTGTTGCATTTCTTATATGCTCTGGCTAGGAAGTTTCATAAACTAAAGAGTCATTGACACTTTGGGGAAAGATGCTAGGATAAGTATAAATACTGAGGAAACGTGTATTTTTTGGAAGTGCTTCATTTAGCTTGACTCTGGCTGGCTCTTAAATAATGCTGTAATATCTCATAAGTCAGTGTTTTACAGAATGCATAATTAACAACAGTTTTTTAAAAATCAAGAGATTTCACGGATGAACTTTTTTCAATAACTTAAGTTTGCACTTTTGATTCACTATTTAAAAGTAAGTAATATTTGAGGGTTTTATGTCAGATATAAAATTTTTAACTTGTTTTTCCAAAGGTTTTAAACTCCAGGGGATACACCTTATAAAATATACAACTGTTGTCCTATATATAATATATTCATTTTGGCATTTGTTAAAATACAAGAATAGGAGCATAGCCAACCTAATGATAGACAGATTAGGTGGCTAAAAAAATAGAGCAGATACTTCTTTTCACAGTTTCCTTGCTATCTTGGTAAGTCTTCCCTGACCTTCAAGGGATTGTAGAAGAAATTCAGCAGTTAAAATATTAGTTTTCAAATTTTAGATCTCAGGACCTTTGACAGTCTTAATACTTGTTGAGGACTACAAATAGCTTTTGTTTCTTCTGGAGAGTGTATCTGTGGATTTTTGTTACATTCAAAATAAAAACTAATGATTTTTAATGTTTATTCATTTAAATAAATGAAGCTTTTAAATGTTAGTATAAATGTTTGTGGAAAATGACTGTTTTAGTAGAAAGAGTGTCATTGTCTTATATTTTTAAAATCTCGTTTGCCTATGAATTGGCTTTCATATTTCACTTTTTAAAAAACTTTTGCAGTATAACTTGTTACTTTGATTTTTTGAAAACTCCATATCTTTAGATATAAAAAACTGCAATCTTTATATAATGGGGGATGAAGAAAAATAGTTTATTAGTATTGTTATACAAATGGTTTGATTTTGTTGACCACCTCAGGAATCTTCAGACCCCACTTTTAAAACCACTGAATTGGAGCACTCCTTTAAACCCTTTAATTATTCTTAATAGAAACATTCATGGTAGCAATAATATGTCAGGAGTCACCAATTAGCAGCTGAAATCCAGCTGATAAGCATGTGCTTGAACCCAAACGTGCATTTTTTAAAAATTTTTTATTTTGGTGTTTTTAGTCAAAACCCAAGTCCGCTTTGTCTCCTAGGAGACCCTTTCTTCTTCTTATAGTTAGATATTTAGTTATATTACCTGCCTTGCCCTGTGGGTATTGGAATGCTCATTCACTCACATTTTAGAATCATTTTCGCCAGTTTCTTCAGTGCTTTGTAAAGAGTTTTGAGGAGGAATGGCAACCATAGGAGGGAAGAGATTAATGACCCTGAACACTGAGAGAGAATAGCACACAGTTTGTAAATAACTAACTAATGCTAGGATAATTAGTCACCATTGCTCTATCAGTTTGCTGTTATATAGTGGCTTGCAGGTTTTTCTAATGCTGGAAGGTGTGTCACTAGTGTTACAAATACCAGTTGAATCACCCATGGTAAAGACCTTTCAGGAAGGCTTCCAGGCTAAGACAGACTGAGAAGCAAGACTTCTGAAAAAACTGACCCTTGGAAAGTCTGTGGTTAGTGTTGTCTGATAAGTACCAGTAGATGAGCCAATCAAGTTGGGAGATACTGAAAATGCAAGTGGGAAAGAGCAGCCTCCTTAAAGTAGATTCGGCCCTAATCAGAGTTAGACTTTCACCCTGTGAAGGACTCTTCATATCCTGAGGTGGCAAGCTTCAAAATGAGGAGAAACCACTTCAAACATCCATTAATAACTGGAACATGGAATGTATGAAATGTGAACCTAGGGAAATTAAAAGTTGTCAAGAATCAAATGGAATGGTACCCTGGAATTTATTGAGCTGAACTAGCATTGGCCGTTTTGAATCAGTGTGATCTACTCTGCCAGGAATGGCAAATGAAAGAGAAATGGTGTTGCAGTAATCATTAAAAAGAAATTCTAAGGTCTGTCCTGAAATACAGTGCTGTCAGTGATAGGATATTATCTATGTGCACACAAGAGGGACCTGATATTATCATGCTAATCCAGAGCTATGGTGCTGTAGAAGAGTATTGAATGTACCATGGACTGCCAAGAAAACAAACAGATTCATCCTGTTGTTGTTGTTGTTATGTGCCGTCGAGTCGTTTCTGACTCATAGCGACCCTATGCACAACAGCCCTAAACCCTGCTCTATCCTGCGCCAACCGCACTGCCTCTGACACACCCATCCC
>NW_006399807.1:13549554-13570569 GCF_000299155.1 Elephantulus edwardii | reverse complement strand
CCTCTATGAGGTGGATTGATTCAGTGACTGGGGTAATCGGGATGGGTGTGTCAGAGGCAATGCGATTGGCACAGGATAGAGCAGGGTTTAGGGCAATTGTACATAGGGTCGCTATGTGTCACAAACGACTCGACGGCACATAACAACAGCAACAACAACAATTCATATATACACATCAACTACAAAAGCCAAGGATGAAGAAACTGAGGATTTCTACCAACTGATGCAGCCTGAAACTGATGGGACATGTAATCAAGATACATTAATAATAATTGGTGACTTGAATGCAAACTTGGAAACAAAAAGAAACTAATAGTTGCAAAAGAAGACTGGTGACAGAAATTAAGCTAGAGATTACAAAAAATTACTTGTTTATTGAAGATAGAATTTTTCCTCCTAAAAACATACACAGTGACTATACACATAGACTTCATGTAATGGATTACCCAGAAATCAAATTTACTACATCTGTGAAAAGAACTCATTAAACTCATTGCTGTCAAGCCAAAACTGTTTCAGTTTTCAGAGGCTGTAAATTTCACAGGAAGAGATTGTCCGTCTTTCTCCCCCAGAGCAGCTGATGTGTTCAAACTTCCCAGCTTTGGGTTGGCCGTACAACACACAACTCTGCAGAAAGAGACAGTGGAAAAGTTCAGTACCATCAGTTAGAACAAGACCAGGCTGACTACGAAACAGATTGTTAATTACTCATATGCAGATTCAAACTGAAGCTGAAGATTAACAATACAAATCCATGAAAGCCAAAACATGGCTTTGAGTTTATCCTACCTGAATTTAACATCTAAAAACTAGAATTGATGACTACTTATGCTAATACTAATGACTGAAGATTAGCTGGGTTGTGGTATGACATCAGGGAGGGATATCATACCTGAGGAAAGTAAAAGGTCATTAAAAAGACCAAGAAGTGGAGGATCACCAGAAGAGAGGAAGACTTTGTGACAAAGTGACTGCGGCAAAGGTACTAAGAGTGGTGAAGTGGTTTCAGTCTGTTATTAACAGAGTTACCACAGATCATAGTTAACTTGATGACATCTAGGAATGGCAGGGGACTAGTTAACACAATACTTTAAATGATTCCCAGCTATCATATTCTGTATAATACTATTTTGTTAGTGTGGTCCAATACTTATTCTTATCCTCACGCATGGCCTTGTTCCCTGTGTAACTGAGTTGTCAGAAGAGTTCCAGTTGCCACACTTTCTCTCCTACCTAATCTCAATTGTACACTGTCATCCTTTCTAACATTATCAGGGAACTTGACCCTGTGTTTCTTGTAGGCCTCCCTTCCTATTCCAATATTCAACGTTATTTCTCCAGCTACTTTTTTCCCCCTGTCCTGCTTTACTGATTTTCTCTCATATAGCCAACCTTATTTAAATATACTATCATTTCTTCCATCGTAACAATTTTTTTACTTTTATCTTACTCTTTCACCCCTCAGCTGTTCCGTTTATCTTTTTCCCATAATAGCAAAATGTATCAAATAAATGATCCTCATTTGCTGCCATTCCTTTCCTGTCTTTCATTTAAAGTCATATCTTCATATTGCTAACACTTGTTATTCCCCCCATTGCTTCCACCCCTCTCCCTTGAATCTTTTCCAAAATCACCACACACAAACACATGGTACTTTGTTCAACGTTAGTGACCTGCACCTTGCTAAATCCAATGCTCAATTCCCAGTGCTCCTCTATGAGCAGTATTTGATATAATTGTCACTGCCTCTTTTAGCACTTTGTTTTCTAGGACGTAGTACTCTTACTATCAAAGTACAAAGTCCGTTTCAAACTCTTTTTATTTTTGCTTTCTTCTCGTCTATCCTCCCAATCTCTAAGCTTTAGAGTATTCTACAAAGTTAGTCCTTGAACATTTTGTGTCCCTATCTGTAGTTACTTCTCTGGTTACAGTCTGTTCTAATTGAGTATTTCATTTATACCAGTAACCCCCAAATATAAATGTCACCCCAACCACTGTTCTGATTTCCTTACTCCAGTTGTTACGCCTTGCATGCTTTAGTCTCTCTTGTTGCCATTGAGTTGAATCAGCTCACAGTTGATCTGAGACCATAAATCCCTTGGCAGAGATCACCTGGCTTTCTCCTGTGGAACTGCTAGTGGATTCACACCACCTTTGAGGAGTTGCCTCTCAGTTAGCAGCACCACTCCCTGCAGACTGCCCTGCCTCTCTTGTGTGCCTTATTAGTATCTGATAGCTAACATAATCAAAATTAAATTCATGCTCTCCATTCCACCCTCCCCTAAACCCACTATTTTCAGTATTTCTCAACTCAATAAATGACAATTTCATCTTTGCATACTTGTTACGTGTCATTGAGTCTAGTACAACCTACAGTGACCCTATGACCAACAGATCTGAACCCTGTCCTATCCAGGGCCATTCTCATACTTTCTAATACATGAGAGCCCATTTTGGGAGTAATTTTGTCAGTCCACTTAGTTGAGGGTCTTTCTGTCCTTGGCTAAACCTCCACCTTTCAAAATATGATGTCCCTTTCCAAGAAATAGCCTCTCCTAGCAGTATGCCTGACTTATGTGAGGTGAGGCTTTATCATCTTTGCCTCCAAGGAGCACCCTGACTGTACTCTCTCCACATTTTTTTTTCTTTTGGCAATCCACAGGATGTTCAGTACTCCTCTCCAACACCACAGCTCAAAAGCATCAATTTTTTCTTCTGTCATCCTTACTCATTTTCTAGCTGTCAATGCATAGCAAGTGATTATAAAGACCATGTTAGTCCTCATCTTAGTACTCAAACAGACATCATTACACCTCAAAAATCTGGAGAGGTACCTGGCTGAAGACTTTCCCAGTGCGGTACATCTTCTGATTTTCTGACTGCTAATATCAAGGGTGCTGGTTGTGGATCCAAGTAAGATGAAGATGTTGAAGTAATTTTTAATGTTTTCTCTATCATGATGTTGCCTATTGGTCCAGTGGTAAGAATTTTTGTTTTCTTGATGTTGAGAAGCCATCCATATTGAAAGCTATATTCTTTGATCTTCTGCAGCAAGTGCCTCAAGTCCTCCTCAGTTTTTTTCAGAAAGCAAGGTTGTGCTATTGGCATAATACAGATTATTTATTAATCTTCCTCCAATCTTTGTTATTAATGAGGCTAAAAAAAATTTAGAGGTTTATCCCTGACAGCTCTCTTTCCCTCTCACCCAACATCCAGTCTGTCAATTATTCTAATCATCTCCATCTTAACAGTGTAACTAATTTATACTGCTATCATTTCATTTGTCTTCATGCATCTACTTTGTCCTATACACAGGGTAGTCCTATTGATACTTAAGCAAAACTTTGTTACTCTTCTGCTCAGAACTCTTCAGTATCCTCTCATCTCATTGGAAGAAGAGCCATACCTTATATAGTGGCCAAAACCCCACTACTGTCAAGTTGATTCCTATTCATATTGACCCTGCAAGAACAGGGCAGAACTGCCCCATAGGATTTCCAAGGCTATAAATCTTTATAGGAGCAGATTGATACATCTTTCTACACAGAACAGTGGATTCTAACCACCCACTCTCAACAACTGAGCCTTTAAACACTGTGCCACTGGGCTTATTTGCAGTGGCCTACAAGACCTTTTATATCTTCCCTTCTCTTTACCTCTTTGCCTACATCTTCTAACATTCTCACTCTCACTTTTTTCTTTTTGCTGCAGTCATATTAGCCTCCTTACTATTCCTTACCAAACTAATAAAGCACACTCCTACCTCAAATATCTCTTGTGCTTTCTGCTTCTTCTCCCTAGAATCCTTATCTATTAATTTATTGCATAGCATATTTCTTCTTGTCTTTCTGGCTTTGCTCCCTGGTCATTAATTTAAAATCCAACATCCTTTTTTTTGTCTGAAAACTATCTGTTTAATTGAAAAACCTGGAGAGTATTATTACCCTATTGCCCTAGATGAGAGGACTGAGGAGACTAGACCCCCTACATCACCTCGTGATCCTTTCCTCAAGGCAACAAGCAAAGACCATTCCCAGAAACTCCATAAAAGCAATGCCCAGGGCTGTTGCAGCCGTCACCAACACATTGCTCCTTAGCCAGCCCCCAATCCTTTCAGTGCAGCCCTTTATGTAGATAGAACTTTGGCTTGAACTTCATCCCACAGCCCACAGTGACACTGACATAGCTGGAGTTAGGAATTCGGCTCTTGGACCCCGGAGGAATGTTCTCCCTATCTGTGTAGTTAGCAGCACCACAGCATTTAAAGTCTTGCTGCATCTTGTCCAGGATCTCGGCTGTCTGGTTGCTTTTTGGGTAAGTTGGCATCTGTTTCTGGAAATTCTTCTTAAACTCTGACATCACCTTGTCTATAAACTATACCTCCACCAGCATAATAAGAGACACGAAAATGACCAAAGTGATCATAAGACAGTAGGTCTCCTTGCAGGCCCTATAGCAGGCCACGAGGGCCACCAAGAAGAGAAGTCATCCACTGCAGTGTTGACCACAGGCAGCAGAGAGCCAGGAGTGGCCTCTTCATGAACAGTCTGACTCAAGACAATCCATGCTCCACACACACAACAATGAGTCCCACGGAACAGTTGCAAAAGGCCAGCAGAAATATGTAGTGCAAGAATTCGACACATTTCATTTCTCTTTCCACTGCTTTGGCTGCCAGGCCTGGACAGCGGGAGGGATATATTAGAAGAGGCCAAGGGGGGCCTTCAGTTTTCCCTCCAGACCCCGAAGCCTTTCAACCAGGCCCCTGTCCTTCCCTCTAAAATCTAACTTCTGTTTCCTAGTACTTTGCTTACCATTTTTCTAGTTAGTTGTCCAATTCCTTAATCACCACTTATCACCAATAAAGTTCACTTTTGTCTGCGTCATTTCTTCCTCCTCACCCTTAAGAAGCCTCATGAAAACATCCAGATGTATTGGTTTTACTCATTCCTGATTCCCAAGTGCTTAGAATAATTTGGCACATTGTAGATGCTTAATAAATTTTTAGTGTTTGATTGGATAGGTAAATGGAACACTTGAAAGAAATTAACATCTAAAGATCTAAGCTTGAATTTTCCCTGCTCTCTTTACCGACTTTCAATGAATTAGTCTTCACTGGTTCTTTAGTCCTGTTCATAGGAAACAAATGCTGTGAGAATTAGGGTATATCTGTTTCATAGCTCTGATAAGGAATCATTAGAAATTTTCATGACTAACTTAAAGGCCACATTTCTCTGGAGGTTTGAATATATCAAACTTTGAGGGAGAGAAATGTGCCTTGAGAACCCAGTGGAAAGTCAGCTATAGGTCAGTTCCAACTCAATAGCAATGAATTTTATATGGTAAATGAATTTCATATAGCAATGAATTTCAATAGCAAAAGAATTTCATGACTGGAACTGAAAACCCAAACAAAAAAAACCCCAAAACATTATCATCTATTGATTAAAACTCATAACGAACCTCTGTTGTTACTGTTGGTATGTACTGTCAGGTCAGAACCAACTCATAACTGGCGTTCCAGCAGGTTTTCCAAAGCTTTAAATTTCACAGGAGGAGATTGTCCATATTTCTCCTATAGAGGGGTTGGTGGATTCAAACTACTTGCCTTTGGATTGGCCACACAATTCTTTTTCACTGGTCCACTAGAACTTCCTCATAGCAACCTTGTGGAGCATTGGATTTTCAATGCTGTAATCTTAAGAGCAATAAATTGGCACATCTTTTTTTTCACAGTGCATCTGGTAAGTTCAAACTACTGACCTTTTCAGTTAGTTGGTAAGTGCTTTAACTATTGTGTGCCATCCAGGCTCCATATAATTGGAAAGCCCAATATAAATATTAACCCTGAGGAGGAGGAAATATAAAAGGCCTTGAGGAACCTAATCATTGACAAATGAAAGACATCAGAAGCAGTTAAGAAAGTTTTCGTCCTTCAGAGTTTTAATATTTTTACTCTTGTTATAGGATGTTCATTTTAAACATTGAAAACTTTGAAATAACACTTTGCTTTTACTTTGATAATATTGCATAGCTCTCTTTAGTGAATTGTGTATTTCAAGAAAGAAGTTTTCTGTTTGGAAACTTTTACGTTTTCTGACAAGTTTCAGTGTTACTTGACAGTGCGGCCTACAGTCCAAACAAAGCTCATTCCTAAACTATTTGTTACTGGTCTACACTGACCAGTAGATGAGGGCTGCAGAAAATGTCATCAGCATGTTGAGAGTCAGACCAGGTCAAGAGTTAAGTGATAAATGTTTGGTTTCTTCCGGATGAGACAAGTCTGATTTCCCTTATTTTGAAGATCACCAAGGTAGATACTGTTGCACTCTAAACTTGGATCACTTAGGAGTTAAGGGGTTATTTCCTTTGACCATTATGTCATGTGTCTTTAAAAGAACATTGACAAAATTAAGTTCTCAATAGCTTTGAAATTCTCTCATAGTGTTAAATTTACTTCTTTATATATTGATGTAACTGAATTTTTTAACTCATCAAAAGCGTCATGAGGTGGAAAAAATAAAACTTATTCTTCTTTTGTGAAGAAAGTATTTTGTGAATGACCTTTTCTGGCTTGTTTATTAAAAACTGGGAATAGGATAATATGTTTTCCAATTAGAAGCTATTTTTATTTTTTAAAACCAATTTGTTTTTATGATGGTCTCTTTAAGAAAAGCTAAAGTAGATTTTTTTTTTTAAATAACTTGGTTTGGCCTGTTTATTACCAAACGGTTATGGAATTTTCACACATCTGTTTCAGAATGCAGGTCCTCATAGACTACTGCACTGTTTCTCAATTTTAATAGGCCTCGTTTATCCTATAAAGCAACCTACATTTTCTTACCTGATCAAGTGAGCAAACAATAGGGGTCAGATGTGGCAAACACTTTAACAAAAAGCATATGTCTAGCCGTCAGGGTGAGGTAGAGTCATATCAAGATTGCTTGAAGTTATTAATGGCAGTAAAATTTATGCTTCCTCCTGTTTTCCCAATTAAATCAAGAAGCCTTTTTTTCTTAAGATTCTTCTATCGCCAGCTGGTTCCAATACTCTGTGTGTGAATATTGCCTGGGGTGTCTCCATTTCTATATGGTAAAAGTTGACCAAAGCACATTATTAACTCAGTGATATGGGCCTGTATGCCAGAAAGCAGTCATTTTTAAGGGCTTTTATTTTGGTCCTTATCATTTGTACCACAAGCATGCATATTTTGTAGGCTGTATTACAAATACGTTGTTGTAGTATGCTCTGGATGTAATAAAAAAATTCTCCACACAGAGTAATAAAATAATTGAAGACATGTTGAAAATATTGGAAAAATAAGCTACACGACAAAATGTACAGTTGTACAAACCAAAAAAAATCATGAAAATCCATCAGAAGTATTGGATGTTAGTGTATTCATTTAGTAACTACATCTAACAGTAATAGAAAGCTGTTAACACGATAGTAGCTTTAAATAGACACAAAATCATTTATCCATTAATTAGGATATCATATAGTATATGTTATATTTGACAGTTTTATGCTGATCATTGTAAGCTATATAGTCTTTAATTTTCAACACTTTTTATTAATTCCTCCAAATCTTTGAGATTCAGGGACAATATGGAATCCCAAACTATCGACCTATTCAGTGTAGTTGCTGTCTTAAAAACTGATCCAAAGAGGGGATGGGGGGATTTAATCATAGGGTCACGCAACTTGATGGATGGAGGGAGGAATAAACTTTGTATGTAAACCAGTATAAAATAAAAGAAAAAAACCCTAATCTATACAAATTCAGTTTTAAAATGAACCTTAGTTGTGATGCATCTGTAGTATGTGCTCTACCAAGTTAAGCATAGTAACAGAAAATATCAAGATACTTGAATATATTTCCAGTATAGTTAAGTCTATTTTAATAGAGTCAATCTATATTTCAGTAATAGTTCTAATTATCTTTAAAGTATTAGTCTTACCTGTTTCATTCGTAAACTAAAAAGACACGTGATTTTTGGTGCTGCTGTATTCTATTATAGAAGTGCTTGTATTCTCAGTTTTCTCTCATCTTTTCATGAAACCCTTGAAACTTCGAAGAGAGTTCTTTATTAATAATTTTTTAAAAAGAGAAAGAGACGAGGCGTAGAAGGGAATGAGGATCTGGTTAATAACGTGGCCCGTAACTTGTGTTCTCACTCTGTTCTCACAGTGTTGGGCTGGCTCTACTGCAAAAGCGGAAATCTAGCTTTGAGTTCTGGTGTTCAGAACTCATATTTCTGCTTGACTGAACTGTGAATAGAAAAATCTCAAGTGTCTTGCAAAATTAGTAGTTGAATGTTGCTTTTACTAATAACTACAGCGATGAAAAACCTGAAGACATTTAAAAATTCAAAACCCATCAGCATGCCTTTTGCCCTTTAATTGGCAGAAAATTGATTGTGAGAGCAGCCCAGAAAGCTTTTTTTTGTTTCATTCTTCAGCTGCTCCAGCTGAACTACAGCTGCAAATTTCTCTAAAAAGGAAAAAAATGGAGCAGTGTTTCTTATAAACTCTTGAATGCACTTTATAAGTGCAATAATTCCCACAAAATCATTTACTAGAGTTAATGACCAGTTTGTTAAGGCATTAACTGCCTTCAGCTGGGAATGACCAATTTTTGGAGAATGGTTGCACAAATGCTAAGATAATTCTGTAACACTTTCAAATAATGATCCAGCTAATTAACAATGAATTCCTGTGGAAATCCTATCAAAGTACTTATGACCTCTGCTTTAATAGCCAGTGAGTTCATCATGATTCATGTTTATTACCATAAATACCAAAGGAATCATAATGACTGGGCCAGTTTTTTTCCACCCTGACTTTATTACTTGAGCAGATTTGACTAAACCACCTCCAATCATTAAGGACCTAGTTTTCAAAATATTCAGTTGGTCTTTTCACTGCTCTGCTCAAAATCCACAGAGCCTTTGGTGCCATGCCAGCATGCAGACTGTTGGCAGCCTGTTTTTGCTTGGGATATCATTAGAGAATAATTGATGTCTATAAGTCTTAAAGGAGCCCTTTTGAAATGCCTGCCATTTGTAGGATGTGAAGGAATCATAATTGCTTAGCTGGAGTTTTCAATCCCTAGTGATGAATTCTTACAAGAAAATCATCCTTTTCCCTAATTTCTTCCAGGAATTTACTTAGCATATATGAAATTCTTTTCTTTTTTCAAGATTCATATTTTAAGAACTCAGCTATCATTTTCTTCTAAGGAATGAAAAATACTATAAGCTTTTAATAAAGGATAAGCTCTTAATTTTACTTAGTCCATTTAAACTCCCTTAATGACTGTTTATTACTATGTGATCTGCAAATTAGCCTTAAAATAATAATATATTGGTTTCCAGAGACTCTCTACTGCTTTCTGTGCACAGCTGTACAGCTGTGTTAGAAGTAATGGATTCAGGCTCTTTTCCGCTGTTCTCCAGGTGCTCCCTTTTGTCCTAAATTGTATTGTCTTTAGGTTGTAGCCTTCAAATGTCTGCTGGGTTATGTTATTGTGTGCCATTGAGTTGGTACCAACTCATACCCCACCCTCTAGCAGGTTTTCAGAGGCTGTAAATCAGAAAAAGAGATTGCCCATCTTTGTCCGGCGGAGCAGCTAGTGAATCCAAACCACTTGTCTTGGGGTTGGCAGTGCAACTGTTTATGAGCTTGACCACCTATATTTTTACCAAATAATCATTTATATAATCCATGCTTATTCATTGAATAAGATAACCTGTAGTTCATATATTGGAGTCTTCATTTTTATAATTATTTATGGAAGAAATTATATATTGGATTTTCAACAGTGAACTAGAATTGTCAAAGTTGTTGTTAGGTGCCATTGAGTCGAGTACAACCCATAGCCATCCTGTGAACAACAGATCTGAATCTTGTCCTATCCTGTGCCAGGCTCACACGTCTTGACACCTGGAGTCCATTGTGGCAGTCACTGGGTCAATTCACCTGGTTGAGGATTTTCCTCCTTCGCTACCCCACTACCATTTCAAACTTCGTGTCCATCTCTAAGAACAAGGAATAGCCCATCTAACAACATTCCTGATGTATGTGAGGTGAAGCCTTATTATCTTTTCCTCCAAAGAGCATTCCCACTGCACCCTTTCCAAGACATATTTGTTTGTTCTTTTGACCATCCATGGGATGTTCAGTACTTTTCAACACCACAATGCAAGGGCATCAATTCTTCTGTCATCCTTAGTCATTGTCCAGCTCTCAGATGCATAGAAGTGATTGGAAAAGACTATGGCCTGAATCTGACACACCTTAGTCCTCAGACTGACAACATAAAAACCACAAAGACAATGAATATATTAGGAGTACATGATAATGTTCTACAGAAAAATGTGTTGTCCGAAAGTGGTATAAGAAGAAATTAATAACATGTAGTGAAACTATTTATTGGGTGTCAGATTCTGCTAATTGGCTTACCAGGATTCTCTCATCTAGTTCTCACATAACAGTCCTTTAAGGTAGGTGCAAATATTATCCTGGTTACATGATAAGGAAAAGGAAATACAGCAGGTTTAAATAAGCACTCATAACATCATATGGCTTTAAGTGGCAGGCCACAATTTAAACCAAAGCCATCTGAGCTCTAGTGGCTTAGTGATAAGGAATTGTACTGGCAACACAAACGTATGTGGTTTGAATCCACCAGCTGCTCCATGGGAGACAATGAGCAGTCTCCTCCAATGCAATAAACTGTCCCTGAAAACCCACTGGAGGGTCAGCTGTGGATCAATCCTGACTTGACACAACAAGCAGTCTACCTCAAGAGCTTGATGTGGTTTTTCTTTTGGATTTTCAATAAAATGTTATAGTGGTTTGCTTACAAAGTTTGTATATATTGTTTTTCACACTATCTTCATTCACATTTGGTTTCATACAGTCACTCCCATTCATTATATTTTATAAAATTAATCAACACTGAAATATGCCCACCATTGCCCTGTCTTTCCAGATCTCCACCAGATCTTTCCCATTTCCTTTACCTATCCCCCTTCCACCCATTAAATTGTGTGATCCTATGATTTTCCCTCTGCCCATCTTCACCCGTCTGCTCCTGCCCTCTCCACCTCCACCCCGACTCTCCCTCTTGGATCCTCATTCCTATTTTACTAGTTATCTTTCTATTTCTACAATAACGGTCATATGCAGTATTTGTCCTTATGGAACTGAGTTAGTTCACTTAGCATAATGCTCTTCAGTCCCTCGAATTTATATAGTAATTTTCAAAATCATTGCTCCTTCATGCTGCAGAGTGTTCCATTGTGTGAATGAAGCACAATTTCAAGAGCTTGAGTTTTTAAACCGCAATATTTTACTGCTTCTGTCTCTAATCCTGCCCTACCTGTAAGCTTATAGTACCTTAGTTTTGTCATAAAAATCACACTGATTTATAGCAGTAGACCCTGAATAAGATTAATTGGCACAGTGGCTACAACAATGGGTGTGAAGATAGCACAGGATAGGGCACAGTTTCTAATCTGTTCTATAAGGATAATCCCTCTGTTTATCAAGACTTGAGCCTACAAAGTAATTTCTAAGTATATATTTCTTTCCTATATGGTGCCATTAAGGAATTGTGATAGCATGTGTATTTGACATTTTGATGTCACCCTTCTGCTGCCTTCTGGAAAGCTTTAGTAGACAGTACATAGATGGGTTTGTACTCACCTCTAGGTTTAAATCCCATATTCACGGATGTGTTTCCTTTTGAGACATTCACAACCTCAATGGCACTACCTCATCTCCAAACCAAAAATACCTACTTCTTCAGGTTTTGCAAGGGCTTAATGAGAAAATGCATACAGAGCATTTGATAAAGAAAGTACCCTTCTTTGCTTAACCCTTTCTCTTTCCTCATTTTAAAAAGCCATGGTTGTAAAAAAAGATTGGCCTCCATATTCTGTGTCCCTAAAGCTTCTGTTTTCTTCAGTGCTGTAGTTCTCAGCACTCTCAGGAATATGCTGATCTCTTTAGATAAAGATTATGGGAAATTAGGAGAGTGTTCAGAGGTTTGGGGTTATTTCCCCCCTTCCATCTTGTTTTGCTGTTGGCATTTAAATAATTTTTTTAAATTTTAATTGTGATTTTAATGAAAGTTTACAGAAAAGTTGGATTTTCATTCTTTTGTTGTTGCACATTTTCCCTCCTCTCTCCCTTCCCCATCTCTCAGTTCACTTTTTTTGTTTTTAGTATTTATTCATTGTTGCACAATTAGCTTTCCCCTCCTCCCCTCCAATCCTCTTTGCACTGTACCTCTTATTCTGGGCTGTTGTTGTACATATAATGCCTAATCATATATTCCTTCTAAAGAGTTCTTTCCTTCATCTGTTCCATTGAAATACTCGTTATCTATCCACTCTTATCCACCCCACCCCCATGTCAGACCTGCTTTATAGTAGTGGTGCTGTGCAGTATTTGTCCTTTTGTACTGAGATATTTCACTCAGCATAATGTCCTCCAGGGTCACCCATGCCATGCAATGTTTTATGAGTTACTTGTTTTTTCAGTGCTGTGTAGTATTGTATTAATATAGCATAGTTATTCTAAACATTCATTTGTTGATGGGCCCTTGAGTTGCTTCCATCTCTTTGCTATTGTAAATAATACAGCAATAAACACGAGTGTGCATATATCTGCTTCAATGACAGTTCTGGTTTCTTTAGGGTGTTTTTTTAGTGGTGCAATTTCTGGATCAAATAGTATTTCTATTTCCAACTTTTTGAGAAAGTGCCAAACCTCTCACCATAGTGGTTGCACCATTGTACACTCCCACCAGCAGTGAATGAGCGTTCCAACATCTCCAAAAGTTTGCCAGCATTTATTGTTTGCTGCTCCGTTAAACTTTGCTAGTGTTGCTGGAGTGAGATATCTCATAGTTGAAGAAATGTTGAAAATCCCTAGCTATCAAAGATATTTAAATTCCATCTTCTTTCAGATGCTTGCTGGATTGTTCAACATTCTGCCCATAGCATTCCTTTATTACTATTTATTAATATTATTCTTTTACACTGGTTAGAAAATCTGTATACACTGTTTTCACATCAGATCTTTCACCTTTCTTTTACCCACCCATCCCTCCACCCATCAAATTATTTGAACCAATGATTAAGGCCCCAACTCCTACCCATCCTCACCCCTCTACTTTCCCCACCCCACGTTGGCTCCTCATACTCATTCTACAATAATGGTCTTATATAGTATTTGTCCTTATAGGACTAAGTTAGTTCACTTAGCATGATGCTTTCTAGTCCCTCCCCAGTTAGGTAGTAATTTACAAAATTATTGCTCTTTAGTCCTGCATAGTATTCCATCGTGTGAATGTACCGTAATTTCTCAATCCATTCGATTGTGATTGGACATTTGGGCTGTTTCCATGTTTTTATAATGGTGAATAATGCCACTATGAACATTGTTCTACAAGCCTCCATTTGTGCCTCAGTTCTCATTTTCTCAGGGTATATTCTAAACAGTGGAATAGCTGAGTCATTTGGAATCTCTATGTTAAACTTTTTGAGGAAATGCCAAACTGCCTTACAGAGTGCTTATATGTACCCTTTTGCAATCCCACCAACAATGTATAAGAGTTCCTATCTCAATGACATCCTCTCCAACATTTATTACTTGCTGCTCTGCTAAACTTTGCCACTGCCACTGGGGTAAGATGGTAGGTATCTCATTGTGGTTTTAATTCGCATCTCCTTATTGCCAGTGATTTCATGTAGTTCTTCATGTGTCTGTTGGCCATCTGAATGTCCTCTGTGAAAAGTCTTTCCGTATCTCTTGCCCATTTTGTAACTGACTGATCAGTCTTTTTCTTCTGGAGGCCCTGTACAATTCTGTAAACTTTGGTGATGAGACCCTTGTCTGATAAAGTATTGCCAAATGTTTATTCCCAGTCAGTAGATTTTGTTTTCACCCTGTTGGGAAAAGTTTTTTTATCAGCACAGAGATTTAATCTTTAGAAAGTCCCATTCATCAATTTTATCCTCTTCAAATTATGCAGTTTTATCCTCCTCAAATTGTGCATTTCTACCTGTATTTGGAAGTCTCTGTATACTGTAGACTAGGCCTTCTAAGCTTGATCGCAGTTTGTCTCTTATGAACTTCATGGTTTTGGGTTTTATTCCTAGGTCTGATCCATCTTGAGTCGATTTTTGCTATAGTGTCACATGTGGATCCTGTTTCAGCTTTCTGCAGGTAGCAGTCCAGTTTTTCCAGCACCATTTGTTGAAGAGGTTGTCATTTTCCCATTTGCTAAGTTTTATTTCCTTGTCGAGTTTCAGTTTACTGTAGGGAGATAGGTCCATTTCTGGGTTCTCAGTTCTGTTCCGTTGGTCTGTGTGCCTGTCATTGTACCAGGACCACTATTGGTTACTATTGCTATGTAGTAGGTTTTGAGGTCAAGGAGTGATAGGCCTCCCACTTCATTTTTGTTTTTCAAAAGTACTTTGCTTATTCTGGTTCACTCTCCTTTCCAAATAAACTTGACAATTTCCCTTTCAAATTCCTTGAATAATGAATTCAGTATCTGTATTGGGACTGTGTTGAATATGTAGTTGTTTTTGGTAGGATTGTCATTTTGATGTGTATTTTAAGAAATCAACAGATTGAGAAATATGAGAAAACTGTTAAGAATTTTCATTTTGGCTCATATGTGGGGAAAGAGAAGCACAGGAAAACAATTAGAACTTGCTAAGAATGAAGCCTTTTACTTTGAAAACCAAACATTTGTTTTTGCTGTGTAAAGCATATACTGTTATTTCTTTCTAACTCTTGAGATTTTTTTTCTTGCATACTCTATTCATCTACCTTTTATAAATCCTTTTATGAACCGTTTCCATATACTCATTCTAACACATATCTCTTTTATCCTGTGTCATTCTTTGGAATAACTTTCCTGTTATATTGTTTATAGAATGCATATTTCTTAAAGATATTTGTTTCCTCTTATGTTAAAGGAGTAATGCATCACCTTAGAACATTGCTTTTTAGTATTGTTTTTTTATACCAGTAGCACATATACTGTCCTGAAACATAGAATACCTTCCTCTTTCACTCCTAGCCTCTCTCAGGACTTTAGTATGTTTAATAATTTA
Source organism: Elephantulus edwardii (assembly GCF_000299155.1). Classification (NCBI taxonomy): domain Eukaryota; kingdom Metazoa; phylum Chordata; class Mammalia; order Macroscelidea; family Macroscelididae; genus Elephantulus; species Elephantulus edwardii. The sequence continues at coordinate 13,555,429 of NW_006399807.1, read as the reverse complement.
CTTTGCTGCTGAAGAATATTTTATATTTATTATTGATTTACCTTTATTACTTTACCCTTTAGAAAATCATATGATTTGGAGTCCTGCCCTTCATTGAATCCAGTGTTTGGGAAAATACTTTGAATAGAATCTTTACAAAATATTTTTATAAAGGTTAAGTATGAAAAGAACTATACTCAGATCTGAACAACAGAATAAGTACCAATGAGATATTTAACTTCAGAATATGTACATTTGCTATGTGTCCACAGTTGAAAATATTCCTTTAGAAAAGTTAAATACTGTTAATTATACTCTGATCTAAACCTGAGAGATACCAGTGTAAGATGACTTACACTGATTGCTTTTGAGTCAGAATTTAGCTGGCCAGCAAGGTTTTCAGAGACTGCAAATGTTGAGGGAAGAGATTGCTTATATTTATCCCTCAGCAGCCAGTGGATTGAAACTTACTCCAGCTTGGGTTGACAAAACAACTTCCTACAAACTAGTCCACCAGAATTCTAGAATACATTTTTTCCCAATTTTTAATCTACATATTATTTCATAAAGGTATGTTTACCTATTGTTGATTACCTTTGAGTCAAGCATGACTCATAACGACCCTATGAACAAAAAGCCTGAAGCCCCTCTACAGCTATTGATTTATACTGGATTTAAGTATAAACCAATGCATTTAAAATATAAGAATTTTGTTTGTTAAAATTGTGCCATTCATATCTATGATTTTTTAAAAATATTTGCTCTGATCTCAGAATGTTTGAGTAAGAGATAGATACCCTACTGGTTTCTGGTTTGGGTTTTTTTTCAAATCTGGAATAATTCCACAATCTTTCATTTAAACCTCCTCTTAATAAGATTCTTAATAAGAACATATGTTCTTATTCTTTGAAGCCATCAAGTTTAGTATGACTCATAGCAACCTAGTGAATAACAGATCTGAGCCTGTGCCATCCTCATGATCTCAGATAAGCTCCAGCCCATGGTTACAGTCACTGTGCCGGTCCATCTTGTTAAGGGTCTTCCTCTCCTTCTCTAACCCTCCACCTATCTTCACATGATGTCTTTTTCCAAGGACCAACACTTCCTGATAGCATGCCCAAAGTACGCGAGATGACATTTCACCATCAATTACATTTCCTCCAAGACAGACTTAGTTCTTCTTTTGACAGTCCATGGGATATTCAGAACTTTTCCTCAACACCACAGTTCAAAAGTAGGGATTCTTCTATCATTCTTATTCACTGTCCAACTTTCATATGAATAGGAAAATATTGGAAAACCATTGCTTGGATTAGTGAAACCTTAATCTTTAAACTGATATTGTTCTTTAGCACTTTGGAGAGGAACACATTTTCTCCATGCAAGACATCTTTTGATTTTTTAATTGCTGTTACCATGGGATTGATTGTGTATCCAAGAAAATAGTATTCTTCAGTAAGTAATCTTCTTTGCTTTCTGCAAGCATAGTTTTATTCTCTACATAGCACAGGTTGTTGATGAGATTTCCTCCAATCCTCATTCCACATTCTTCTTCCTTTAGTCCAGATTCTCAAATTATTTACTCAGCTCAGCATACAGCTTGAATAGATATGCACTTTTTTTCTCATTTTAATGATGCAGTTTTCTCTTGTTCTGTTTGGATCATTGCTTCTTGGTCTATGTATAGGTTTCACATAAGGACAATTGAGTGTTCTGGGATTCCCATCCTTCTCAGTGTTAACTGAAATTTGTTAAAACCCACCAGTCAAATGCCTTTGTATAGTCAATGAAACCCAAACGAACATCTTTCTGGTTTTCTTTGGTTTTAGCCAACATCTATCTGACATTAGTAATAATATCCTTTATGTCACGACCCTTCTGAATGCAACTTTAATTTCTGACAGTTATTTATCAATAGACTATTCTAGCTATTTTTAAATAATATTCAGCAATATTTTACCTGTTGTTGCTATGGGCCATCAAGTCACCTGTGACTCATAGTGACCCCTATGTACAACTGTTCTGAAGCCTGCCCTGTCTTGAGCCAGCCTCTGATTCCAACACACCTTCCTCCATTGCCATAGTTATTGTATCTATCCATCTCATCTGAAGTCTTCTTCTCCTGTGCTGTCCCTCCACCCTTCTGAGCACAATGTCTTTCTCCAAGGATTGGTCCCTCCTGGCCACATGCCAAAAGTATGTGAGACAGAGCTTCAGAATCCTAACCTCCAAGGAGAAACTTGGTTTCACCTCTTTCAAGACAGACCTATTTGGTGGGTTTTTTTTGTTTTTGGTTTTTTTATTGGCCCATGGTATGTTCAAGACTCTCTCCAGCACTACAACTGAAAGTCATCAGTTCTGTCTTCCATAGTCATTGTCCAGCTCTCTGAAGCATAGCAAGTAATTGGGAAGACCATGGACTTGCAGCTGATATTATTGATATTGTTCAATAATTTGCACATTTTATTGGATCACTTTTTTGTTTTTAAATGGGAACAAATAATAGATTTCTTCCAGTCAGTTGACTAGGTAACTGTATTTCAAATTTCTTGATGTAGGCTAGTGAGCACATCCAAGGTTGTATCTATTTTTGAAACATACCAGTTGGTATTCCATCGATTCCTGGGATCTCATTTTTTTGTCATTGCCTTAAGTGCAGCTTGAACATCTTCCTTCATTACCATTGCTTCTTGATTATGTGCTCTTCCTGAAATGGTTCTTTGTCAACCATATCTTTTTTGCTAACAGTAACGCAACTACTTCCATCTCTTTTTTTTCTCAATTTTTTTAAATTTTTTATCATTATTATTTTTAATAAAAATTTAGAGAGACTTTGGATTTCCATTCATTCATTGTTGTACTTTTCTCCCTGCCCACTCCTCCCCCCCAGTCCCCAGTACACTCTTGTGTTTGAAAAGTAAAAGAAAAATTCTTTCATTGTTTTACAATCCCTCCCCCCAGGTCCACTCCACTATGCAGCCTTCGTTCTGGACTGCCGTCATGACAATAATACCTATCACATATCCCTTTTAAACAGTTTTCTCCCTCATCTGTCTCAATGCAGTATAAATTATTTATCCCTTCTTTCTCAGTCTCCCCCCAACGCCAGTGTCAGTCCCATTTTACAACAGTGGCACTATACAGTATTTGCCCTTTTGTGACTGAGATATTTCACTCAAAATAATGTCCTCCAAGGTCACCCATTTTTAATAATATTTCATTATTTTCTTGTTTTTCAGTGCAGCATAATATTCCATTCTGTACTTCCATTTTGCAATGCTTCCTGCATCAATCAAGATTTTACCTTTATAATCCTTTAGGATTATAGTTAGAGGATTTAGTTTGTTCCTCAGTTCTCTCATCTGGAGAAATGCTAAGTGAGTTCTTACCTTCTAGTTTTCTAAATTCAGATCTTTGCAAATTTCATTATAGTACTTTCTTTTCTTGAGTTACCCTTTGAAATTATCTGTCTCTCTTCCCTTTGTTTTGGCCTCTATATGTTCTGGTGCAAGTTCCAATGTGTCTTCTGATATCCATTTCTTTGTTTTCTTTCTCCCTTGTCTTTGTAATCACCTTTTGCTTTTTTCATGGATGATATCCTTGATTTCATCCCATAGCATGTTTAGTCTTTGGTTATAAGTGTTCACTGCATCAGATCTTTTCTTGAGATTGTTTTCTAATTAAGGTAGAAAGACTCAAGCTTGTATTGTAGTTCTCATGGGTTTATTTTGAAATAACAGGCTTTTGAAAACATTAATAACCATTAATGAAAATAAATTAATTCAGCACAATATGACAAAGTTAGAAGCAGGAGTGGTATCCCCTTCCTAAACCACATGCCTGTGGAACCTCTATTAACTTGGAGCAATGACGATAGTTATAGAAAGGCATCATGTTTTTTGTAGCTGTTAAGTCATACTAGACTCAATGGCAATCAACAACAATAACAGAGGAGCATTGGTACATTTAGTACCAGAAACAGAGCCACTCAAACAGTAAGATATTTTAAAAATAAGGAGAAAGAACTGCTAACATCACTTAATAACTGGAACATGGAATGCATGAAGTATGAATTTAGGAAAATTGAAAGTTGTCAGAATTTACATTTAAGAACTAGGCATTGGTAAGCTGATATGGGCTGCTGTTGGTCACTTTGTATCAGTCATTTATTATGCTCACAAGTAGAATTTGAAGACGAATGATGTCACATTCATCATCAAAAAGAACATTTCAGTATCTATCTGTAATTACAATTCTGTGAGTGATAGGATACTTTCCATATGCATGCAAGGAAGACCTGTGAATAAAACTATTAGTGAGATATATACACCGATTATTAAAGCCAAAGATGAAGCAATTGACAATTTCAGCCAACTTTTGAAGTCTGAAATTGGTGGAACATTCAATTAAGTTACTTTAATAATAACTGATGACAATGCAAAATTTTGAAACAAGACTCTCTAGTAGTTGGAAAATACTTGGTGACATAAATGAAACTGGAGGGTGAATGACAAAATTTTGTTCGGTGAATGATTTATTCATTGCAGATACCTTACTTAAAATTATAAATGGTGACTGTAATGCAGGTACTTAGATTTACTGCATTGGTGGATAGAGTTGATGAAGGAGCTCAGTATCAACAATGAAAACAAGACCAAGAACTGGATGACTGTGGAACAGACTTTTAAATCCATGTGTAATCTCTCCAACAGCTCTTGCTTATGTCTCCAACTTAATCATGTTAATTATTGCATTTTCTTTGTGATGCTGGAGAAGAGTATGGAACAAACTATGGACTGCCCAGAGAACAAACAGATCTGTCCTGAAGAGAGTAAAACCAAGTTGCTCCTTGGAGGGAAGGATTTTGAAACTGCAAATCAGATACTTTGAGCCTGTTGTCAGGATGGGCCCCTCGGAAAAGCTCATGATGCTTGAAAGGGTGGAGGGTCAATGTATGAGAAGACCCTGATTGAGATGGATTATCACAGTCACTATGGCATTAGGGTCAAGTGTGGCAGGCATGGTGAAGGTGGCTTACAATAGGGCAAGATTCAGAGCTGCGTGTTCATAGAATCTCTGAGTCATAGTTTGTTGGCATATAACAACAACAACAACATATTGTTATGACTTAATTTTTTTATCTTAGTCTATAGTCATTATTCTGAGAGCTTATATTTACCTCCAATATAGCTGTTTCTCCTTATACTGGGTAATTTCTTCCATTAAAACAAGCCTTAGAGAAAGAGATAAAAAGTTCCCTGAAATATATTTCCCAGTAGTTAAATTCATGAATTAAAAAGCTTTTGGTTAAGATGAAAATGTCTCCTAGTGTTCATCTGGAAAACATGTAGCAGATTTTAAGACTTGTTTTATACCAAGGAATCTTTTCTATATATATGATAAGCAGTATGAAATCAACTTTAGCCAAACAATTAAAAAGGATATATGGATTTAAAGTCTGTATTCAAAGAACTGTATTTGTAAAATGTGTTCCATTTTATCATAAGTCAATGTATTTTCAGTCTTTGGTACCTAATAATAATATCACATTTGGAAAACAGTTTCACCTTAGAATATGAAAATGTTTAACATTAAGAGAGGTACTCTAACATATTCTGGTTAAGATTTTGTAGTCAGAACAACTGTGTTAAATCTCTGCTTAATAATTTCCAAAACTATATAGCAAGTCACCTTTCTTTGGAATGGGAACAAATAAAGATCTCTTCCAGTCAGTTGGCCAAGTGGTTGTTCTCCAGATTTCTTGACACAACTTGATGAGCACATCCAGGGCAGCATCTGTTAGCTTAAATATGTCAATTGGTATACCATCTATTCCTGGGGCCTTATTTTTTGCTATTTCCTTCAAAGCAGCTTGAACTTCCTCCTTCATCACCAT
>NW_006399807.1:13537859-13548314 GCF_000299155.1 Elephantulus edwardii | reverse complement strand
GTGAAGAGATTGAGATTGTTCACAGCTTCAGTTTGCTTGGCTCCACAATCAACACTCTTGGCACCAGCAGCCAGGAAATTAAAAGACGTATTGCCATGGGAAAGTCTGCTGTTAGGGACCTCTCTAAAGTACTCAGGAGCAACGGTGTGTCTCTGGAGACAAAGGTACGTCTGGGACAGGCCATGGTTATTGCAATCACTTGTTATGCATCAGAGAGCTGGACAATGACCAAGGAGGATAGAAGGAGAATTGATGCTTTTGAGCTTTGGTGTTGGGGAAGAGTACTGAAGGTGCCATATGCTGCTAAGAGAACAAACAGATTCATCCTGGAGAGGGTTAAACCAGGCTGCTCCTTGGAGGCAAGGACTCTGAGGCTTCGTCTGACCTACTTTGGTCATGTTGTAAGGAGAGATCGGTCCTTGGAGAGGGACATCATGCTTGGGATGGTGGAGGGCGGGTGCAGGAGGGGAAGGCCCTCTGGGAGATGGATTGATTCGGTGACTGGGGCAATCAGGATGAGTGTTATCAGACTCAATGAGATTGGCACAGAGCAGAGTTTAGAGCTATTGTACATAGGGTCGCTATGAGCCGCTAGCAACTGGACGGCACATAACAGCAACAACATATAGCAAGTGATTTCTTTACACTTCAGGTTTATCATTTGATGCATAAGAATGAGAATTCTTTTATTTGACAGAATGCTTTGAAAATTCAGTGACTTACAGTCTATTCAGTACAGTTCTTTCTAGGTAGAAAATGCTTACAAAAGGATTAAGTCCATCACAAGTGAAATTGCCATGAATTAGACTCACCTTGAAGATGTTGGGTTTGTGGGGTTTTTTGTTTGTTTGTTTGATTAGTTAGTAATTTCAAGTACTTGTTTTGTTCTTGGTTAACATGACTATCCTGGTGAAGTTTTTGTCTTCCTGGAGTTTATATGTTAAATAAAAATATATCAAGATCTGGGAATATAGTCTGTAGAATGTTGGACTAATGTCCCTCTTAGTGAGCTGCTCTCTGGTGGCAGAGTGGTAAGGCAGTTGCTTCATGGGAGAAAGATGGGTAATCTCCAATACAATTAACTGCCTCAGAATGTCTCTTGGAGGGTCAGGTACGAGTAGTTTCTAACTCAATGGTACACAACAAACAACATTTCTCAAGTTTACTTTGTTCTTCTTTTACTCACTCACCCAACCCACTCATTCACGTCTGTTCCAACTCATAGAGATTCTCCGTGGATTTTCCAGTTCTGTATATCTTAATGGGAGAAGGTTGCCCGTCTTGTTCAATAGTTGGTGGATTTAAACTGCTTGAGACACAGCCTTAATGCAGTACTTTTGAGTTGTGGAGCTGGAAAAGAGTATTGAATGTACCATGGGCTGCCAAGAGAACTAGCAGATATGTCCTGCCTGGAATGAATGAAACTAAGCTGCTCCTTAGAGGCAAGGATTTTGAAGCTCCATCTCACATACTTTGGGTATGTTGCAAGGAGGGGCCAGTTCGTGGAGAAGGACATCATCATACTTGGAAGGGTGGAGAGACAGCTCAAGAGAGGAAGCCTGTGGATGAGATGGATTGACAGATCAATAGGGGTAGGTGTTGGAGACAGTGAGACTGGTTCAATATAGGGCAGGATTCACAGCTTTTATATGCAGGATTGCTATGAGTCGCAGGCAACTCAGTGAAAACGACACAGATTACATCCACTAAAGCCTGATATATTTTTGTATGACAAATAAACTCTAAGAAAACAAAAGCTATACACTGCAGCTGTGTAAGCCCTAAGAACAGTACGTAGCACAGACCTAGATGGGGACCTCTACAAATTACTGAGGAGCAGTGATGTCAGTTTGAGGATAAAGGTGCACAGATTGAGACCACAGTCTTTACAGTCACTTGGTAAGCATCTGAGATCTGACAACCACTAAGGATGACCGAAGAATCATTGATGCCTTTGAATTGTGGTATTAGAGAAGACTGTTGGATATCCCATGGACTGCCAATAAAACAAACAGATATGTCTTAGAGAACGTGCAGCCAGAGTGCTCCTTAGAGGCAAAGACAATGATACATCATCTCATGTACTTTAGACATGTTTCTAGGAGGCATTATTCTTTGGGGAAGGACATTATACTTGGGAAGATTGAGGGACTGAGAAAGAGAGGAAGACCCTCAGTCAGGTTCATTGACACAACAGCTGTGGCAGTGGGCTTGGAGTATTGGAGATTATGAGGATAATACAAGACAGGACAGGGTTCAAGTCTATTGTTCATAGGGTCACTATGAGTCATATTCAACTCAATGGCACCTAACAACTACAACAGTGGGTAAGAAGTTTGACAAGTTGTCCAACAGGAAAGTGGTTCAGATCAATCAGCTGCTCAATGGGACAAAGATGGGCTGCCCCCTATTATAACTGCCTCTGAAAACCCACTGAAAAGTCATCTGTGAGTTGGTCTGACTCTGTGGCAGTGAGCATGTTTTGGGTTGGCATTTTTAATTGGTTTTATTTTTCTAAAGAAAGTTATTGGGATTTTAGTGAAAGTTTATAGAAAAGATGTGTTTTTATTTATGCATTGATGCACACTTCTTTGTAATGTACATCCTTTTCCAGATTAATTGTCATACCTAATTAACCATTTCTTTAGCATAATCCTTTCCTTCATCATTCCAGTGCAATGTTCATTTATCTGTCCACTCTTTTCCTATTCTTCCCCTTGTTAATTCTATTTTTAATTTTTTTATTATACTAGTTTATTTAAAAAATTTGAATACATTGTTTTCCAGAACAGATTCTTCCAGTTTCACTCACTTCCTCCCATCATATTGTACAATTCCATGATTAATCCTCCCCTCCCCCTACACAACCTCATCCCTCTGCTACCACCTTCCCTCTCCCCTTGAATCCTTATAGTCGTTCTACAATAATGGTTTTATACAATATTTATCCTTGTGGGACTGAGTTAGTTCACTCAGCACAATGCTCTCCAGTCCCTCCCAAGTTAAGTAATAATTTACAAAATCATCACTCCTGTGTGCTGCATAGTAGTATTCCATTGTGTGAGTGTACCATAATTTCTCAATCCATTTGTGGTTGGATATCTGTGTTGTTTCCATGTCCTTGTGATGGTAAATAATGCTGCTGTGAACACTGGTGTACAAGTCTCCATTTGTGCCTCAGTTCTCATTTTTTTTTTTTTGCACATTCAATGATTTATTCATTGTAAATACCTTTTATAAGAAACAAATGCAGGCTATACACATGGATTTCACCTGATGGTATGCATAGGAATCAAATAGATTACATTTGTGGAAAGACTTGCTGGAGAAGCTCAGTAACAGCAGTGAAAAACAGGCCAGGTGCTGATTGTGGGACAGACCACTAACTACTCATATGCAAATTCAAGCTGAAGTTGAGGAAAATTAAGTCAAGTCCATTTGAACCAATATTTGCCTTAAGTGAGGGTTGCAGAGTTCTCATTTTTTCAGGGTATATTCCAAGTAGTGGAATAGCTGGGTCATATGGAATTTCTATGTTAAGTTCTTTTAGGAAGCTCCAGAACCGCCTTCTGGAATGATTGTCATCTTACAATCCCACCGACAGTATATAAGAGTTCCTTTCTTGCCACGTTCTCTCCAACATTTATTACTTGCTGTCCTGTTAAACTTTGCCATTGCTACTGGAGTGAGATGGTATCTCATTGTGGTTTTTATTTGTATCCCTCTTATTGCCAGTGATTTTGAGCGTTTTTGCATATCTGTTTGCTATTCAAATATCGGCCTCTGTGATAATTCTTGCCGTGTCTTTTGCCCATGTTGTAAGTCTTTTTCTTGTGGAGGAGTATTCTTTAGACTTTAGTTACAAGACTCTTGTCTGAGATAGTATTATCAAATATTTGTTCCCAGTCTGTAGGTTTTCTTTTCACTCTGTTAAAAAAATTTTTGATGCATGCATGGATTTAATCTTCAGAAGGTCCCATTCATCAATTGTGTATTTCTGGCTGTATTTGGCAGTCTTTTTATACCCTGAATTAGCACATCTGAGCTTAATCGCAGTTTGTCTCTTAAGAACTTTATAGTTTTCGTCTTCACTCCCAGGTCTCTGATCCACCTTGAGTTGAAATTTGTGTACAATGTAAGATGTAGGTCCTGTTTCAGCTTTCTTCAGGTAAAAGTCCACTTTAGCCAGCAACATTTGCTGAAGAGGTTGTCATTTTCCCATTGAATAGATTTTATTTCCTTGTTGAATATCACTTGGTCATAACTAACTTGATCTATTTCTAGGTTTTCAATTCTAGTCCATTGGTCTGTGTGCCTGTCATTGTACCAGTACCATGATGTTTTGATTACTACTGCTGTGTAGCAGGTTTTCAGGTCAGAGTGTGATATGCCTCCAACCTCATTTTTGTTTCTCAGAAGTGTTTTGCTTATTTGGGTCTTTTGCCTCTCCAAATAAATTTTAACAATTTCTCTTTCCGTCTCCTTGAAAAATGAATTTGGTATCTGGATTAGGATTGTGTTGAACATATAGATTGCTTTTCATAGGATTATAATTTTCATGATATTGAGTCTTCCTATCCATGAACAGGTACATTTTTTTCATTTCTTGAGTCTTTTATTATGTCTTACAGAAATGCTCTACAGTTTTCTTTTTATAGGGCTTTTGTATCTCTAGTTAGGTTCACTCCCAAGTATCTCAATTTGTTGTTGGCTATTGTAAATGGTATTGCTTTTTTTTATTTCATTTTCTGAGTTCACTTTGTTACTGTAGTGGAATCCTTTTGATTTTTGTATATTGATCTTATATCCTGCCACTCTACTAAATTGTCTTACTAACTCTAACAGGTTTTTTGTTGAGTCTTTGAGATCTTCTGTGTATACTATCATATCATCTTCATATAGTGACAGCTTAACCATCTCTTTGCCTATCTGAATGCCTTCTATTTCCTTCTCTTTTCATACTGCCCTAGCAAGCACTTTCAATACAATATTGAATAGACGTGGTGACAGTGGGCAACCTTGTCTGGTCCCTGTTCATAAGAAAAATGCTTTTAGTCTTTCTCCATTGAGAATTATGTTGGCTCTTGGTTTTGCATGTATACTTTTCACTATTTTGAGGAAATTCCCTTCTATTCCAGTTTTGCTGAGTGCCTTTATGAAGGGGTGTTGCATTTTGTCAAATGCCTTTTCTGCATCAATTGCTGAGATCATATGGTTCTTGTTATTTACTTTGTTAATATAGTGAATTACATTGATTGTTTTTCAAATCCCACTTGGTCATAGTAAATTATTTTTTTATATGCCTTTGGATTCTGTTGGTGAGGACTTTGTTTATAATTTTTGCATCTGTATTCATGAAAGATAATGGTCTGTAGTTGTTGTTGTTTTTTTCCTTGGTAGTATCTTTGCCTGGTTTTGGTATTAAGGTTATGCTTGTTTCATAGAATGATTCTGAAAGTGTTCCCCCTTTTTTTTCCTTCAATTTTTTCAAATATTTTAAGTAGAAGTGGTGCTAAATCTTCTCTGAATGTTTGTTAGAATTCAGCATGTTTATTGCAGCTTTGTTCACAATAGCAAGGAGTTGGAAACAACCTAAGTGCCCATCAACAAACGAATGGATAGAGAAGCTGTGGTATACTCACACAATGGAATACTACGCCACATTGAAAAACAAAGAACTCATGCAATATTATTCAAAATGGGTGACCCTGGAGGACATTATGCTGAGTGAAATATCTCAGTCACAAAAGGACAAACACTGCATAATTCCACTGTTGTAGAATGGGACTGACATCAGGGTTAGGATAAGAATGAGAAAAACTGGATAAATTATGTATACTGCATTGAAACAGATGAGGGAGAGAACAGGTTAAAAGAAATATATGATAGGGTATTATGGTTATCACAAGAGTCCAGAATGAAGGTTGCCTAGTTGAGGGTACTCAGGGCAGGGTTGGGGTGTACGGATTGTATACCAATGAAGGAATTTTTCTTTTCAAAGAGAAGAGCAAACTGGGGGGAGGGGTGGGCAGGGAGAAAAGTACAACAATGAATGAATGGGAATCCAAAATCTCTGTAAATGTTCATTAAAATTAATAAAAATTTAAAAAAATCAGCTGTGAAGCCATCTTGAACATAATGTTTTAACTTACCTTTTTACAAGATTCCCTGAAAGTCCTTAAAATAATTGTAACTCAGTTATTTGAGTTCTTATAGACAGTAATTTGTATCATAGTCTAAAAACATTTATTATTGACTAAGAACCTATTCATAGCTGACCATCCAGTTACACAAGAGATTGCCCATTTTTTCTCCCACAAATCTAATGGTGAATTCAAATTACCAGATTTTAATTATGCAGACTACACAACTAGAGTGCTATCTTGGGGTAAATGTATTTATAAATTCTATTTTAGCCTCTGATGGTTAAATATTTGAAATAGACCAAACATATTTGTTGGGAATGTCCATGTGCTGTACTTAGCATTTTAGAATATCAGAGTTCCTATGCCCTAAATGATTTCTCCTCACCATAAAAATCTATAGACAGAATGTGTGAAAGATATTTAGTAAGAATTTGTAAAAGAAGCAAATACAGCATGAAAATGGCTAGATCTGTCCACAATTAACTCTACAAATGGGAAATGTCCACATTAATAACATCCATATTACCAAAATAATAGCTACATCATCAGACATGGCTTACACACTCTGCTGTGCCTTCTTCTACTAGTCACTGGTCTGATGTTCATTAAAAATTGACTCACAGATTTTGTCACAATGAGGTTTATTAAGGAAATAGTTTGGAGAGTAAAGGAAGCCAAGGATGTCACACAGTAAAAGTTTTAGTACAGCAGTCTCGAGGCAGAATAACAAGAAGACAAAATTCCTTAATTAGTTTAAACAGTTTCTCAGTCAACAAGTCTTAAGTCCAAGTTTGGTCCAGCAACATAAATACAAGAAACCTGTGGTTGCTTCAGTCATCCTGCAAGCTTTGTCTGATAGCAGTCCCAAATTAACTCTTCCTTCAGTTATCTGACAAGCAGAACCTTTAACTCTGGCTTCCTCTTAGGAGATAAAGCTCCATCAGATTACACCTTGCCACAGTCTCTCCACAATCTGACTACCTTTATCTCTTATGGCCTTATAGCTGGTGATGATGTTGAAGATGTTGATCAAAGCAAACAGTGTCTCTGCAGTTGAGGCAGGTGGAAACTACAACTCCAGCAAAACTCTCCATCAAATATGAAGGAGAAATGATTCTTTACAGAAAAGAAGGAACTTAAGGAGTTTGTAAAAACAAAACCAAATCTACAACATTTTAGGGAAGTCCTTCACACAGAGAGACCAAAGAAAAGCAGATGGACCATATTAACCGAAATAACAGAAAAAGAAACACAGCAAAATGACAGCAATAAAACCTGACCTGTCAATAATCATACTTAATGTATTGAGACTAAATGCACCAATCAAGAGGGGGGAAAATAGTAGAATGGATAAAAAAAAAGACCATCTACAACAAACACATCTAAGAAATGAAAAGAAAGATACACTCAAAATCAAAAGCTAGGGGGGAAAAAACCCATAACAAGCAAATGGCATCCACAAAAAGTAGGAGTGGCAATTACTAATCCCTGATAAAGTAGACTTGAGGATGAAAACCACCATAAAAGACAAGAAGGGCACCATATAATGGTTAAAGACACAATAGAAAAGAAAACATAACTGTGGTCAACATCTGTATACCACATGATAGACCTGCAACAAACAAAAAACAATGGTGAATAAAATTGAATAAGGAAATAACACTACAATAGTGGTATGAGACTTTAATATACCACTTCCACTAAGGGATAGGTCAATTCAAAAGAAACTTAAAGATTCAGAATATCTAAACTGTACATTCAGCCAACTTGACCATAGGACGTATTCAGAGTACAGCACCCAACCAAAACTCAGTTCAATCTCAAGTGTGCATGGAACATTCTACAGAATGGATCATGTCTTAGGGCTCAAAGCAAACCTCAGCAAATTCAAAAACACTGAAATAATGCAAACTATCTTCTCAGACCAGAACCACCAGAGGATAAATTTTATAAAATCACTCGTGTGGAAACTAAATAACACCCAGATAGAACACAGTTGGGTTGCAGAAAAAAAATGAAGAATGAAATTTAAAAAGTTCCTCAAAAAATGACAATGGAAATACAATGTACAAAACCTCTAGGATGCAGGTAAGGCAGAAAATTCATATCAATAGGCAAACACATAAAAAGAAAGAAGCAAAATTAATGATCTGACTGAGCACCTTCATCAGATAGAAAAAAGAACAACAATCTAACCCACAGCCTCCAGGATAAAGGAAGTTAAAAGAACAAGAGCTAAAATCATTGTCATAGAAAACAGAAAAACTCAGTCAACAAAACCAGGATCTATTTTTTTAAAGGGTCAATAAAATTGACAAACAGTTGGCAAACTTAACAAAAGGGTGGGGGAAGAAGACACAAATAACCCAATTAAGGAATGATAGAGGTGACATCACAACAGAACCAAATGAAATTAATCTGTAATATCAGAATATTATGAAAAGCCATACTCTAAATATTTGAAAACTTGGAGGAAATGGACAAATTCCCTGAAACCCATGCCCTTCCCAGCTTGGGGGGTTGGGGGCTGTACATCTTCCTAAGGCCCCAGTTTACAAAAACCCATGTCTAGAACAATAAATCCCATTGTTTCTGACATTAGCTGTAAAAGAAGCCAATGTAGAATGGACATGGCCAAATCTGTCTACAGTGAACTCTACAAAGGGGGACGGCCCTCATTAATAACATCCACTGTACAAAAACACTGGCTCAAGGTCAGACATCGCTCTCCCACTCTGCTGCACCTACTTCTGTTAATCACTGGGGTCCGGTGTTCATTGCTGATTTACTCACAGAACTTACTTTACGCACAGCTGTGGAATTTATTAAAGAAATAGTTTTGGGGGGAGTGTGAAGGAAGCAAAAGATACACACAGTAAAAGTCCCAGTTTAGTCTGACAGTCCCAAGCCAGATTAACAAGACACAATTCCTCAGTTAGTTCAGATGGCTTCTCAGTAAAAAATGAAAGTCTAGGTTCAGTCCTGCAACACAAATGCAAGAAGCCTCTGATTTTCTCAGTTGTCCTACTAGCTTTGTCTCCTAGCAGTCACGAGTCAGCTGTTCTTCCTTAGATTGTCTAACACGCAGAACCTTTAGCTCTGTATCCAGGGCTCCATCAGGCCACACCTTGCCACAGGCTCTCTAGAGCTGGTGATGATATTGAAGATGCTGATCAAATCATGTGTCTACAGTTGGGGCAGGTGGCGACCATGACCCCAGGGAGGCTAAGGCAATGAATATAAAAGCCATTTTCAAAAGTTCTAACACCATAGAATGGGAAACCATACTTAAAAAAAACAACAACAAAAGAACAACAACAACAAAAAAGACACTAGGTATCCTGGTATTTTGTGCTGTGTGGTCCATTTTATCCTCCATCTTAAAATATATTTCAAATCGTAATTTATCAGCTAAGTTCATTTAAATGATTGCTTATTCAGAATATATTGAAGAATTTCTCAAGGTAAATACTATTTGAATAAAACTTTTAACTGAATGTTTCTATCCTAGTTTTGTCATTAATTTTGAAGTCTTGAATAGGTCTGTGTGAAAGCAGGTAGACAGATTACATGACGTTAAACTACTTTTTCATTATCCAAATTTATGATATGTCACTTACCTTTATTCCCGTTTCAAAACATGGTAAAGTTAGACTAATATTATCTAAGACGTTTGCTCACATTTTCTAGTCATGTATTTTATTACTTTTTATGTAACTATTGTCTTACCTCTTTCATCAGGTGAAGATTTTTCTGTTCCTGATTCATAGTAATCAGGTGTGATTTTAAGTTTCTTAAACATCATCACTTTTCATTAACTATTTCAATTAGGTATTTTGATAAAGCAGGGAACATGGGGAAAAACAGTGACCCAGTATGACTTATATTTGATTTTTTAAAAATAATTTCTTCTTAAGCTGTAACCTTTTTATCCCAAAAACTTAATACTGAAAAATAGGCATTCTCTTTTGGAAATTGGTGATATTTCACAAGTAACATGAGTGTACTCTGAACTTTGGATTGGAAGTAAGGAACTCAAGTTTATTCCAAAGTTAATATTAAATACGGATTTGATTGTTTAGTCTTAATGTTATAATGCATTCATTTGAATATGTCACTATGAAAAGATTTATCTCACAATTTACTTGACTTTTTTCCACAGCAAATGAAAACTACAAACAAATAGCAATGTGCATTCTGTACCACATAAGCATGGATGACCGCTTTAAATCAATGTTTGCATATACTGATTGTATACCACAGGTAAGTTGTTTTAGTGTTTTTTTTCTATTATAATTTTTTATTTTTA
>NW_006399807.1:13534691-13535383 GCF_000299155.1 Elephantulus edwardii | reverse complement strand
TATCGTTGAATTCTATTGGCCAGGATTTTGTTTTAGTGTTTTAAGAAAAATATGCGAAAGGGACAACTGAGTTGGGAAGAGCGGAGACAGGAGTGAAAATTATTAAATAGATATTTTGGTTGAAGGGGAAAGGAATAAGGGGTGAATTGGACATTGTGATTTATTAGTTAACATTAATCATTGAAAATGAATGTTATTAAAATGCCTATGAATGATTATACAAAAATAATCACTGTGATATAAACCTTCATTCAAATAAAATGGGGAAAAAGAAAATTACAAACTTTTAGAGAAGAGAAATAAGCAAAAATTACGTTTTTCACTTTCTTCCCTTGATCTTGTCACATCTACTTTTACAACATACAAATGCAGGCTATTTCACATGGATTTCACCTGCTTATTTGTACAGGAATCAGATTGATTAGATCTGTCAAAAGAATCACGGGAGAAGCTCGGTATCAGCTGTGAAAACTAGGCCAGGTGTATAATGTGGAACAGACCATTATTTACTCTTATGCAGGTTCAAACTAAGGCTAAGAAAGTTTAAATAAAAATCCACAGGAACCAACATTTGACCTTGAATCTATCACACAAGAATTTCAGTACCTGATGCAACCACTGTGGGAGGCAATATGGCGCTTTCTCAAAAAGTTGCAAATAGAGATACCATTTGACCCAGGAATTCCACTACT
>NW_006399807.1:13532956-13534311 GCF_000299155.1 Elephantulus edwardii | reverse complement strand
TCTTTTACTTTCCCAAGAGGGTATATTGTACTAGGGGGAAGGGTTGGGAGGGGAGAAAAGTACAACAATGAATGAATGGAAATCCAAAGTCTCTAAATTTTCATTGAAATGAATAATAAATTTAAAAAAATAATAATTTCAGTACCATCCCAGGAGGAGTTTTGAGGCCTTGAACACTAATGAGCGAAGACCAATTGAGCTGTGGGAGGATATCAAGAATATCTAGGGAGAATGCAAAAGTTTATTACAAAGACCGAGGAGTAAGAAAAGACCAAGATGAATGTCAAAAGCGATTCTGAATGTTGCACTAGAATGCCGAGAAGCCAAAGCAAAGGGAAGAAATCAGGAAGTTAAGGAGCTGAACAGAAGACTTCGAAGGAAAGCCCAAGAATACAGAGAAAAGTATCACAATGAAATGTGCAAAAAACTGGAGTCAGAAAAGCAAGAGGGCTGAACTTGTTTGACATTTCTTAAGCTGAAGGAATAGAAGAACAAATTAAAGCCTCAAGTTGCAATATTTAAGGATGCTATCGGCAGAATATTAAATGATCCCGGAAGCATTAAAAGAAGATGGAAGGAATATAGAGTCACTGTAACAAAAAGAATTGGCTGAAAGAAGAATTTTATGAAACAATGTAGCATCAAGAGCCTGTGGTGATGAAGGAGGAAGTTCAAGCCACTCTGAAGGAATTGGCAAAAAACAAGGCCACAGGAATTGACAGCATACCATTTGACATATTTTAACAGATGGACATTGTCCTGCATGTGCTCACCAAGTTGTGCCAAGAAGTCTGGAAGAGATCCATATTTGTTCCGATTCCAAAAGAAGGTGGCCCAACAGAGTGTGGAAATTATTGAACAATATCATTGATATCACATGCAACCAAGGATCCTGCTTAAAATGACCCAAAAACGACTGGAACAGGACATCATCATAGAAGTGCCAGAAGTGTAGGCTGAGTTTAAGGAGGCTGTGGCACTAGGGATATTATAACTAGTGTTAGATCGATCTTAGAAGACAGTACCAGAGGAAGGTCTGTCTGTGTTCCATTGATTGTGCAAAGGTATTTGGCTATATGGATCACAGCAAATTGTGGCTAACTCTGAGAAGCATGGGAATTCCAGAACATTTGCTTGTCCTTATGTAAAACCTAAACTTGAAACAGAAGGCAATCGTCAGAACAGAGAAAGGAAACACCACATGGTTCAAAGTCAGGAAAGGTGTATACTAGGGATGCATCCTGTTTCCATACCTTTTCAATCTGTATGTATCCAGACGGTTGGGGCTTTATGAGGAGGAGTGTGTCATCAGGATTTGAGGAAGTCTCATCAACCTGCATTATGCAGGTGACACA
>NW_006399807.1:13514077-13528941 GCF_000299155.1 Elephantulus edwardii | reverse complement strand
ATTCAATCATTCCATCTCCACCTTCAGTTCTGTCACGAAGTCCATGTTTTCCAACTACTGGTACTTCTTCTCTGTTCCCAACTTTTGCATTCCAGTCAACCATTATTATCAATGCATCTTGATTGCATGTTCAATCGATTTCCGACTGTAAAAGTTTGTAGAAATCATCTATTTTTTCTTCTTTGGCTCTGGTTGTTGGTGCATATGTCAGAAGGAAAATTGATGCCTTTGAGTTGTGGTGCTGGGAGAGAGTATTGAATATTCCATGGACTACTAAGAGAACAAACGGGTTCATCCTAGAGAGGGTGAAACCAGGCTGCTCCTTGAAAGCAAGGAATCTGAAACTACGTCTTGGCATACCTTGGGCATGTTGCAAGGAGGGAGCAGTCCTTGGAGAAGGACATCATGCTTGGGAGGGTATAGGGGCAGTCTACGAGAGGAAGGTCCTGGATGCAATGGATTGATTCATTGATTAAGGTAATACGGGTAAATTAGTTTGACTCAAGGTAGAGCAGGGCTTAGAGCTTTTGTACATAGGGTTGCTATTTGTTTCAAGTGACTTGACAGCACATAACAAGAACAGCAAGAATTTGTACATGTTATTGGAAAAACCTTCAAACACAATTTCTAACATAGATTTTGCAACATTGTTTAAATGGTCCATAATTTAACCATCATTATATAGTGCATTTATATTTGATTTTTAGTTGTTTTTTACATATAAACTTATTTAGGTAATTGTACTTAAGCAAATTACATTATGTGGAATTAATATCATAGACTAAAATTCTCTATCATATTTCTAATTTTTTTTTAACTTAAATTCCTACAAGTACTAAGTAAAAAGGTTGATAAATTTGTAACCATTATTAGCAAATTGCCTTCTAGGAATGCAAAACTGTATTTCTACCTTTTATTTAACTTTTGACAGTATTGTTTATTATAACTTCTCTGAAAGTATCATGTATCCTTATTTATTTCATTTGCATTTTCATGAATATTTGAGACAATGAACTGTTTACCATATGCTCATAATCCATATTCCTTTTAAAATATCTTACTGCACATTTTTCTATTGGTATGTTAATATTTCTATTATTGATAGCATCTATGTAATAACTATTAAAATTTGTCATTTGTCAATATCTTTCATGTTTATATTTACAATTGTGTGTGTTTTTTCATTGTTGTACATGCACCCTTGTTCCACACTGTTGTCATAAATTGTCATTTACTATTTAACTTTGTATAAAATTTTTTATATGTTTATGCTTTGTTTTAAATACTCTGCCAAATTTAATATGTAAAAATAATTTTAAAATAATTTATAATACATTCCTCAAGAAAAAAATTTTCCTATTACTTAGGTGTTTTTATATTTATCATGTGTGATAGGATAGCATTTACTAATTTTTAATATGGATTATGTTATCTCTATAGCGATTCCATACATATAGGATTCTGCTATTGGGAATTTGTAATTATAGAAACACTACTGTGTCTTTCCTACTTATTAAATTGAACTCCAGTAGTCTGAATATCTAAAGATTTTGGCATCAGATAATCTGATTTTTAATGTTATTTTTGTAAAATAGATTTCTGAAATACAAAAACCAGATTTGTAGAATGTAAAATATTCAATGAAGGCAGCACTTTATAAAGTACTTTAGAAGCATACTAATGGCAAGCCATACTTACTAGAGTAGTTTCTCCTAAGAAATTCTTGTTATCCTTGTATGAGTTACTTGGAAAAATAGCTTAATATGTTTTTCAAAAAGCTCATAATTTCCCTTCTTACTCATTTTTTAAAACCATCCTTCTGTTCATTCTGGATTGGTGATACAATTCTAAAATTAAATTTACTCTTAGAATTTTATTACTATGCCCACATGCAACTGAAAATGAGTATACTTTCAAGGATAATTTTTTTAGCCTCCTTCAGTAAGGAGATGAAATACTTGTTTCTAGAAAGTAGATATCCTCAGAAAACATACAACACATCTTGTCTAAGGAGGCAGGACTTCTTATAGAGATAACACATGTCGACCTCCAGCCAGTGCTAACTGTAATCAAACTCTTTGTCAAACAACTTTTCAATAAAAGAGTAGCTATATCAAAGGGAGATTACAGGTGATTTACTATGGTCTCACTCCATATGTTCTGTGTGTTTCTGCTTTGCAGTTTCCAAGGGTGTTTTCTTTTGCAATCCTATTTAGTGTCTAAAATTCATTGACTACAGGATATGAATTGGAAAGCAGCCAAACAAGATTAATATCCTTGCATATGTTGACTTTAATCCAGTTTAGATTAAAATGAAAAGAACAAATAAGAATGAAGTGAGAAATAAAAAGGGATGGAAACCCCATTTTAAAAAAAAAAAAAACCCAGAGTTATCCTCTTAGAATATATGCTCTAAAATATAAGACATAAAATTTTCTTTTATGAAACAAGCAGAAATAAGACTTGTTTATATTACTGTGAGACATTGTTGTTATTGCAGTTTAAAATTTTGTATAAAGAGCTCTGGGCAGTTAAGTGCTTTGCTGTTAACAAAAAGTCAATAGTTAGAACCCACCCAGCGGCTACAAAGGAGAAAGACCTAACAGATTGTTTCTCCAAAGATTATAGTCGGGGAAATCCTATAGGCATGTTTTTCTGTCACTGAGGTGTACTGTAAATCAAAACTCAGCTTGACGGCACCTAACAACAAAACTTAATACCTAAAAAAGGTCTTCATTCTTTTTCAAGAACAATCTTCATCCATATCTTCTTGTCAGACATTTTTCTTCTGTTAAATATGCCTGCAAGTTTTTAGAACTTTTATGATCTGTATTTTATAAAAGTAGTCCCTGGGTAGTGCAAATAGTTAACTCACATACTTCAGAAGAAATGCCTGGTCACCTACTTTCGGAAGATCAGTCATTGAAAACCTTTTGCAACACTGGCCCTATGCATGGGGTGGCCGTGAGTCAGAATGGACTGATTACACAGTGCCCACTAATTATCTTGTAGTATTTTATGAACAGACTATGTCAAAACTAACACAAGGTTCAAAGGTTTGGGGTTTGTTTTCAAGTATGTGTATATAAATATATAGATATATTTTATCTATATATATTTAAAAAAAAAAACACGTAAGCTCACTGCCACTGAGTTGGAATCAACTCATAGCTAACTCGAGCAGGTTTTCAGAGGCTGTAAATCACATGAGAGATGATTGCTCATCTTTCTCCTGTGGTTTTGAGCCACCAGAGGTGCTTCATCTTTGGGCTAGCAGCCCAATTCCCTGTGCACGCGCTCACAGACACACAGAAAGTTCAGCTCTAATGGGATTAATAAGGTTATGCTATCACATTATGTTGTAAACATCCTGAAGGGTTTTGTTAGCATGAGGTCGTATTTTGAGAAGATCAAATGATACTCTAGAATATATTTGTTCCTAAAGTGCTTTCAACCTGCAACTTGCCATTCAGGATTCCATTTTGGAATATTTTGGCAACAGCTGATATGGTTAAGTGTCGCCCGTGTTAGCAACTAAATTAACCAACTTCCTAGAGAAAGCTGTGTCTGAAGTTGATTGAATTAAAATAATATTGTTTTCTCTTTGAAATTATTCCTATTGATTTTTATTTAGTAATCATCTCCAAGTATTGCACATGAAAAGCCCAAGATGACATTGAGAGTAGGAAAATAACAGTGTTTACGTATGTTAAATGTTTTATAAATGTGAACTGTAGTTTATAGTAGGCTCATTGATCAGAAAGAATGTGAAACATGGTTCTGTGCTTTATTCACTTTACATAATACATATAAAGGAGCTGTATAGATCGTAAAACACTACATACAACTAAGATACTATTAGTCATAATAACAAGTCTTTCTAATCATTTTAGACCTACTGATAGTTTATTTTCATTATCTTCCTTTTTAAGGTATAAACCTATAATTTGATAATATTTCACTTTTATAAAATACCCACCATCCAGAATATGTCATTATGTATACAGTATACTCTCTTTTCCCAATTTTCTATTACTTGCCATCTTTATTGCCTCTAATTATCCAATTTATTTGTATTTTCCTCCTTTATTATGTCACTATTCTGCAAAATCTTGGGGCCAGATCAAGCTTTCTTTATGCGTGATCTTAATGGTCTAAATGGGTAGATTGTTTCAGGTAAGCATACTTGGGGATAACCAGGAGTTAATGGTTGTGTTCTAATAATAGTTAAAAGTACACATTAGCAGTTCATTGTTATTTAGACCTCTGAGATGCACATTTTGTTTAAATAGGTGCAAATGCCATCCAGATGCTTATAAAAAGTATTTATTGGGAATAGAATGGCCAATCAAAGTACATGGCTAGGTTGTGATGTCATGGTGTTATTTAATATTTTACCCTGGAACAGTGTGCAAGAATCTCATAGCTATCCACATGTTTTCGACCACAGTTGTCCTATTTGGCCCCTCTTTGATCTACATGCTTCTTTTTAGCTGAATGCTGGTAAACGTCCTTTCTGACAGCCCCCTTTGCTCTTGCCTGCCATTATCTGCCGAAGTTCAGAAACCAGAGCATCACTTCAAACAGCAGAGTTAGGGAGTAGCCAGTCAGAAGAGATTCCTGAGGCATGCAAAGTTCTGGCATAATCATTCAAAGATGTTTGGGTAGGGGGCTGGGGGTGGCAGAGGTGTATGTGAATACAGAGAGCTGTGGGGGTTGGCCTCTGGTCACTGGTAAATAAGTGAAGTCAGGTGCCAGAGAGTCTAGACACAGTGATTTCAGTCATGGGTCTTTGGTATCTGATACTCAATATGGGACTTGTCTGATTGAACACTATTGCCTCTTCATTGCACCGGCTGAAGCCCTTTATAGTACCTTCCTGTTAAATCAGTGAAAGATGACAATGAACGTAGTTAAAGAACAAATCTAATTTTAATATGCAGCAATTGCACTTTTGAAGTGCCATAGGTACCTATCAAATAAAGACAAAGTTGCATGTGGCATTTGAACTAAACTATTACTTTAAAATTAATTAAAATGGAAGTATTTTTCTTTCTTATTATGAAAACTAATTCAATATCACATTTATTCCATTCAGATTTTGCCCTAATTTCTTTTGAATTTTGGAGGGCACAAGCACAATTTCAAACAGTACATTTTTGTCATTTCATGTAGCTCCTGATTATTTGCTTCTACACAGGATTTAGCAAGGAAATTACCAAAATAATGTCCTCAACCTCTAAACATATCACCTATAATTCCATTTTTAAGAACAATTTTAATGTTACAAAGGTTAATTTGAAGCAAATAGTTCTTGTTAGTAACAGATACCTTGCCTTCTTAAAGCTATGCTCCTAGTAAAAAAGATTTTCATTATTTTTTAAATTTATGGTTGTAAGTAAAATTTCACAAGTCTGTTTGGCACTTGTGATTAAAGTATGGAAAACATAACAATTAATTTTATGTTGATGACTTACATGTTTAATAAATTTTAATGTTTTTAATTAATTAATATCAATTAGGTGATAAAATCTCTTCATTGTATACCCAGTCAACTAAGATTATTTTACTATTACTGCAGAATCTTTTCACTCTCCACTCATAGAGCCATTTCATTAGATGTAACATTAGTAGTTAAAGAGATACCCTCTGGGAAGAGAAACAATGCTTTTTGCCATACAGATTCAGTACATGCCATTATAATTTTACCAAGCAGTTTATTTCTTTGGAGCAATTGTAAATGGTATTATTATGGTTTTTAATTTCAGTTTCCAGTTGCACATTATTGGCATACAGAATTCTATTGATTTTCTTAAGTTTACTTCGTATGCTTTTCTAAACTCAGAGGTTAACTAGAACAAGCAAATCGAATTAATATTTAACAAAATGGTTTCTATGCAATTGGTAAGTATTTATGATACATTCAAGGACATTGTGTTTGATTCCCAAAGGTTTGTTGACAAAAAAATTATATTCCCCTGAAATAGCTTTCAAAGTTACATAAGACATTTTAATTTTTTAATTTTAGAGACACATCAATATGTTGTTAGAAATTTGATCTTAAAGAAAATTATCCTTAATAACGTATAGTAATTTAATTTGTTGATTTACCAATAATGAAAACTAGCATCTCGAAATCATAAACCAAAAAACTAACAAGCCCATTGCTGTGGAGTCCGTCTCGATTCTTGGCATCCCCATAGGGTTTTTCCTTGTCTGTACGTTTTTACAGAGCAGTTTGCCCATTTTTCTCCCTTGGAGTAACCAATTGGTTTTCAACCACCAACATTTTGGCTAACAGCCCAGCAAATAATGCATTATGCCACCAAGATTCCTTCCCTCGAAATTATAGCATGAAATTTGCCCATTTTTCCTTTATTATTACAATTGTCTCTTACCAATACAAACCTCAATTACTGTTAAATGGCATCTATCACTTAGCCCTTTCCTTCTATGTTCATAGGGTCACTATGCATCATGTAAGACTTGACAGCACCTAACAACAACAACCACATCTCTATTGGATTATTTTGTTGGCTGCATAAAGTCAACATATTTAAAACCAAAATCCCTATAGTTTTTTTCACTGGGTAAATGCTTTGACTGCTGTTGTTGTCATTGCTCAGTATAGAAACCTAGGAGTAATCCTTGACTTCCCTCCTTTGGCCCAGATAATTAGTTATTAAATTTAATTTTTATTCTTGTTTCCAAAAATGCCTAGCCGGAGTCTGAGTATCATCTTACATACACTATTCTACTAGCCTTCTAAGTGGCTGTCCATATTTTCTTATCATGTCTCAGTATACATTGACCAGGTCTTTTTGCAACACAAATCTTTTTCTGACACTTTCCTATTTAATGTCTTTAATGGCTTTCCATTATCTTTAGGATGTAGACCAAAACCCATAGTGTATACTTCAAGACACTGCATGATCTGGCTTTTAACTTCTTATCTCTTAGGACTGCTTCCCTCACTGTAGCATACTTTCCTTCTTTCAGTTCTTCACAAGAATCATGTTCTTTGCTGCTTTATGACCTCTGCACAAGCTATTTTCTTTTATCTATATTATCTGCCTCCAAACAGTATTTTTCCTTCCTTGAAGTTTTACCTATTATTTCTCTTGGTTTTCCTACTGTCCATAGATTTATGTTAATGCCGATTATCTAGTAGTTCATTAACCGTTCATTCATAAGTTATCCAACAATGACAGCCTTGAGAAATGAAAATGGTGTTTCATTATGTGCATTAAAACTAAGATGACACATTGTGATAAAATATTGCTTCAGAGTTGTGTTTGTTGCTGCTCTGAGTAAAATACAGCCTGTGTTTCTTACTAGTTAATGAAGATGCTTTTTGAATGTTCAGATGAACGAATTGACTTGGAACTCATTTCTTTCTGCATTAATCTTGCTGCTAACAAGAGAAATGTACAGCTTATCTGTGAAGGTTAGTGCCTTTGAACCTCATAGGTAACCTCTTTAGCATATGGGAGTGGACATATGATGGAAATAAATAAGGAATTAAGAATTACAGTGAACATGTAAACCTTAAGATTAAGTAGTTCCTTCATTGTAGCTATAATCATTAAAGGTCAAATAAACTCAAAATATTCTTATGTGGAGGCTCTTATCCCTCATTGACATAAATTGTAATGGATTAGCCATACTCAAAATACTATTTTTTTAAAGCTTTGCTTAAATGAAGTGAAATATTTTTTGTATATGTTTTAACTAAAGAAGTAATCTATTGCAGTGTCTTTTTAAACATGATACCTATGATTATACTAGGTTATTGTTTTATAATTTTAGTTTAATAGCTAATTTGTCATATAATGCTTAATAGCTTTTTCTTATTTGAAAAGTTTTACATGTTCATAAAGGAAAAAAAAATTAAAATCTTTACCAACATAGGTAAAATTTTGGTATAATGCTTCTGCATACTTCGCATGAAAATGGTCTTTCTTATGTATTGTAACTTGAGGTTTTTGTTTTATTTTTTACTGTCATTAATAATATCTTGAATAGTATACCTGTGGTTTTTAAATACATCTTTAAAACATAATTGTTAATTGTATGCAAAATAATCCCTGTAAAGATTTGTCATAGTTTAATCTTTTGCTAACAATGCTATCGGGATTCTTTTTTATCCCATTCTTTATTCTATCTTTCCATTTTTATAGTCTTGGGATAAATAGATAGTACTAACAATTTTCTTAAAGAGCATTTAGATTTTTAAAATTTTTTGTGCATATTCTAGAGCTAAAAGAGCACATACTATATTAGTTCATTTATATAAAATTCTAGAACAAGCAAAACTAACCTGGGTTAAAACTAGAAAGAATAGGAGAGGAAGAGAAAAAAGAAAAAGGAGCAGGGAAAATGAGGAAAACAAAATTATTTCACATGAAGAATAGGATTGACAAGAAAGTGGCATAAATAGAATTTTTTTTTTAGTGAATAGAAAGAGACAGGTGTACAAGTTTGTGAAAAGTAACTGAATTGTACACATTTTTTTAATATTTCTAAATTTTTTTATATAATTGTGCTAAGAAGTCAAAGCTTGATCTAATTAGTGGTCTTTTGTAGGTGACTGTTTTTCTCATGCTGTTTTTCATCTATCCCTATCTTTGGTTTTTGGAGACTTTGACAATTATATGTCTTGATGTTTTTCTTTTGCAGTCTAGCGTGTTTGGAGTTCACTGAGTTACTTGAATGTGAATTTCTTCATTTTTCGTGATACCTGGGAAGCTTTCTTCTAGTACTTCTGCTACAATTTTCTAAGTGCTTTCCCCTTCCTCTTCTGAAATTCCAGTCACATGCATGTTGCTCTGTTTGATGTTATCCCACATAATTCTAATGTTTTCTTCATTTTGCTTCTGTCTTCTAGTTTTTCTTCTTAATGAGGTTCTTGTCTCCTAGCTTGATGATTCTCTGTTCTATCTCTTTTGTTTTGATTTTTTATCCCTCCAGCATGTTGAAAAGTTTTGCCATTTCAGTATTGATATTCTTGATTGCTTTTTCATGCATTTATGTTGTGTGGATTGTACCCTTTCCTTTCTGTCTTGTGATAATTTCTTTAATTCTTGTACCTCTTTACTTAGGGTATCAACTCTTTCTTTTATCATTTGTAATTTCTTCCATGCCATTTTATGTAACTCCATGTTGATATATTTTTCTGCCTCCATGTCTCTAGGGTATTCCCTGGGTCTGCAATCTGTTCTGCTCTTTTAGGAGAGGATTTGTTCTTTCATAATGTTTGAACTTGCCTGCCACTTCCTTGATATAATGTGAAGGT
Organism: Elephantulus edwardii; assembly: GCF_000299155.1. Lineage (NCBI taxonomy): Eukaryota > Metazoa > Chordata > Mammalia > Macroscelidea > Macroscelididae > Elephantulus > Elephantulus edwardii. The sequence goes on along the minus strand of NW_006399807.1, from coordinate 13,519,646 downwards.
CATCTTAGTATGTGTGAGGCAGTTTCTGTTGTGTCTGCATAGTTTATTGTCAGTTCCTTATCTATATGATGCTGTTGATAGAGTTGCAGACTGTAAGTGTTGCTCCCAGTTCAGTTGCACATTGGCAATCTTCGCTGCTAGTCATCTGTGTCAGCTCCATTCCCCATTTCCTGTGACAAGATTCTCATCCAGTTGTCCTCTGAGTGGCAGGGATCTCTCATTTTGTGCAGCTGTGGTGGGCTCCCTTCTTTGTCCTGTCCTGTACTTTGAAGGGAGGGAGAGGTTTCCCTCGGGTAAACAAAGTCCCAGGAATGCTACCTGGGATATTTTGCTCAGGGAAAAGGCCCAAGAAAGTGGCAGGGTCATAGAAGTGCAGCCTCAAGTCTTAGTTGGTGCTAATGGACGACTTGGATGTCTGTCTCTTTCCTGTGGCGGATTAGGAGGTAGCTGTTCCCACCTGAGTAGACAAAGGACCAAGGTAGTGACAAGGTCCCAGCAGGGCAGCCCCTAATCAGTCCGTGCTAATGGCTAACCTGTGTATCTGTTTCCTTTTCTATGACTGGTTAGGAGGAAGCTGTTTTAGCCTGAACAGGAAATGGCAAGGTCTCATCTCTCTTTTTTACTAATTATGAACCAAAAAAACATTAAACATAAGTTAGTTTTCATTTTTTTGAGGAATTTTCTATTATTCTTTACAGGAAATGGCCTTAAGATGCTCATGAAGAGGGCTCTCAAATTCAAGGATCCATTGCTGATGAAAATGATTAGGAACATTTCACAGCATGATGGACCAACAAAAAATTTATTTATTGTGAGTATATTAGTATTACTATTTATTAAAATAAACTGAGATTTGAAGTTTTCAAATGCTCCATTTGAAAATGTTACTCTTACTCCATTCTCAATCATGACCAAAATCAATTCTTCTGTTATGAACTTCTTTATAAAATTAACACCTAGAAATCTCAACCTATATTTTAATATTATTATTTCAGTTTATTGTTTTCTACCTCTGTCCACTTGCCTCACTGCTTAGCTGACTCTTCATATCTCAAAACCTAGCATTTTAGTTCAAGATTATTAAAACTTGAACAAAATAATAACATCATAATAACATACCTTTAATAACATCATTTTCTTCCTATAAGTGAAATTATTAGGTTAATTGTTCTTCTGAAAGTGTATTTTACATTTGTATTAAGGTTCTATATTTTATTTAGGATTATGTTGGAGACCTTGCAGCCCAGATCTCTAATGATGAAGAAGAAGAGTTTGTGATAGAATGTTTAGGAACTCTTGCAAATCTGACCATCCCAGACTTAGACTGGGAATTAGTTCTTAAAGAATACAAGTTGGTCCCATATCTCAAGGATAAGCTAAAGCCAGGTATGTGCTAACTATTCCCTTTTTGCTTAATCATGAAATTGTGTTTTTTTTATTCTATATAAGACTGCTAGTGCAGCATTTTGTAAATATTATTCTATGAAAATGCAGCTGTGGTGTAGCATGGTTAAGTTCTAACCATAAAGCCAGTTTGAACCCACCAGTAGTTCCACAAGAGAGAAGACTTAGAAATCTACTTCCATAAAAAGTATAATGTAGACAGGAAAGGGTAGGATAGAAAAAATAATTGTGATTACAATGTGGATATTGTAATTAGTGTTATAAAACAACATATCTATGAGTGGTTAAATAGAGAATGAATTTGCTTTGTAAACTAATTCAGATCATAAAAAATTGAAATTAGTAAATTATAGCTAAAGAAACTTCTAGGGCAATTGTATTTTGTCACTTGGCGTACTTACAAGTAGAATCTACTCAACGCCATCATACTAGATAATATATTATTTCTTTTCTGTATCTCTATTACTTCGTGTTATACCAAAAGGATAATTATTGGGTCTTCCATTTATCTTCTGTTTTTCCTAAGATTATTTCTCATTGAAAAATATAATTGGTATCTGTATTGGGATGGCTTTGAATTTATAGATTGCCTTTGGCAGAACTATCGTCTTCACAATTCTGAGTCTTCCTATTCATGAGCATTGTATATTGTTCCATTTCTCCAGCTCTTGGTTTTTTATAGTAATGTTTTGTAATTTTCTTTGAATAAGCCTTTTGTGTTTCTAGTTAGATTTACTCCCAAATATTTAATCTTGGAGTTAGCTATTATGATGGGTACTGTTTTTCTTAGCTCCACTGCTGTATTCTCTTTGTCATTGTAGAGAAATCCAATTCATTTTTTTTTTCCTTGTTGTGTACCATCTAATTGGATCTGATTGGCACTGGAGGAGATTGCCCCACTTTCTCCAGCGGAGCATCTCATGGATTCAGACTGTGAACTTTTGGGATTGCAGTGCAGCTTCTAGCCACTAGGCCACCAGAATTCCCCTCAAATTGATTATTTTTTTTAAAAAAAAGTATTTTACTAGTTTTGATGAACATTCACAGAGATTTTGGATTTCCATTGATTGATTGTTGCACTTTTTAAACTACCCGCCCCCCAGTTCACTTCTCTCTTTGAAAAGCAAAAGATAAACGTATTCATTGGTATACAACCCCCCCTGCCCCGGCTCTGAATGCACTCCATTATGCAACCTTAATTCTGGACTCCTGTGATAATCCCAATACCCCATCATATATTGCCCCCAAACCACTCTCTCCCACATCTGCTTCAACTCCGTATACTCATTCCATCCAGTTTTTCTCAGTCTTACCCAACCCTGATGTCAGTCCCATTCTACAACAGTGGCACTATGCAGTATTTGTCTTTTTGTGACTGAGATATTTTACTCAGCATAATGTCCTCGGGGGTCACCCATTTTGAATAATATTGCTTGAGTTCCTTGTTTTTCAAGGCAGTGTAGTATTCCATTGTGTGAATATACCACAGCTTCTCTATCCATTCATTTGTTGATGGGCACTTGGTTGTTTCCAACTCGTTGCTATGAACATGAGTGTGCATATATCTGTTATGGTCTCTTTAGGCTATATTCCCAGTAGTGGAATTGCTGGGTCAAATGGTATCTCTATTTGCAACTTTTTGATAAAGCACCATACCACCTTCCACAGTGGCTGCGCCATTTTACACTTCCACCAGCAGTGAATAAGGGTTCCAGTTTCTCCACAACCTTGCCAGCATTTGTTGCTTGCTGTTCTGTTAAATATTGCTATTCTTACTGGGGTGAGATGATATCTCGTAATTGTTTTGATGTGTATCTCTCTCAGAGCTAGGGATTTTGCTTCACTAAAGAAAAACTTGGACAAACTCTAGTAGTCCTAATCCACAATATAAACAGTCTTCCAAATATCCTGAAAAATCTGCAACCAGGAGAGAAAATAAAATAGATGAATGGGACCTTCTAAGAATCAAATCCCTGTGCACATCCAAAAACTTCTCCAACAGGGTAAAAAGGGAAACCACAGACTGGGAAAAAGTATTTGGTAATGACATGTCAGATAAGGGACTTATAACTAGAATTTATAAAATACTTGAGAACCACAACCAGATAGGATATGAACAGAAACTTCACCAAAGAAGACATTCGGATGGCCAATATGCACATGAAGAAATGTTCAAATTGATATTTGTATGTTGATTGTGTATCCTACCACTTTGCTAAATTGGTCGACTATGTCCAATAGTTTTCTAATTGGGTCTTTAGGGGTTTCTAAGTATATTATCATAGCATCTGCATATAGAGATAATTTTACTTCCTCTTTGCCAATTTGCATACCTCTTATTTCCTTCTCTTGTCTTATTGCTACTGCTAAGACTTCCAGTACAATATTGAATAGGAGAGGTGATAGTGGGCATCCTTGCCTATTTTCTGTTCTCAAAGAGAATGCTTTTAATATCCATTGAGAATGACGTTGGCTCTTAGTTTTGTGAATATATACTTTTATTATGTTGAGGAAATTTCCCTCTATTGCTATTTTGTTGAGTGTTTTGATCAGAAAAGGGTGTTGGATTTTGTCAAAGGCCTTTTCTGCATCAATTGATAGGATCATGTGGTTCTTGTTCTTTGCTTTGTTAATGTGATGAATTATACTTTTTTATTTTAGGTTGAACCATCCTTGTTTACCTGTTATGAATCCCTCTTGGTCATGGTGAATGTTTTGGGTTGTTTTTTTTTTACTTACTGTTGGATACTGTTGGCAGGATTTTATTGAGGTTTTTTGCATCTATGTTCATGAGAGATAATGGTCTATACTTTTCTATTTTGGTGATGTCTTCACCTGATTTTGGTATCAAACATGTTTGTTTCATAGAATGAATCTGGGAGAATTCCACCTTTTTCTGTTTTCTGAAATACTTTATGTTAAATTGGTGACAGGTCTTCTCTGAATATTTGGTAAAATTTACTAGTAAAACCTCTTGTTCAGGATTTTTTAAGTTGTTTTATTACCTGTTCAATTTCTTCTTTTGTAATGGATTTGTTTAGGTGTTCTACTTCAGTCTGTGTCAGTTTAGGTAGGTTTTGATTTTTTGAAGTATTTGTCCATTTCCTCTAGGTTTTCATATTTGTTTGATTATAGTTTTTCATAATAATTCTGTTATTTTGGAATAATTTCGTTTTTCATCATATTCCATTATTTTTATTTTAGTTGGTTTTATTGTGATGTTGACCTTTTCATCTCTTATTCAGATTATTTGTGGCTTTGCTTTTTTTAATTAGTTTTGCTAATAGTTTCTCAATTTTATTGATATTTTCAAAGAACCAGCTCCTGGTTTCAGTGTTTTTTTCTGTTTTCTTCCCCTCCCCCCCAATATGAAATAATGTCCTTAGTCTTCAGTACTGGTAGGTAAATACTAACATCACATCCAGCGACTGTCGGTTTTTGTAAATCTTTTCAGTGTTTTCTAGGAATAATCTTTATGAGGATGTCATATGTCTCAGTGAGATTGCTTGTTGCTTGATACAGTTAACAGGTCTATGGATACTATAAGGCAGGGGAGGTACTTACTGGTCAGCTTGATTTCCAATGCTCTGGTATTCTGGGCACAGTTTTCAAGGCCCAAGATAAGTTTTCTAGATATCAGTTCTATATCAGTTTTGTTGTTTTCTGCTGAGGAACCTTCCATCTGAAATTTACTAAAGAAGTTCTCCTGTTCCAGCTCACATCACATGCTCAACCCTCTATTAACCACCTTATCAGAAAGGATGAAAGTCAACTTAACCATGGCTGATGCTGAGGGTGCAGGTTTTCACAAGCTTAGCTATTATGTTATTGATTACTGTGAAGTGGTTCAGACAGCCCATGTCCACGATCTTGGCCCAAAACTTTATGACTAGGCTGACGAGCTTACCACATGCGCATTTAAGTATGTTTTCCTAATACTGTCCTTTCTTCCATATCCTGCTTCTGTTATTGGTGTTAACAACTTCCCCATATCCACTTCTCACCATATATTTTTCCCCTTTACACACATGCCTTTAAACACATATAAACACACACAGAGATTATTTCAAGACACTAAATTTTTGTTAATTTCTTTGTAATTCATTTGTATTTTCCATGCCTTATTTCCACTTTTTAAAAAAATTTTTTAAATTTTTATTGTATT
>NW_006399807.1:13493200-13512772 GCF_000299155.1 Elephantulus edwardii | reverse complement strand
TTTTTTTGTTTCCTGGTTACTGGTGCCAAGAGTGTTGACCATGGAGCCAAGCAGACTAAAGTTGTTAACAAAGTTGTTAACAATCTCAATCTCTTAACCATCCATCCTGATGCTGCCAATTGGTCCAGTGGTGAGAATCTTTGTCTTCTTGACATTGAGCCTCAATCCATACTTAATCATCTTAGAACAATTTAAATTACATAGTTCAGAAAATTAATTAAATGTCTTTTGCTGTGATTGGATAGAGTACGATCAGTAACAATTTTACAAAGCAATTCAGAACCAATTTTACAGATACTGCCTTTTTCCCACCAGTCTTAAACAACTAACATTCTATCATTCATTCTTTTCCTTGAGTTTTGTATTACAATCTTTTTTTAAAATATTTTGATTTCTAAGCAAAAAAGTTCACTTGGAATCTGATTTTTAAAAATCACATACTTCTCAATGTCCAGTTAGGTAATGATGAAACTGCTCTGTGTCTGTACTAACACGTATGACTATTAAACACTGTATTTGTGACTTAGAACTTAAATTTTTAATTTCTTTTTTTGTTGTAGATTTAATGATTTTTACTCCCTTATTTTTTTTTCCCTTTTTTTTCCATCCCTGGTAACCAGAGTTATGCTTGCTTTGTAGATTGAATTCGAGACGTTTCCATCTTTTCCTATATTCTGAAGTGGTTTAAATAGAATTTTTTTTTCTGGCAATTTTTAATGATCTATTGTTATTCTTTTCATTGGTTCTGTTTGGTGGTCACCCATTTCATTTCTTATTCATGTTATTTATGTTTTCTCCTTTACTTGGTTTACTAGTCACTTGGCAATTTTATCAAACCTCTCAAAGAATCAACTTCTAACCTTGTTTGTTCTTTCTCTTGTTTTTATTTCTGCTCTGATCTTATTTGAATGAAAGGTTGCAATAAGTTGAAATTAACTTTGCCAAATGCTTTTAAGCATTCTCTTAGTTTCTAAAATTTTATTCCTTGATCTTCCTATCAATTTCTGATTTATAATACTTGGATCTAATGGGATGCTTTGAGTATTTTAGGTTTTTCATTTATTGAGGCTTGTTTGGTATGTTCCATGTGCAATGTCAGCGAAGTATATTGAGCTTTTGTTCGGTGGAACAGTCTTTATATAGAATGAAATATATTAATCGTATTGTTTAGTTGAGAGGTGAAAACAGGACATGGAGTCACAGGGTTGTGACCATCTCTCCGAAAGGGTCAGACGAAATAAGAATAACCCAGCCCTCACTGTGGCAGAGCAGTAAAAGAGCCTGTAGCCCAGCCCCATGGTGCCTCTAGAGCTGCACCAACAGCAAGAGATTTGTTTATTCATTATTGACTCACAGTTGTGCTAGCAATAACAGAGTTTATTAGGGAAGAAAGTTGTAGATTGAGGGAGGCAACCAACACAAATCCAGATTTTAGCCCAAGTTCCAAGGCACAGTTTCTAAATTATTCTGGGATCTGGTTTCAGTTCAGCAATCAATTCCAAATCATCCAGCAAGGTTTGCCTTAGAGCAGTTATAAGTCAGCTTCTCCTTCAAACATCCTGGAAGAACAGCCAAACCTTTAACTGTGGCCAGCACAAATACAAGAAGCCTCAGGTCATACCTTTTCACTGTTTCTCCACAGCAGTGCCACAGTCTCTCCACCACCAGGGTCTTGCTGCCCCAAGCCTTGTTCACCTCAAGTCTTTCTGCTTAGTGTGGAAAACACTCTTTCTCTTTTCCTAGTCCTACAACTTATATAAGACCAAGCTGATTTGCAAGACCACATATCTATCTGCAGTTAAGGTTGCTGAAGAGCAGAGGGACTAACTATAGTGTGTTAAAAAAGTCTACTTTGAGGTTAACACCATATTTGTTCTTCTTTTTTAAAAAAATTTCTTTCCACTACTTCTGTTCTTTAACCCATGTAGTTTATATTAAGTGTTTTTAATATTATTGTGAAATTATCTATTTCTTTTTTCTGTACCACTGAAATTTTGTGTGTTTTCAGGTTTTGTCACTGGGTGCCTAGATATCTATTGTGGTTATGGCTTCTTGTTCAATTAATTCTTTAATCATAGTAATTTGCTGGTCTGTCTTGGAGAGGGTGAAAACAGGTCTCTCCTTGGAGGCTAGGATTTTGAAGCTCCACCTCACTTACTTTGGGCACATGGCCAGGAGAAGAACATCATGCTCAGAAGGGTGAACGGACAGCGAAGGAGAGGAAGACCCCAGATGAGATGGATTGATGCAGTGACTGGGGCAATGGGAGTTGTTGTGTCAGAATTAGTGAGACTGGTTCAGGTAGGATCGCTGAGCAGCTCAACCAATAACATTCCATGACAGGTTTAGAAGCAGGAGTGGCAGCCACTTCCTAAACAACTTGCTTCTGGAAACTCTTTGAACTTTAATATTTATTGATAGTTGTAGAGGAGTTTCCAGCATTTTGTTCACAAGGTCACTATGAGTTGTGCTTGACTTGAAGGCAATCAATAACAACATCTCTTATGCTACTTTTTGTCTTGAAGTCTATTTTATCAGTTAGTAATATTGCCATTCCTGCTCTTTTGATTGCCATTTGCTTGATGTATATATTTTTTCCACTCTGTTTTTTGTCTATTTTTGTCCTTGTATGTCTCTTGTAGACAGCATATTGATGAGTCAGGTTTTCTTATCTATTCTGCTATTCTTTTTCTGATGATTAGTGCATTTAAGCTATTAACATTCAGTGTTATTATCGGTAGGTATGATTTTAGTACTATATTTTGTAGGGTTGCCTTTTTTATTTCTTTTTTTTTAATTTACTGTATCACTACAAATTTTATTCAGAAACCCATCTTTGTGTTTTTTGTTGTTTGGGGTTGCCCTTTTTATTTTTTAAGATTTCTTTGTCCATTTACTTTTCTGTGCTGAACACATTATGTTTCATGCATATACTTTGTGTTTTATACAATCATTCATATATGTTGTGTTTTATTCATGTCCCTTGATTTTCATACATTCATATACTTTATATTTTATATAATTAATTACCATTGATCTATGTCTATTTTCACCCAACTTTTCAAGTCACTTTGAACATTTCCTATTTCTTCACCACTTCCCCCACCTCTGTGATTGCAATGACCCCCTTCCCTATTTACTGACTCCTTTTCACCCATATGTACAAGTGTTCATTGCCAATGTTTTCTTGTTTTTCTTTTTGTTGTTGTTGTTGTTGTTGTTGTTATATGCCATCAAGTGAGACCCAATCCATAGTTCCAGCCGGTTTTCAGAGACTGTAAACCACATGGGAGGAATTTGCCTATCTTTCTCCCATGGAGCATCTAGGATTCGAACTGCCTGCCTTTGGATCAAAAGCACAACTTCTTACCATTAGGCCACAAACACTCCTTAAATCTTTATTATTTTCCTCTGTTTTATTTTAGTGAAGTTAACTTTCTTTGAGATTACTATCTCAATTTGTTGTAGTGGCATATGACTTGAGCACTGGACAGTACAGGTCCAGATTATCCTACCTGTCTATAACTCTTAAAGAGCCAAGGCTCACTGTTCCTACTGCATACAAAAATGTATTTTATTAAAGCTGTAGTATCTTATAAATTTAAGACAGTAATAATATAGAAGTTAAATATGATAAGAAGCCTAAAGAAGATATTTTAATACTATCTTAACATACTTTAAAAAGTTTAATATACATAAAAGAAGAATACACACATTGTCAGTGTATAATTGAATTAATTTTCAGCATGAATTCATCCATCATACTACCACCCATCTAGGGAATACGTTACTAACACTCTAGAAGTCTCTCTTCTGACTCATTCCAGTTATTACCATCTCCTCCAAAATTCTGTTTCCTTTCTTATAGTCCCTGGAGGTTAAATGCTTTTTGTTTGTTTTAAACTTTGTATAAATAGAAGCGATTTTCTCTTGCTCTTCACTGTTTCTAAGCAATTCTTTTTTGTTGTTGTAAATAGTAGTACTTTGTTAATATCTGTCACTTTATAAATATATGCCCATGTATTCTTCTATTATAGGTGAATGTTAGGACTTGGTTTTGTTTGCATTATTCAGAGTGGCTATTTTGTTACACACAGGAGAGTATGAAGTAGATAAATGGGACCCTCTAAGAATCAAATCCCTATGCACATAAAAAACTTCTCCAACAGGGTAAAAAGGAAAGCCACAGACTGGGAAAAAATATTTGGTAATGACATGTCTGATAAGGGACTTGTATTTAGAATTTATAGAATACTCGAGCACCACAACAAGATAACAACCCAATTGCAAAATGGGCACAGGATATGAACAGACACTTGACCAAAGAGTACATTCAGATGGCTAACAAACACATGAAGAAATGCTCAAAATCTGTAGTTCTAAGAGAGATGCAAATCAAAACCATTTTGAGATATCATCTCACCCCAGTAAGAATAGCAAAATTCAACACAACAGCAAACAACAAATGCTGGTGAGGTTGTGGAGAAACTTTAACCCTTATTCACTGTTGGTGGGAGTGGTACAACCGCTATGGAAGGCAATATGGCACTTTCTCCAAAAATTGGAAATAGAAATACCATTTGACCCAGAAATTCCACTACTGGGAATATACCCTAAAGAAACCAGAACTGACACCGAAGCAGATATATGCACACCCATGTTTATTGCTGCTTTGTTCACAATAGCAAAGAGTTGGAAACAACCCAAGTGCCCATCAACAAACGAATGGTATATTCACACAATGAAATACAATTGTGCCGCACTGAGAACCAAAAACCTCATGAAATAGTATACAAAATGGGTGACCATAGAGGACATTATGCTGAGTGAAATATCTCAGTAACAATAAGACAAATATTGAATTATGCCACTGTTATAAAACAGGCCTGACATGGAGGTTAGGGGGAAACTAAGAAAAGAGGGGCTAAATAATTACATGACATTGAAACAGACGACGGAGAGAACTATAAAAGGAATATATGATTAGGGATTAGCAGCATGACAGGAGTCTAGAATAAGAGTTGTATAGTAAAGTGGACTGGTCGAGGAGACTGTGTAACAGTGAAAGAATTTTTATTTTTTTTTTTCCCAAAGATAAAAGCTAACTAGGGGAAAGGGAGGCAGGGAGGAAAATGTGCAACAATGAATGAATGAAAATCCAAGTTCTTTATAAACTTTCATTAAAATCTCATTTTTTAAAAATGGCTGTTTTGAATAGTATGTTTAGATTTAGTAATAAAAACAAGAAATATACTAGTTTCCACCATGGTTATACCAATTTTTATCCCCACAAACCCTAGACATTGTCAGTCTCCTTCCCTTTTTTAGTCAGTCCTCCTTGTTTTGTAGACTGTCTAGTGATGTCACGTTCTTTAAATTTCTATTTATCCTATAACTGAGGGGCACTCTAATAGCATAGAACTTAGGGAGTTGTACTGTTAACTTAAGGTTATTGTTATATACCATTGAGTCTACACCTACCCATAGCTGATCCTCTAGAGGATTTCAGAGGCAGTAAATCACACAGGAGGAGATTGCCCATCTTTCTTCCACAGAACAGCTGGTAGATTCTGTCCACCCGCTTTCAGGTTGGCAGCACAGCTTCTTACCTCTAGCCCATCAAATCCATCAACACCTCCATTGGAGAAAGATGAACATTCTCCTCCTATGTGATTTACCTCCTCCAAAAAACTGCTGGAATGACAGCTATGAGTTGGTTCCGTTGCAACAGTGAGACTGAGAATGACTAATAAGCAAAGAATCCAGATGGCATAATAATGGCTGCTAATCCAAAAGTAGGCTTTTTAATCCAGAAGCAATTCCATAAAAGAAATGATTTGACAGACTACTCCCATAGAGATTACAGTATGGAAAGCCCTATGGTACAATTTAACTCTCCCATTAGTGTTACTGTGATTCAGAATTAGCTCAATAGAAAGCAACAAATGAGAACTGATTGCAGAGTTTTTTTATATTGGCAGTTGAAAGCCATGCAAAACTAAAATCATATCTTCTCAAAGAGGGGAAAAACCCAACCCACATGATTTAATGAAGTTGAGTATCTATAAAAAGTGCAGCTGGCATGGAGTTGGCATCTTGTGACATCCACTAACTCAACAAAGGAAAAACTACCCAACAACACCATCAACAGTGCTAAACAATTCCTTTGTTGTCAAACATTGTTGGAGACGCTCAGAATCAGCTGTAAAACCTAGGGCAGGTGCTGACTGGAGAACAGACTATCAACTACTCATGTGCAAGTTGAAATTGCAGCTAAGGAAGATTGAAACAAAGCCAAATATGACCTTGAGTTTATCCCACCTGAATTTGAAAACCATATCAAGAACAAGTTTGAGGCCTTGAACATTAATGAATGAAAACCAGATGACCTGTGAGATGATATCAAGAATATCAATTATAAAGAGTACAAAAGGTTGCTAAGACAGTGGAAGAAGAAAGACTGAGATGGCTGTCAGAAGAGACTGTGAATATTGCACTAGAACACAGAGAAGCCAAAGTAAAAGGAACAAATCTGGAAGTTCAAGAGCAGAAAAAAAAAGATTTAAAAGGGCTGCTCAGAAGGATAAAGCAAAATATTATAATGAAATATGTAAATAGCTGGAGTTAGAAAATCAAAAGAAATGAACTCACTCAGCATTTCATAAGCTGAAGGAACTGAAAAACAAATTCAATCCTTGGGTTGCAATACTTAAAGATAGTATAGATAGACTAATAAATGATACAGGAAGCATCAGCAGAAGATGGAAGAAGTGCTAGAGTCACCATACCCCAAAAAATTTTCCTGATACAAGAATTTCATGAAATAGCATATAATCAAGAAGCAATGGTAATAAAGGAAGAAATTCAAGCCACTCCGAAAGAATTGGCAAAAAATAAGACCCCAGGAATTGGTGGGAATACCAATTGAAATATTTCAACAAACAGTTGTAGCTCTGGACATGCACACCGGGTTGTGCCAAGAAATCTGGAGGACAGCTACCTGACCTACTGACTGGAGGAGATCCATATATATTCCCATTCCCCAAAAAGGTGTTCCAGCAGTGTGGAAATGGTCGGACAATAGCACTAAATATTACATGTAAGGAAAATCTTGCTGAAGTTTATTCAAAAGTGATGGGGACAGTACATCAACAGAAAACTGCCAAAAGTACAACAAGCAGTGTTTAGAGGAGGCTGTGGCACTAGGGATATCATTTCCAATGTCAGATGGATCTTGGCTGAAAGCAGAAATTACTGGAACACATTTGTCTTTTAATGACTATGCAAAGGTATTTAATTTTATAGATCACAATAAATTGTGGCTATCATTGAGAAGAATGGTAATCCCAGAAAACTTGATTGTGCTCATGTGAAACTTGTGCTTTGACCAGGAGGCAGTTTTCAGACCAGAACAAGGAAAAACTGCATGGTTCGAAAATCAAGAAAGAAATAAATCATGAAATGTGTCCTTTTTCAATAGCTTTTCAATCTATATGTGGAGCAGATCATTTGGGAGGCAGGATTCTATGAAGAATGTGCATTAGGATTGGAGAAAGATTTAACAACTCTGTTATCTTGATGACACAACTTTGCTTGCTGAAACTGAGGAAGACTTGATGTGTTTGCTGCAAAAGATCAAGGACAGCAGTCTTCAATACGGATTACATCTCAGCATCAAAAAAAAAAAAAAGAACCAACAAGATTTTTACCACCAGGCCAATAAGCAGAGCCATGATAAATGGAGAGGAGATTGAGGATGTTGACAATTTTATTTTACTTGGGTCCACAATCAGCAGTCTTGGCTCCAGGAGTCAGGAAATCAAAAGGTGACTTGCTTTGAGAAAGTTTGCAATCTGGAAGCTCTCAAAAATGCTAAAGAGCAGTTATATCACTCTTGAGACTAAGGTATTCCTGTTCCATGCCATGATCTTTGCAGTTGTTATGCCTCTGAGAGCTCATAATGTCTAAGGATGACAGAAAAATAATAGATGCCTTTAAGTTGTGGTACTGGAGAAGAATATTGACCACGCATGTCATGGACTGCCAGGAGAACTAACAGGCCTCCTGGAGAGGGTAAACCAAGTTGCATCCTTGGAGGCAAAGATTGTGAAGCTCCATTTTATATACTTGGGCATGTTTCCAGGGGGGACCAGTCCTTTGAGGAGGACATCATGTTTGGAAATGTGGAATGTCAGCGCAGAAAAGGAGGACCCTGGATTAGATAATTGACATAATGACTGTGGCAATAGAGGCAGGTGTGTCAGAGACAGTGAAATTGGTTCAAGATAGGGCAGGGTTCAAAGCTATTGTTCCTAGGATCACCATGAGATGTAGTCAACTTGACAGTACATACAAATCTTTGATTTTTAGAGAGAACATTATATACCAAAAGAATGAGAATTTCATTGTAAATAGTCTGAGAAAGTGATACTTTGGGAAGGAGATCATTTGGGCAGATTAATCTTTTTTTTTTTTTTTAAGTCAAAAGGTTATAATAAACTCAGTCAGGACAGTTTCTGAAGTGGGCTCGCAGTCACCTCAGCTTTGAGCCTTGTGGCTTTCAGCCAGTGTTACAAAGTTCTCAGTCCTGCCAGTATTGGCTCTCCCCACCTCAGCTGTCCAACAAACTTGAGCAAAGGCTCTTAACGTAGCTCTAGTTCTGTCTGTGGGGGGTAGCAGTCAGTTCCATCTCATGTTGGCTGTCTGGTCCTCTGCGCCTGCTGCTGTGGCTGTTCAGATTAATCTTTAAGGGATCTGAAGTTTATTCCACCAAACAGTTTGTGTGCTCTGTTGGCATATATGTCTGTTTATAACTTATCAAACTATTTCCAGAGTTGATATGAAAAGCTGTTACTAAACTTGCCATAAGCCAGTATCTTACACAAATTAGATTGTGTAAGTGTACGTTTCCCATTACGTATTAAATAGTGAACAAAAGCTGTTCTGTTAAATGATTCTTTTTGTATCATTACACATTCATTAGTTAGCCTGTATGGCTTTTTCAGATAACATTTTTTAACTATTATAATTAAGTTTAAAATAAGAACTTTTTTTATAGTTAGAATAATTAGAATGAATTCAGATGAAGTAAACCAAAGATAAGAATGTAATTGTGTTAACGTTTTTTTTTAAAGAACCTATTCTTATGGGAAATCCACATTATAGAAGCAAAATAGGACCTGATTTTATTTCAGAAATTAGAATTGCTTAAATTCTTATTCTTGAACAAACTGGGAGGGAGGGGGAAGGAGTTGAAAATATGTTACTGTTTCACACTGGGAACATAGAAGTTAATAGGGTTCTTCATACTTAGTGACAAAATTAGAGTCCTGAGTGTCACAAATGATTTTCAGTTTATCTATTAATCTAAAGGCCAGTGGCTTAAACATATCCAGTAGCACTGCAGAAGAAAAGCCTACAGTCTTTTTTAGTAAATATTAAAGCCAAGGAAACTTAATGTACAGTTCTCTTCTGTAGCACATGTGGTCACCACAATTCAGAAATGATTAAATAGCAATGGCTTGTTTCGGGGACAATGTAAATTAAAAATTACAGAGCAGAACTATTATTGATCTCTTAATCTTGTCCCTCATTTCTTCTGTATACAAACTGATCTTTTCTGATGACTGTGTCAGGCAATCTAATTTAGCTTCAGTAATGATAAAATTTTTCTTTTTAAAATATTTTTAATATTGGTATTTCAGAATATCTTAAATACCACTAAATTTCTTAAAGCTTTAAAAAATGCATTATTGGGAAATGTCTTCACTTAACATTATTATGTAATTCAGAAAAAACACCTAGATATGTCTTTTTATTATATACATTTTGTTATATGTGTAACAAGTGCTTTAAATGGATTATGTGTTATGTCTTTTATTTCTCTCCCAATTTCCTAATTTAAAATATAAAAATAGCATTCTCTTATTTTAAGCTCTTTTTCCCCTTTCAGCTCAACAAGAAGATGATGAATTTGTGTGTCAGATAATTTATGTCTTCTATCAAATGGTCTTCCACCAAGCCACAAGAGATGTCATAATCAAAGAAACACGTATCCTTTTAGTGTCTAAAATAAATTATGACATTTCACATATTCAGAAAAGATGCATCTTTTGGGGTTTGTTTTTTCCTCTTGCAGAGTCTCAAATAATATAGCATGCATCAAGCTTTGAAATAAATTTAGAAAGTTAATTTTCCATAGAAGTTGTTGACCTTAAGTCAATAGGTAGGTCAAATATAAAAGCCAAACTCACTGTCCTCACGTTGATTGCAACTCATAGAACACCTACAGGAAAGATTCAAGCTGCCCAGTAGAGTTTTCAAGGCTTGTAAATCTTCATAGAAGCAGACTGCCACATCTTCCTCTCATGTAGCAGCAAGTTTTTTAGCCCTGTGCAACCAGGAATCTTCAAATAAAATATAGTGCAGAGTTTTATTAACTTGTCAAGCTACAGTTCCCAAGAAATTTGACAGATGTGTCAGAAATCCTTTCTCTATAATGTAAATCTAATTCAGTTCTTTGAACTATCCTTTCTTCTGTGTCTGTCTCTCTCTCCCCATCACACACACACACACACACACACACATTGCCATCAAGTTGGAACCTACTCATACTATTTCTCTATTGGGTTACTAAGGCTGTAAATTGCAGAGGAAGAGATTGCCTGTCTTTCTCCCATGAAGCTGCTTGTAGATTTTAACCAATAGGTAGGTCCTGCTTCCTTTGGATTGTGTCACCAGAGTGCCTACTCTTCTAGTCTTACCATATTCACTCTTAATGGGGAAATATATCTATTCTCATGACTTCAGACACCATTGAGATGGTAAATATTTAAAATCTTGGGAATCTCTTTGCTGAGATTCAGGCATTTGTTCTGACACCTGAATGTCTTCTACCTACCTAAAAGAGCATAGCATGGTAGAACCTAAAGATAATTATAATGAAATAACACTTACTTTAAATTACCTTTTGTCCCTAACTAGCTGCCATACCTTGGGTAAGTTGCTTAGTCTTCTGAGCACATGACTTTGCATCTCTAAACAGGCAGCAATACTAATCTTAATGTAAAGACCCAACCTACCATATATGATTAATTGATATAAAGGACATATTCATTACTAAGACGTGTAACAACTCAAAAGGGCCTCTTTTTTATTATTATTAACATTTTTATTATTGAGAAGTTAATTTGCAGGGTACATACAAGAAGAAAAGTAACTGCACCTGATAGGAAAGACTAGGGTGGACCTCTTTCCAGTGTTCTTTGTCTTAAGATTTGGTACAGTAAGTAGTTAAAGATGTAATAGAATGAATTCTTTTTTTTTAATTAATTTCAGTGAACATTTACAGAGATTTTGGATTTCCATTCATTCATTGTTTCACTTTTCCTTGAAAAGCAAAAGGAAAAAACTCCTTCATTGGTATACAGTCCCCCCACGCACCCCCACCCCGAGTATACTCCACTCTGCAACCCTCATTCCAAACTCTTATGATAATCATAATGCCCTAAAATATATTACTTTTAAACTGTTCTCTCCCTCTTCGGCTTCAATGCAGTATACATAATTTATCCAGCTTTTCTCAATCTTACCCCCACCCTGATGTCAGCCTCATTCTACAACAGTGGCACCATACAGTATTTGTCCTTTAGTGACTGAGATATTTCACTCAGCATAATGCTCAAAAGGACCTTTTGTCACCTAGTAGATGAGGTGATGTACTACCAATTGATAGAGAGGTGTGACTCCATGCAACAAAGATGGCAATCTCCTATGCAATTTATAGAAAGCTCAGTGGAGACAAGCTATGAGTCAGTTCTGACAAGAACAACACACAGAGATACTCAGTAAATGGTAGTTTATGATTATTGCATCCAAAAGGAAAAGCAAGACTATCAGCAGACTCACCTGAAAGTCTCCAGATAATGCAGTTAAGTATTCAGCAACTAGCTAAAAGGTTGATGGTTTGAAATCACTCAGAGGCTCCTTGAAGGACATAGGTGAAAATATACTTCTGAAAAAAATTGCAGTTGGCATTTTTACTCTACACACTTGAGGTTACTATGAGACAAAGCTGCCTCAAAAGCAACTAACAACTCTCTTGTAAAAACATAAAAGAATGTGTCTGCCTAATATTGCTACTCCTGTATTCTATGTTATTTGTAATTTACTATAAGAAGTCCTGATGGCACTTTCATTAAAGAATTCACCTGCTATCAGAAAAGTTGATGGTTTGAACTCACCAACTACATCCTAGAATAAAAGGCCTGCCCTTCTGCTTCCATGAAATGTAAGCTTAGGAAACTGTTCAACGGTTCCACTCTGTTTTACAGGGTCACTACAAGTCAGATTTGACCCAAACCACAATAACATACACACTGTCTTCTGGTTGCTAATATCCAACTTAGAGCTATTTGCCTTTTAATGCAGAGCTCTGAAAGAGTTCTGTCGTGTACAACAAAGAAATAAAGGAACAGATGGGAGAAATTATAGGTCAGACCCATGAGATGGACAACCCAGAAGTACAGAGGTTCTACTTGGGTGCCTAATGCATGCCCTAGGATTATTGGAGAGCCACACACTTTCAAAGTGGCCTAAAAGAATTAAAGTGACCTTTGAATTTCTTTGAAAATAGTATCATAAATGTAGAATTCCCATAAATATTCTTGTTTTCCATTTCTAGCTAACATAAACATGCAGGATTGTCTAATAAAAATAAATATTCTCAATCTCAGAAGTAGTTTTCATCTTTAACATTTTTTATTCAGAAGCTCCAGCATATCTCATAGATCTGATGCATGATAAAAACAACGAAATCCGAAAGGTCTGTGATAATACCTTAGATATTATAGCGGTAAGTAATTATTGTTTCTGTATCATTTATAATGAGTTTTATTTGAGGAAGATGGAAACACTGTAAGCTTCGTTTTGAACTGTGCATTCAATATAAACATAAATTTATATTTTGATAAAGTTCAGGAAATTGTATGATACCAGATTAGTCTATTAAACCTTAAAACTTTTCCTTTCAAATTTTATGTATCTGTTAATTTTTAAAAGAGGTTTTTTACATATTCAGAGTTTCACATTGGCTCTACTTGTTCTTTTAGAATTACTTGGTCTGCATAGAAGTTATTTTGTAGTAGAGAGCTAGATAACAATTTCTGCTCACACACTAATGACCATTCAATTTTGCAATTTAATTTCTGAAAAATAAGCCAGATCAACTATTTCTTCCATTATCTGATCTTTTTTTATATACATAGATGTGCAGGGGTTTGTATGGTGTGTGGGGTTTTTTTACAACTTGCTTTAGAATGATGATTAATCTTACTGTTATTTATGACTGTAGAGATTTTGAAAGAATTATGACTAAAGGAATAAGACCAGAGAAATTCTTCAAATCCTAGAGTAAAAACTCACTGAACTTGCAAATTTGTCTGGCAAGATTAGACTGCCAACCATAGTCTTCTACCCTGTGTTAGGCCTTCTGCCAGGACTGTACCTAATATGAGACATTTTAGATTTCTGTTTTGTTTTTCCACATATCCTATAATTAGGAAGTTCTGTTGGCCAGATAGTAAGAAGCTGTGCTGCAGTACCAAAGGCATGTGGTTCAAATCCACTAGCTGTTCCACAAGAGAGAGATGGCCACTCTCCTGTTATTAACATCCTCTGAAAACCTGCAGGAGGGTCGGTTATGGGTCAATTTCGACTTGAAGGTAAAACAACAAAAAAAAAAACATAACTTAAGTTAGGACTACTTGATGCCTTCTTTGTCACTGAATTTATACTTTTTCCTTTAACCTGTTTTTGTTGTTATGTGTTATCTGGTCTCTTGCGACACATAGCAAGCAACCCTATGTGCAAAAGCCCTAAAACCTGCTCTAGCCTGTGCCAACTTTACTGTTGCTGACACACCTACTCTCATTACCCCAGTCACTGTATCAATCCATCTCATCAATGGTCTCCCTCTCTTTCTCCTTACCTCCACGCTTCCAAGCATGATGTCCCTCTCCAAGGACCCATCCCTCCTTTTAAAATGCCCTAAGTATTTCAGATGAAGCCTCAGAATCCTTGTCTCCTAGGAGCAGGCTGGCTTCACCCTCTCTAGGAAAAATCTGTTTGTTTTCCAGGCAGTCCATGGTATATTCAACACTCTTCTCCAGACTATGGTCTGGATCAGGCACACCATTCTCTGCAGGGTAATATTGTTACTCTTCAGTACTCTGGAAAGGTCCCTGACTGCAGACTTTCCCAATGCAATTCATCTCTTGATGAATTGGTAGCAACAGTGTTGATTGTGGAGCCAAGCAAACTAAAGCTGTTAACAATCTTAATCTCCTCACCGTCTATTATTATGCTGCCAATGGGCCCAGTGGTGAGAATCTTTGTTTTCTTGATGTTGAGCTTTAATCCATATTGAAGGCTGCAGTCCTTTATCTTCTGTAGCAAACACCTCAAGTCCTCTTCAATGTCAGCCAGCAGGGTTGTGTCATCTGCATAACTCAGGTTGTTGATGAGTCTTCCTCCAATCCTGATGCCTCGTTCCTCCTCATACAGCCCAGCCTCCCAGATGATCTTTTCTGCATATAGATTGAAAAAGCATGGAGATGGAATGCATCCATAGCATACACCCTTCCCGATTTTGAACCATGTAGTGTCTCCTTTCTTTGTTCTGACAACTGCCACCTGGTCCAAGTATAAGTTTCACATAAGCACAATCAGATGTTCTGTGATTCCCATTCCTCTCAGAGTCAGCCACAGTTTAACACACAATCAAATGCCTTTGCATATTCAATGAAACACAGATAGCTATTCCTCTGGTACTTTCTGCTTTCAGCCAAGATCCATCTAACATTAGTGACAATATCCCTAGTACCACAGCCTCTTCTAAACCCAGTCTGCACATCTGACAGTTCTCTGTGATATTAATTATAATTGTTCGATAATTTCCACACTCTGTTGAGTCACCCTTCTTTGGAATGGGAACAAATATAGATCTCTTCCAGTCAGTTGACTAAGTGATTGTCCTCCAGATTTCTTGGCACAATTTGGTGAGCACATCTAGGGCAGCATCTGTTAGTTGAAATATGTCAATTGGTGTGGCGTCCATTCCTGGGACCTTATTTTTTGCCAATTCTTTCAGAGCAGCTTGAACTTCTTCATTTATCACCACAGGCTCTTGTTCATATGTTGTTTCATGAAATTCTTATGTGTCTGCCAATTACTTTTGGTACAATGACTCTGTGTACTCTTTCCATCTTTTAATACTTCTTGATCTTTTAATATTCTGCCTAATGCATCCTTATTAATGCAACTAGTCAGTATTATATATACTAAAATGCATAAGAACCTCTGAATTTGTGCCATGCTCTTGCCATAGACAGTGTGGGAGAGAGAAATGTCAGTTTATTTGTCTCCAATCAGTTTTTTATTAACTTCTTTGAGGAAAGGTAATATGTTCAGATTTTTGTATTGGATACATTTAGTTTATAATGAACACTAAGTTGGTGATAGTTTTCTAAAGTCTAGTACAGCCTTATTATAAAAATTTCATTTTTCTTGTGTATTGATGAGTCAGAACCAACCCACAGCTGACCCTCCAGCAGGTTTTCAGAGACAGTAAATTGCACAGGAGAGGATTGCCCATCCTTCTCCTACAGAGTACCTGGTGGATTTGAACCACATGTCTTTCAGATTGCAGTGTAGCTTCTTAACACTAGGCCACCAGAAGTCCTTCTGCTGTATTATATTATTACTAATTAGTCATAATATTAATACTAAGTGTTAGAAAAATATTTAGTATCAAATAAGAGCATTTGTTATAAAGTAAAAATATTTTACTCCCAATTATTTCTAAGATCTGGGCTCAGTTCTCCCTTATCTTAAACTAGAGTCCCCTGCACTCTATGCCACTTTACTTTTCCAGATACTGCCTATCATTCTCCTCTTCAGAGCTAGTAAGGAATTGTGCTGCCAATGCACAAGGTATACAGTTTGAATCCACCATGAGCTGCTCTGTGGGGGAAAGATGAGTACTCCACTCCTGTGAGCTTTACTGCCTCTGAAAACTGGCTGAGGGGTCAGAGATGGTTGGTTCTGACTCTGTAATACTAAAAAATAACAGCCTTATCATTCTCCTCTCTAGTGCCAGATATTTGGAAAAGTTTCTATATGTTTTCATTTCCTCACTTCTCATCCTCCTTTTAGTCTAAGACAATTCTGGATTCCATTGCTCTTACTGCACTGAAACAGTTCCCACTGAATTAGCTTGACCTTCATTTTTTTTTATTTTGCAAGTATTTTTATTTCATTTTCAATCTTTACTTTCCTTGGTTAAGCTTACCATTCATGAAAGAAGAATCCTTTCCAGGCTTAAAATATAAAATCACAAAAGGAATTAAATTATTACAGTCTTAAGAACCCTAATGAGAATTTTAAAGAAGAATCAATTAAGTAAACCTTCTGATAAACCAGCTATATATAGCTCCCTAAGATATATAGAAGAGTCCATAATGAACTCTGGTAGTATAGTCCATTGGATATTGTGCCCTGACCCAAAAGTGGTATTCAACCCTCCTGTATTTAAAACCCATCTCAAGAATAGATTTGATGCATTGAACACCAGTGAACAAAGACTAGATGAGTTGTGGGATGGCATCAAGCTTTCATCATTCATGAAGAAAACAGAAGTTCATTTAAAAGACAGGAAAGAAAACAAAGATCACATTGATGTCAGAAGCTACTTTAGTGTAGAGAAACTAAAGAAAGAGGAAGAAATGTTGATAACAGAGGGCTGAACCAAAGATTTCAAGCGGAAGCTATAAAAAACAAAGTATGATCATGAAATTACAGAGACCTGGAGTTAGGAAAGAGCATCACACTCATTTCTCATGTTGAAAGAACTGAAGAACAAATTCAGTACTCAAGTTGCAACACTGAAGGATTCTCTGGACAAAATATTGAATGATTCAGAAAACATCTAAAGAAGGAAAATATGCAGAGTTACATACCAAAAAGAATTTATCAGCACCAAACCATTTTAGGAATTAGCATATTATCAAGCAAGAACCAGTGACACTGAAGGAAGCAGTCCAAGCTACACTGAAGGCACTAGCAAAATTGAAAACTTAAAAAAAATATGTCAAACTCATTGCCATCGCAAGAAGCTTCACTGCAATCCCAGAGGTGTGCGGTATGGTTCGAATCCACCAGAAGCTCTCCTGGAGAAGGGTCAGTCTCCTCCTGTAGCAGTCAGATCTGATTTGACGGTACATGCACTAAAATAAAGAAAAAAGAAAAAACACAAAAGAAAAAACCACAAAACTCATTGCCATCGAGTCGCAGTCAATTCATAACTGGCCCTCCAGTTTGGGGGACGGTATAAATCACACAAGTGGAGATTGCCCGTCTTTTTCCCGCAGAACTACTGGTGAATTCAAACCACCATAGATGTGCCACCTTCGAGTTAGCAGAGACCTGGCTGCCAGAGCTCCGTAGGCAAAAAGGTAAGACTCTGGAAATTGATGGAATACCATTTGAGGTGTTTTCAGCAAACAAAGTAAAGAATACTTGAAGAAATTACTGAAGAAAATCAAAGACTTCAGCTTTCAGTATGGATTATAACTCAGTCAGGAAAACCAAAATCCTCACAGTTGGACCAATTGGAAGCACCATGATAGGGAAATGAATGACATTTTCAAAGATTCCATTTTACTTGAATCCACAATCAAGATCCATGGAAGCAGCAGTCAAGAAATCACATGATGTATTGAATTAGGAAAATATGCTGTCAAAGACTTTTTTAGAGGAGATCTGGTGGCCTAGTGGCAAGAAGCTGCACTGCAATCCCAGAGGCGCATGGTTTGAATCCACCAGATGCTCTGCCGGGAAAGGAGGGACTATCTCCTCCTGTACCAGTCAGATCTGATTTGACGGTACACAGACACACAAAATAATAATAATTTTTAAAAAAAGACTTTTTTAAAGAGCTAAAAAATAACAGTATCAGTTTAAAGACTTAGGTTTGGCTATTCCAAGCCATGATGTTTTCTGTTGCTTCTTATATATATATGAAAGCTGAACAATGAATAAGGAAGAGCAAAGAAGAATTAAAGTAGTATTACAGTAGAGGGGGGAGAGGGATCACAATTTTTTGCTTAGATAAAGTTCATGTCTATTTTTATTTGTAGTGATTTGTCATGATATGCGTGATGATATCTCACAAACTGGTCTTCTTAGTTAAGCTTTAAGAAGAGGTTGTTTGAAGAAATAATTGTACTTTGAAATTTGGTTATAATATGCTTAGTCAAGACTAAAAGTCAACATTTGAAAAATAAGTAATATATACATAAATCCAGCAACTCTTATGTGTGCATGTGTCTTTATTTTGTGTGTGTGTGTGTGTGTGTGTGTGTGTGTGTGTATGTATCAATCATTGGGAGAAATATTTTATAAACTGCAACCAGCATCTTAAAGTGACTGCAATAATGGTCTCAAGCATAGCAAAAATTGTGAGGATGGTTAAGTACTAGGAAATGTTTCCTTCTGTTGTACACAGGGTGTCTGTGAATCAGAAGCAGATTGATGGCACCTAACAACAGCAAAAACACCTTACTGTTAATAAGCAGCTAAATTATTCTCATGTTGTTATGTGCTGATGTGTCAAAACTAACCAGTAGCTGACCCTTCAGGAGGTTTTCAGAAGCAGTAAATTGCACAAGAGGAGAGTATTCATCTTTTCTGATTGAATAGCTGCTGAATTTGAACCACTTGCCTTTGGATTGACAGTGCAGTTCCTTACCACTAAGCCACTTGTTTTAATTTAATAGGAAGAATTTCATTAAATAAACCATATCACAGTCTCAATTAGAAGACTGCCACATTAAAGGAGAAAGAAAAAAAAAATCTGTTTTCCATCAGTCATGTGGGAACACAAAGCAGATCTGTGTAGCTCTCTGTTATCCTGTAGTGTGTTAATCAGATACAAGGTGTGACAGAAACCAGTGACAATGAGTTTTCCTGATAGTGAACAGGCTCTGATAATGGGCAAGTTAATGCTTCATAATGTTTTAATGGTTAAATAGTAAACAAAATTATATAGGACTTCACAAAGGATGGCATTTTCTAGGTAAAATCAAACCATAAGACTTTCACTGACACTTTAGAATTTATGAAAATTGAATAAGATCATAATCTAAGAAACCGAGAGAAGAAGATAAAAACAATGCATGTTTTCTTTTAAATACAGAATGTACTAATATCTAAGACAAGGAAACTAGGGTACACATATTGTAAAAATTAGTGTTCCAAAACTGTATGGGGAAAAAATGAAACACAATATAGAATATTTCTACAAAATCCTAATATATTTTAATGACATATCTTGGCTAAAGTTGTGTTTTGACATCCCTGAATTCTCATCATTATCTTGTGGATATAGGAATGTTGTTGTGCTGTTGTTGTTCTTGTTATGTGCTGTCGAGTCGTTTCCGACTCATAGCGACCCTATGCACAACAGCCCTAAACCCTGCTCTATCCTGCGCCAACCGCACCACCTCTGACACACCC
>NW_006399807.1:13485461-13490385 GCF_000299155.1 Elephantulus edwardii | reverse complement strand
TGTGTTCTGTTGTGCATAGGGTTTTCAGAGGCCTGCTGTTTCAGAAGTGGGTGGCCAATCCTTCTTCCTAGTCTGTCTTAATCTGCTAGAGACAGGAAAATGGGGTGATTTAACCTACAGAAGTTTATTCTCTGATAGTAGGCTAGAAGTTCTAATTCAAGGCAGTGGCTCTACAGGAAGGTGCTCTATCTTTGAACTCTTAGGATAGAACTCTCAGCTTTAGCTCTTTGGCGTCTCCATTTGGCATCTGTCTTCTCTGTTTATAGTTACTTTACTCCGCCTAGTCTAGACGTGGCCTAGCAGTAAGGAGTTGTGCTACCAGCCCTTAGACACCTAGTTCAATCAAATCTACCAGCTGCTCTCCTCTCTTGCAATTAACAACCTCTGAAAACCCTTGGAGGGTAAGCTGTGAGTAGGTTCTAGCAGCACATGACAACACCACTAAAGATCCATTGAAGAATAGAGAAAACTTTGACTCCTAATGTTTTTGCATCCACAGGTGGTGGTTATCATGTGCCACAGAGTCGCTTACGACTCATAGTGAACCTGTGTACTCAGCCCTAAACCCTGCTCCATCCTGTGCCCAATCTCATTGCCTCCAACACACCTACTGCCATTACCCCAGTCACTTAATCAATACATCTCATTGAGGGTCTTCCTCTCTTGTGCTGTCCCTCTACTCTCCCAAGCATGACATCCCTCTCCAAGGGCTGACTGGTCCCTCCTTGTAACATGTCCAAAGTATGTCAGACGAAGCTTCAGAATCCTTACCTCCAAGGAGCAGCCTGGCTTCGCCCTCTACAGGACGAACTTGTTTGTTCTCCTAGCAGTCCATGGTATATTCAATACTCTTCTCCAACACCAAGCTCAAAGGCATCAATTCTCCTTCTATTCTCCCTAGTCATTGTCCAGCTCTCTGATGCATAACAAGTGATTGCAAAGACCATGGCATGTATCAGGCGCACCTTAGTCTCCAGACTGACATCCCTGCACTTCAGCACTTTAGGGAGGTCTCCAGCTGCAGACTTCTCCATCGCAATATGTCCATGTAGCTAATTTTAATTGAATAGCTACATGCACTGCCATTGAATCAAATGAATAACAACAGGTTGACTTATAACAACAGGTAGAACTGCCTTATAAGGTTTCTGAAACTGAATCTTAACTTTGAAACAGCCTGATCATTCTCCAGAGAAGCCACTGGTGGATGTGTTTTAACCACTGATCCTTCAGTTAACAGCTGACTATACCACCAGGGCTCCCTTAGAGCTTACCTTGTGCTTTGTATGGTGTACTAGGGGGAAAAAGTAACATTGTGAAATATTTTTAACTCAGAAAAGTTCAGAATTATTTTTAGCATTTAGGTGAAATAGCTTTGAAGTTAGTCATGGCACCTCTATTATATGATTAAACACAGCATAGCATTTTTATCGTATTTTGGAAACCCATCGTGAACATGCAAAATCTATAGTCTTTTAAAAATAAAATCCCTGTGTGCAACAGAAACTTACTCTAATAGGGTGGAAAGAAAGCTTACAAACTGGGGAAAAACATTTGACAATGACATTTCAGGCAAGTGTCTCCTAATTAAAGTCTTTAGAACAACAGGCCCTCCACAAGGAAAAGACTGATCACCCAATTTTTTAAAAAGAAATGGACAAAAGAAAAGACTCTTCACAGAGGAAGGCATTTAGATTGCCAACAAACACATGAAAAATGCAGGTCAAAACAGCAGTCAGGTACCATCTCACCCCAGCAGCAGTAACAGTTCAACAGGACAGCAAGTAATAGGTGTTGAAGAGTATCTGAGGCACTGCTAATGGGATTGTGAAATAATACAACTATGGAACGCAAATACTCAAAAAGAGGAGCATAGGAATATGCCTTATGACCCAGCCCTTCCACTGCTAGGAAATCAAAACTAACACACAAATGGAGATATATATGCCTATGTTCATAGCAGCATTATTCATAATAACAATTAGCAGTACCAAAGGGAAAAAAAAATTTTACATCTGTATGTTTTCACAAACAGTATTATCATCCACAATCTGGTTGATGACACCACTAAGAAATGTATTGATAATATGAAACTTAAAACTTCTCAAGTTAACTTTTAGCAACAGACTATAATTGCTGTTCTTATGTTTATATTTTCTTGAATCCTAGAGATGTGTGTGTGTGTGTGTGTGTGTGTGTGTGTGATTTTTTTTTTATTTCCTCTCAGCTTTAACTAAAAGTCCTTAGCATTTGACTAAAATGCTTCCTCGGTTTATCATCATCATCATCATCATCAGAGCTTCTCCACTGAAGGGGGCATGTCATTGCCCAGTACCCTACTGAATCATTTTTAACCAGTTAACCCATTGCTATCAGAGTTTTGAATTGATTCGATCCCTTTCTTAGAAATTTGCCTTTCCAGCCCAGACACACTGACTCAGAATCAGCATTTTAACAAGATCCTAGGCACTTATAAGCATTACCTGGGGACCTTGTTTAATGTAGATTCAGATTTAGTGTATCTGAGATGAAAGGTAAATTCACAGCAAGGATTCAAACTGGAATAAACTAGTTCTAAGCCTGGTTGCCATCAAGTAAATTCCAAATCACAGTGACCCCATGTGTATTGCGTTATAAGATTTTCAGTGGATAGTTTTTCTGAAGCAGATTTTTCAAAGGTACCTCTGGGTGAATATGACAGAGGAACTTTATAGAACCTTAGGCATAAGATGAAAAAAACAAAATATACTGCTTTTTCATTTTTTCACTTTTCATTAATTGTTGGGCAGTCAAAAATAACCACAAATTATAAGGCATGTTGTGGGGCATGTGCAACCAGGATGCTCCTCAGAGGCAAGGATAGTAAAGTTG
This sequence comes from Elephantulus edwardii, assembly GCF_000299155.1. Taxonomy (NCBI): domain Eukaryota; kingdom Metazoa; phylum Chordata; class Mammalia; order Macroscelidea; family Macroscelididae; genus Elephantulus; species Elephantulus edwardii. The sequence continues at coordinate 13,487,514 of NW_006399807.1, read as the reverse complement.
GTCTTTAGGTGAGTAGTCAATACGGGCCAGTCCTTGGAAAGAGACATCATTCTGGGAAAGTGGAGGGTCAGACAGAAAAGAAGAGGGAGATCTTCCACAAGATAGATAGACACAGTGAACTCAGGCCTATCAGAGGTGGTGAGGGTGGTGCAGGACAGGGCCAGCTTTCGATCTGTGCTTCATAAGGTTGTGATGAGCAGTAGTCGATTCAGTGGCCCCTAACAACAACATGGAGCACAGAGGAAGCTTGTTGTGTTCACTCTTGAGCTGCCAAGCGAAAGGTCAGCAATTGTATTTCACTATCCACTCCAAGGGGGAAATACCAGTCTTCTCCCATAAAGATTTATAGCCTCCACAACCCAATGGATTGTTGCAAGAGTCTGAATCAACAGCAGTGGGCTAGATTTTGAGTTTCAGGGACATGCTCAGCTGCTGTTTGTAGAATGTTTGCCTATTACTCAAAAAATATTCACCAAAAACTTCCGCTGACAAGTATTAGGGTTAAATCAATGAATAAGCCACATTCTTTCTCCTCAGGAGTTCATGGTCCAAGCAGTTAACAGTGTGACAATACCTTTGAGCAACATGGATTTGAACTTCACAGTCCCACTTATATGGTTTTTTGGTTTTTTGTTTGTTTGTTTGTTTGTTTTTTACCATGTGGCTAATTATCTCCAAGTGAGCAGTTTTCAGGGAACTGTTTTCACAGAGGTGGTTAGTGTTACATGACATTATAAGCAGATGCTTGCCAGTATTTGAGCCCTTGAAGTTCAAACCCATGTTGTTCAAGGGTCTACTTTAAATTATACATGGACCAACAAATGCAAGGGAAATCAGAACCCCTGGCCCCTTCACTATTCAAGAGGCAACTATGTAAGAATTAAAAGAAATAATTACAACTAGATGAGATCATATTTTGTGACTAGAAAAATTATAAGTTCTGCTATGTTTTCAGTGTAACTCATTTAATTAAGAAAAACACCCTCAAAAAAAGAAAAAGAAAAACACCCTCATATTGGGGATTTTTTCCTCTACTGAAACATTTATCTAAACAAAGAGAAAAATATGTCATTTTACTGATACCCACCTGTCAGCTATAAATAATGTAAGCTATAAGAATTCTTTGGAATTCTGATTACTTGCTTTAATTTTGGCAATATTTAGTGAAATAATTTGTGAAATTTTTATTTTTTCTGGTGTTTGCCATTGTTAATAGGGATTTTTAACAGAAAAAGAGACTTACGAAGAATATAAGTATTTTGATTGTTTTTTACTGTTTGCTGTATAATTTTCAACAGATATTTCAGTGTTAACCAGATGCAAAGATTTAAGTCCCTAGATTTTCTTTTCATGATATAAAAGGTCTGTGATCCAAATGACAGGGGAGCAGTGTGGTAAAGCGGTTCTTTGTTTGTTCTCAATAGGAATATGATGAAGAATGGGCTAAGAAAATTCAGAGTGAGAAGTTTCGCTGGCATAACTCTCAGTGGCTGGAGATGGTAGAGAGTCGTCAGATGGATGAGAGTGAACAGTACCTATATGGTGATGATCGGATTGAGCCATATATACATGAAGGAGATATCCTCGAAAGGCCTGACCTTTTCTACAACTCAGGTAAAATGACAACCAGAGCAAGAATAAACAGTCTATGTGCTATAAATGAGAATTTTCATCGACCAACCTTACTCAACCCTAAGCATTAAGAATTTCTTTTAGGAGAGAGGAGGCGGCCATGTTCTTCCTGGTTGGCTTCTCCCAGGGTTTCAGGAAGTTCTCCTTGCCAGAAGGAGCATTGTGGTGTGGGCGCAGCAATCTTGGCAAGCTTTTGGAGGCGAGTGCTTTTCCGGGTGCAGTATGTGGCTTACGTGACCGTGGGAGGCATCACCTCTGTCATTAAGCTCATGTTCACAGGACTCTATTTTTTGTGAGGTTTGGCATTGGAAGGCAGCTTCTCGTAAAATTTCCATGGTTCTTCACCTTTGGTTATTTTTCAAAACAAGGTCCAACACAAAAACGGATAGATGCCTCATCATTCACGATGACATTTTTTGGT
>NW_006399807.1:13464517-13485250 GCF_000299155.1 Elephantulus edwardii | reverse complement strand
GAACGAAGTTGATTGACAGACTCAGCCATCGAGGCGTAGAATTTAGTGTCATTAGCAGCTCTGAAGTCTAAACCCTTGAAGAAATCAACTAGAGTCCTAAGATATAAGAAATCACAGCTTCTGCGTTTGACCTTTGAAATTCTTTTGTAAACCTGACTATATATAGAAGAAGGATTTGAACTTTGAAATAACTGCATTATTAAAAGGAGAAAAGTGAACTAGTTTACATTAAATTTAAAATCTCAGCTAATTTTTATTGCTTATGCGGGAGAACGAGTATTTTGCTTTTCATGATGTGTGATGGTAAGTTCTCTAAATGAAAGGGCAGATCAGATAGGGGGTGATTCCCCCTCAAGATGGGTGTTCCTTACCTCATTTCTCAGTGCGAGGGCCTCGAGCTGGCGTCTATAGAGGGCACACACTGCTGCTTTGCTCCTGTGATGCTGAGCGGACCTTACTTCCCAGGGGGCTTGTCTATAAACTAGGTGGCCCTTTGCTAAATCAAGCTGCCTTTTTGTTATTTTAGCCTAGTTTTTCTGCCGTCTGCACTGATGATTTTGGACTCGCACATTGAATTCTGAATAATAGGTTTGCCATTTGAACGGTGATTGTGTGTGAACATGCTGAGTATTCGTAGGAGTTTGCTTCGCGAGTAGTCTTTACCTATTTACTGCTAATAATGGGGCTTGTCGTTCTTTCTTGTCCTGAGCTCATTTCTATTTTAAAGATTCAGCTTACCAATTTCTGTCGATTTTCACTGAAAGCAGACTTTTTCTCTGATTTGATTTTTGTATATTAGCTTTTCCACTGATGCCCTAAAATGAGGCCAAGAACTTGTGCTTTTGTAATAAGCATTTAATAAACACATGCATAGCAAAAAAAAAAAAAAAAAAAGAACTTCTTTTAGGACATAGTCTTCTGGTGATAATTTCATATATACCATTTATATATACCAAGCATGCCTATTAACTCACCAATAATTTTTCCAATTTAGCCTTTGATGTGCTCTTTTTTAAAAAAAAGGTAAATCCACGAATTCACCAGATGCTCTGCTGGAGAAGGAGGAGCAATCTCCTCCTGTACCAGTCACATCTGATTTGATGGTACACACAAAAAAATAATAAAATTTAAAAAGAAAAGGTATATCCAGGAAATGAATTTGCTCTTCAAAGTTTATTACTTTCTAGGACATGTAGCGTAATATAACCTCTCCAAAATTTTTACTTCAATTTGAAAATGTAATCTTCATTTATTAAATGTATAACTTATTTATGTTATACTTGTTAATGTAATATTAATAGTTTAATTTGTTATGATTTTATTACTAAACTGTACTTGATAAGTATTACAGAATTTAGACACTTTATACCACCAGGTTTTTTCCCTTTCTCTGCCACTATTTTAAAAATACACTTTAATTTTTGTATAATTTTTACATGTATAATACCTCCTTTATTCTGTTATACTACCTTTTTTCTGGGGATGAGGTTGACATAAATTTTTGCATATTCTTACTTTTACTGTGCTCCACTATTGCTAATATTAACATTATTGAAATGACTTAATTGAGAGAAGGAAGGAAAAGATTTTTCTTAAACCTATAGCCATTTTTATGTAGAAGGCATTAAATTAATTATCATATATTTCTAATGCTCACCTTATGCTTTCCCTTACTATGTGTGCTTTTATAATTATGGATTGTACAATTATTCCCCATAAACACTATTATTTTTAAACTAGTTGGAAATATGTTTTTATATTAGATCTAGGTACTTGAATCATGGAAAATTGCTGCTATATTCTAAAAATTAAATAGATTTCTTCCTAACTGAGCTTTACAGTAGTTATGAAATATGGCTTTGTGTTTCAAACCAGATGGTGGAGATCATTAATTTCAACCAACCAAAATGTTTTAGTTCAGTAATGGCAAGCAGCTGTTCCTCCCATATTCAAATATTCATGAAGTAAAATGATGTACAATATATATGATATGAATTATTTGGCTAATGGGAATCAGAATATTGTTGATATCAAGTTTCCTGCTTTGAAGATTGAGAGCTACCTTTCAGTGTGAATCAATCATTAGTTTCATAACCAAGTAAAACTACTAACCGTCTCAGAGTTTTAGCATCGATATTTTATTACAATTAAAACTCTAGATCATATTTCTAAAAAGTTCTACTTTATTTCCAAAATTAATCCTGATAAAATTAACTTCTTCAAATAAAAATGATAAATATTCTTCTATCAGATATTTTATAATTAAAGTGTGTCACTGAAATGCTTTCATGGGAAAATCAATAGGTATCTTTTTATATATAACAAAATAAGACATTTGTGTCTGATGGTAGAATAGTTAACTCTTAAGTATTTGGTTACATGAAATACTATCATTGGATGTTTTCATCATTTATTTATCCTTTTACACCTCTAACCTAATGATACAATAGACATTTAACAGTGAAAAATTAGTCTAAAGGTTCAGTTTCTTTATTTTTTTGCTTACCAGTTATTTTACCAGGTTTGTCTTCCATGTTTTCATCTACTGAATGAATGAATCTCCAGCAGTTCATACTATATCACATGGAATCTTATGTCATCTTTTAAGATGTGCATTTGTATCCTCAGAAACATTACTTAGATATGAATATGCCTGTGAATGTTTCAATTATCTTATTTAAATATTTGTAACAAACTTTATGCTGCTTCCTATAATGGCAGTATTAGTAGCTTTTCAGCTCAGAGGTTAAACAAGATAGTCCATAGTTCCATAAAGTCTTTGTCTTCAAAAGTAATTTGGTACTGAAACCAGAGTGTTCCCTGGAGTCAAGGATTCTGAAGCTTCATCTGACATATTTTGGGCATGTTGCAAGGAGGGACTGGTCCTTGGAAAGGGACATCATGTTTGGCAGAGTGGAGGGGAGGCGAAGGAGAGGAAGACCTTTGGTGAGATGTATCGATTCTGTGACTGGAGCGGTGGGAATAAGTGCGTTTGAGATGGCTAGGTTGGCACAGGATAGAATAGCATTTAGAGCTCTTGTACATAGGCTCGCTATGAATCACAAGCGACTCGATGGCACATAATAACAAGTCTATACTAGAGTTTAGAAAATATCTGTGAGAAGGTGCCTTTTTCTCTTACTTTTTTCCCCAAAATAACGTTACTGTTGTTATATGAAATAAGAATCTGGTAGTACCTGTTTGAAGTACATTAGTTTATTTCCTATAGTCTCAAATTATGATGATTGTAATCATTGGCTAATTCTTTTTCTGTCCTAGAGATAAAACTATTTTGGAGCTGACTGCTCTCAAGTGGATTCCAAATCATGCTGACCCAATGTGTGTCAGACTAGAACTGTGGTCTGTAGAAGTGTCAGTGGCTGAGTTTTTTTGTCTTTAAAATATATTACAGGCCTTTCTTTCAAGGTACCTTTGAGTGGACTCAACCTCCAGTCTTTAAGTTAACAGCTGGTTTTGTTAACCATTTACACCACTGAGGGACTCCACTGTTAACTACATGCAGAGACAGTATGCTATGTTAGTTTTTTTCTTAAAGTAAAGGTGTACTGCTGTTTCTAATTGACTTTTTATTTTTTTTACTGTTCTTAATCAGAAATAATCTTATTCTTTATATATGAATATAATCTTGGATTATGGAGACAATCATTTATTTCTGTCTCAAGATCATTGTAAAACCTTTGTTTTCCTTTCCTGTGATTTTTTTGGTCATAAGTCTTATCAGGTACAGTTAAATACGTTAAGGTGTATCATTTTAGTCATTTTTTCCTTCTCTTTTTCTACCTTGGGGACATCTGCTTTCTCTCACACAGAGAGTCCAATGTTACTTTGTTCTGACTTTAAGAAATAAAAATCACATTTACTACAGTAACAATATATAGGCAGATCTGGTGGCCTAGTAAGTAAGAAGTTGCACTGCCAACCCAAGACTCGAAGTTCTAATCTATGAGCAGCACTGCAGGGGGAAAGATAAGCAGTCTCCTCTCATTTCACCGATAAGCTCAGAAAACCAGCTGGTGGGTTCCAGCTGCAGGAAGACTGCAGGCCATTTCCAGCTCAGCAGCACATACAACATACTGATATTTTTGTATTTTGGGGTTTTTAAGTGTTTATAACTCAATTTTTAACTAGTTTTCAGAAATTAAAAAGTTGATAAATTATTTATGATGCCAGTTAAATTTATTTTTATATCTTTCCTGTTGCAAATAATAGCCTAAAGGTGTGTTACATAAATTTGGCCTAAAAAGAACTATTTCTTGAAATTCAATAACGTAAGCCACCAGAGATCCCTAAGTAAGTAGAATGCTGTACATCTTGCAGAGTGCTCTAGTGTATATCATCTATCTCTTCAGTTTGTTCTCTGCCTCTTTTTATACCACATGACACTGTTTAGTTTCTTGTTGTTATCTTTGAAACAACAGTCTAGAGTAGGAACTTGAAAGGAGTCCTGGATTTATATGGGCTTTGTAATCTAAACTGGATGATTCTTCTACTTTACAGTGTCTATAAAATAATTTATTTTAGTTAGAAAATACTGAAAAACAAATGTATATTCCCAAAGAAATTGAGGTACTTCAAATGAGGTGTTAATGAAACTGTTTATCATGGCTCATTCTAGTGAAAAATGATTGTTCTTAACATTGTTGTTATGTGCCATCTAGTAGCTTGTGACTCATAGCGACCCTATGTACAACAGCCCTAAACTCTGCTCTGTCCTCTGACAATCTCAGTGTCTCTGACACACCCATCCCGATTACCCCAGTCACTGAATCAATCCACCTCATAGAGGGCCTTTCCCTCCTGCTCTGTCCCTCCACCCTCCCAAACATGATGTCCTTCTCCAAGAACCTGTCCCACTTTACAACATGTCCAAAGTACATCAGGTGAAGCCTCAGAATCCTTTCCTCCAAGGATCAGCGTGCTTTAACTCTCTCCAGGGTGAATCTATTTTCTTAGCAGTCCATGGTATCCTTAACACTCTTCTCCAGCACCGCAGCTCAAAGGCATCAATTCTCCTTCTATCCTCCCTAGTCATTGTCCAACTCTCTGACGCATAACAAGTGATAGCAAAGACCATGTCCTGTATCAGACACAGCTTAGTCTCCAGAGAGACACCTTTGCTCTTCAGTACTTTGGAGAGGTCCCTAACAGCAGACTTTCCCATGGCAATATGTCTTTTAATTTCCTGGCTGCTGGTGCCAAGAGTGTTGACTGTGGAGCCAAGTAAACTAAAGCTGTGAACAATCTCAATCTCTTCACCATCCATCCTGATGCTGCCAATTGGCCCAGTGGTGAGAATCTTTGTCTTCTTGGTAAAGAAGACAAAAATCTTCTTAACATTAGAGCTACCTAACTTTGTTGTTGAGTCGGAACTGACTCATAGCCGACCCTCCGGTGGGTTTTCAGGGGCAGTTAATCATACGGGAGATTGTCCATCCTTCTCCCGCAGAGCAGCTGGTGGCCTCAAATCATATACCTTTGAGATTGCAGCACAGCTTCTTGCCAATAGGCCACCAGAGCACCGACCTAACTTTAATAGGACCATGAAAGGGTACTTGTAGAGAAGCTGCAGCTCATTGAATGAACTGCAAAGCTCTGGCATGATAAAAAGTGAACTACAAAAGTATAACTTATACTTTCATCATATTATTAAACTAGTTGTATTCTCGGTTTATAAAATTTCTGGTTGTAGCTTTAAAGTCAGGAAGTTGTAGTTTGATTTCACTTTCATGAGCTTCCTGTTTGTAGTTCCCTGTATACTCAAGGTCCTTTTGCTGCTCCTTGTTCTCTTTGAAAACAATGAGAGTTCCAAATTGAAACAATGTTGAGAATTTGATCACAGTTTTTCATGTTATATCTTTCTAATCTAGTTCATTTCAGTGGATCACGTTTCATGTAATAGGACCTTTTAGAAAACATAGTTACCTTTATTTGGTTATGTTTATATCAGATATATTTCTTCATGTTAAAAATCAGTCATTCCACTGGCATAATGAATATGTTTGCATTCATTTCCAAAGTGGTATACATTTAACTTTGGCATTTTACTTAGCTTTGTTCCTCTGAAATTGGCAGGTTTCTTAAATCCTTATCCTCAGTTATTTGGTTTTAATTTACTACAAGAACTTGTTGATTTTTGTGGTCTTAACATGGTTAATTTTAGCCACACATTCACAAAATCCTGGCTCCATATAAAGTTGATTTTTTTCAAAGCTACTTAATTCTCAATCACTAGTGCTTAGGCAATTCTTGTAATTTCAGCTTTTGTAACTTGTTTTGTTGATAATTTGATTTATTAGTTATTGTTGTTAGGTGCCACCGAGTCAACTACACCTTGTAAAACCAGCCTGTGAGTGAGAAATGGAAGCCTTGCCGTATCCTGCACCATCGTTATGATGTTCGTCAAGCTCAAGCATGCTATTGCAGTCACTGTGAAAATCTGTCTCTATGAGAGTCTTCTGCTCTTTCACCGGCCCTCTACTTTTCCCATCATTATGTCTTGTATTATGTGGTGTTAGTCTAAAAGTTGGCTTTTTTGAGCCATTACAGTTAGCCCCCTCTGGTCTCCAGCTATCTTAACTGCAGACACATGGTTTTACAAATCATTAACAGCTGTGGTCCTAGAATAAGATAAAGTGTACTTCCTACACTGGGGAGCAAGACTTGAGGTAAGCAAGACTTGTGATGGCAAGACTTGAGGGAGACCCTAGTCAGGGTGATAGAGAGACTGTGACATCACTTAAGAGAAACTGTGGTAAGGTGTGACGCGAGGCTTCTTGCATTTGTGCTTACCACAGTTAAAGGTTTTTGCTGTTCTTGCCAGGTGATTGAAGGAGAAGCTGACTTATAACTGTTCTGAGGCAAACCTTGCAGAATGATTTGGATTTTACTGCTGAACTCAATCCAGAGCCTGGACTAATTGAGGAATTGTGCCTTGGAACTTGAGCTAAATCTTGTAATTGTATTGGGTGATATTCTTTGCCTCCCCCCTTCTACATCTTCCTTCCCTAATAAACCCCATATGAACTTCTTGCTGTTGGTGTGGCTCTAAGAAGCACCATGGGGCTGGTCTGTGGGCTCTTTATCTGCTTTCTTCTCTGAGGCAGTAAAGGACTGTATTATTCTCACTCCCTCTGGCCTTTTCAGAAAGATGTTTATGGCCTTGTGCCCCTCTAGTCCATTTTCTGTGCTTTAGACATATCATAATTACACTTTTAGTGAACATTCAATTTCTCATATAGTTTCTAATACAGTATTTAATGCTCATAATAAAGAATACTACTTGTAGTCATTAACAATATCACAGTTTTAAAATGTTATATATATATATATATACACATATACATACACACACACACACAGTGAAGAGATTAAGATTGTTAACAGCTTCAGTTTGCTTGGCTCCACAATCAGCACTCTTGGTACCAACAGACAGGAAATCAAGAGGTGAATTACATTGAGAAAATCTGCTGTCAAAGACCCTCTCCAGGGTACTGAAGAGCAATAGTATCAGCCCATAGACTAAGGTGTACCTGATCCAGGCCATGGTCTTCACATTTACTTGCTTTGCTTCAGAAAGCTGGACAGTGACTATAGAAGAAGAATTGATGACTTCGAGCTGGGGTTCTGGAAAAGGGTATTGAATATACCATGGAGTGCTAGGAGAATGAACAGGTTTGTTCTAGAGAGGGTGAAACCAGGGTGCTCCTTGGAGGCAAAGATTATGATGCTCCATCTGACATACTTTGGGCATGTTGTGAGAAAAGACTAATCCTTGGAGAGGGACATCAGGCTTAAAAGACTGGAGAGACAGCACAAGAGAGGAAGACCCTGGATGAGATGGATTGACTTAGTGATTGGGGTAATGAGGGTAGGTGTGTCAGAGACAACAAGGTTTACTCAGGATAGAGCAGGATTCAGAGCTGTTGTACATAGGGTCGCTATGAGTCACAAGTGACTCAGTGGCACATAACAACATATCACGTATATATACAAGTAGCAAATGAGTACTAATTTCTATAAATAGTCTTGATGAAATACAAATCAGCTCATTTTTTAATATACCAGTTCTTCTACATAGTTTTACCATTCATTCCAGTGTACCATTCCACATTCAGATTCATAATTAAAATCTTACCTGTGTTGGGTGGTTAGAAGTAGCCTTTGGAATCTGCCAGCTGCTCCTTAGGAGAAAGATCAGGCAATTTTCAGTAAAGATTTGCAACCTTAGAAACCCCACAGGGCAGCTCTCCACTGTCCTGCGGAGCCACTGTAAGTCAGAACAACTGGATGGTAATATGTTTGGACCTTTTGGGTTTTATCTTTCAAGACTCAGTCCAATTGTAGCTGACCTGTGGAGCCACTGTAAGTCCAAACACCTGGATGGTAAAAAGTTTGGACCTTCTTTTGGGTTTTATCTTCCAAGATTCAATCCAGTTGTATTTATGTTTCCATCACCCACCCAAAGGGAGCTCTGGTGGCCTCGTGGTAAAAAGTTTTATTGCAGTCACAAAGGCGTGATGTTCAAAATCTAGCTGCTCTGCTGAAGAAGGATGGATAGAAAGTATTCTGTGCAATTACCTGCCTCTGAAAACTGTCTGCAGGGTCAGCTATGGGCCAGTTCAGACTCGACAAAACACTACCACCAAAAACCCCATATAGAATTATTTTGGTATTTCTTTTTACCATCTACAGAACTATTACTGCTGCATCCTTTATTAATGTGTTGTTTCTGTGTGCTGTCAAGTCAGAATTGACTCATCACTGACTCTCCAGTGGGTTTTCAGAGCCAGTAAATCACACAGGAGGAGATTACCTGTTTTTCTCTCATGGAGAAGCTGGTAGATTTGACCCATATACCTTTGGATTGCCGGTGTAACACCTTACCACTTGGCCACCAGAGCTCCCTTATTAGCAAGTTGTACTATTCCATTTCATCTTAAGTGTTTGTATTATTTAAAGATAATTTCTTTATCTTTTTAAATTTTTTTTATTTATTCATTATTGCATTCCCTCTTCCTCCTCTAGGCCACTTTTCAGTATACTTCTTGTTCTAGATTGTTGTCATACATATAATACCTAATCATATATTCATTTTTAACAGTTCTTTCCCTCCTCTGTTCCAATGCAGTCTTCATTATTTATAAACTCTTTTGCTATTCTTCCCCCAATTGCCCATGTCCATCCTGTTTTATAACAGTGGTGTTATACAGTATTTGTTCTTTTGTGGCAGATATTTCACTCAACATAATGTCCTACAGGCTCACCCATGTTATGCAATATCTTACAAGTTTGAGAATATTAGGGACTGTGAACATGGTACAGGATAGGACAAGCTTCTTATCTGTTGTTCTGAGGGTCACTAGAGGCTATAGTGGACCCAGTGGCATCTAATAACAGCAGCAACATATGTGACTGCTACTCTCTAACTCACATCTGAGTGACAAGGGATGAGAGAATGGTAATGGTTGTACCATGTTACATTCGCATAAGCAGGGAATGAGTTCCAGTTTTTCTACAACCTCACCAGCATTTGTTGTTTGCTGCCCTGTTGAACTTTGTTATTGTTGCTGGGACAATTAATTTCTTGAAATAAGATTATGTGTTGTATTTTTTTTTCCTGTTTCTGACAGACCTAGTATAATATTTTTATAAATGTGGTAGGTACAAAATTGATGATTGAATAATTTTCCACTGAGTACCTAATTTAGAAACACTGTAAGGAGTGTGGCCTAGCCAACATTTTCTTGTCATTCTGCAGTGTAGTACACTTTCAGAAGAGAAGATTTTTTTAAAGTGGCAATGCTGTCTAAATAGTTATTACAAAAACTACATACTAAAATGTGTTTGCTTTATGCATGGGATAGCCTCCTGAGACCAACATGTAGAAGCTTTTTCTTCAAATCCTTTATATCTTTAATTTATGCATAATTCTATGAAGAATTGCTTATCTGACTTCTTAGAGCCAAAAGAAACTCATGCTGCTCTGCATTAAATTAAGAGCAAGGTGAGTAAACCTACTATGGTGGCAAACTTTGTATTAAGGATCAGTATGAATCCAATTGAAATCTTGATAATGATCCAGTCTTCATCTCTCCACTTCATTATTTGAGTTTCCAGCTACTCCAGGTGGCATTCTCTCATCCTTGCACCCACATATTATTGCAGGTGTTACTAGATGCCATCGGGTCCACTATAGCTCTCAGTGACCCCTGAACAACAGATGAGAACCTTGACCTATCCTGCATGGTCTGCACCATCACGAATATACTTGAACCCATTAGTACAATCACTGTATCAGCCCAGTTTATTGGGGACACTCCTCTTTTTCCTGAGGCTCTACATTTCCTAGTGTTATGTCTTTTTCCAGGGACTGACCTGTCAAGATAGCATACCCAAAGTAAGTGAGACGGAGGTTCACCAGCCAAATATTCCCGCATCCAAAAGCCTCCCTGCACTTCATACCAGCCCCATCTATCCCTCGGGGATACCACCTTAAAGTTTTGGAATCCATGCACGTTCCATTGACACTGTGATTCACAGTTTCACTCTTAGCAGTTTTTATGAAATGGACATTTGTCATGATGCGAGTGATTTTGCTCCTGTGGAACAGGTCGAATTTTTTATACTAAACAGAACAGACTCAAGCTGACGGGTAAAGTTTCAGTCAAGTCAGGTTCACCCTAAAGATCCAAGAGCCACTACCTATGTAATTGTTTTTGCCTTTTTTTGGGGGGGGGGCACTAATTTTGTTTCAATGCTGGTAATTGAAACCATTTTAATGTATATTTGGTTGTAATTTCCTTTGTATGTCCTTCCAAAACTGTTGTGTACAGATCTTGCCTTCAGTGTTGGCCTCAGGTTTTTAATAAGACATTTTCTATTGAAAAAATAAAGTTTTGGAATCTTTGACTCCTTAACCTCTGGCTTTCAGGTTCTCTTTGGGCCTGTGATTTTCACTGGAACATCTCACAGAATTCACAGAAAGCCTCTCTACATACAGTTACCCATTCATTGTTACCAGAAGGAATGTAAATGAAGACACAAGAGGATCAATTTTGGGAAAAGTTCTAGTACAAGATATCCATTGTTCCCAGGATTGTACCCACCCTCTCAAGAGTAGATCCTCTTCCCATTTAGGAAGCCCGAAAAGCTTGTGTTCAGGCCCTTTTAGTGACTTTCAAATCAGTATTCATATTTGGAGCCCTGTTGCATAGTCCTGGCTGAATTAAACCATTAATCTACACTGTTGACTGCTCTTTACTTCCTGAGATTAGAGCAGGTCTGGCCTTTGTGGTCCCCGCTCATTTACACACATGTAAGTGTTGCCTTGCTGTTTTAGGAAAAAATACCTTGATTGCAAGCAATTCCTAAGAACTGTCTCTTAGAAACAAAAGACAGACTAAATTGACTTATTTGTGTAGCATACTCTAAAATCAGCAATAAGATTTTATAAGCAATGAAAACTCAAATAGTGTAGTAGAGTAATGCCCATTTGCATGGGTTAATATATCTGATAGCCCTAAAGTATCATACAACCCTGATTATATGTTAACTGATGTTTATGATGATTAAACAAATATCTAAGTTACGTTCAAGAACATGGGTGGTGGTGTGTGCTGAACATTGAATTCTGATATGTAACACTACATGACAGAGTATGGCTGACCCATAAGGTTTCCTAGGCTGTGCTCTTTACAGGAGCAGATCTCTAACTCTTTTCTCCCAAGGAGAACTTTAGTTAGCAGCCAAGCGCTTAACTACTGCAGCACCAAGATAGCTCCTAGTACTAGCTCCTACCACTCCTCCTCCTCATTCCCATCAAGTCAGAACCCCTCAGGTTTGAAAGGCTCTAAATCATGCATAATATATAGGACAGACCAGCTTGGTTCTTTGCCAGTAGCATGCTATTTAATGCTTCTTTGCCTTCCCCTTTTCTGTTTTCTTAGCCTGGATCATTTTTACTCTTCTAAACTCATCTCACCCCTTCTCTTTTTCCTTCACAAGAGCATAAGCTCCTGGAAGGAGAGAATGCCGTAGTCATCTCTGTATCTATCGTAGTATGTAGTAGATGGTCAGTAGATGTTTATTGAATTGTGCTGAACTTTTGTGCAAAGATCCAGGTTGGTTTTGGTTGTGCTATTTCTGTTAACAACAACAGCAAAAATTTTTTTTTTAAATGGCTGTTTAAACTCACCAGTTGCTCCTCAAGAGACAGAATGCAGGCTGCTCCCCTCCCGATGTAGAACCTGGGCTGCTTTGGAGCATGATTCTGCTATCTGTAGGCTCACTAGGAGTGAGAATGGACTCAACAGCCGTGATAACTGATCTCTTCTGTGTCTCAATGTTTAATGTTTTCCTTCTCCTTAGATGGATTAATTGCCTCTGAAGGAGCCATAAGTCCAGAATTCTTCAATGATTTTCACCTTCAAAATGGCGATCATCCATTTCCTGGCAGGTAATCAATATTCCGGGCCGGGGGGGGGGGTGGGAATCTAATCTGTAGTATATAGAGGATAATATCATTTCCTGTGTTTTTGAAAAATTAGAGTTATCTTTATCCATATATCTTTTTTATTGGGAGGGAAAAAATTTGGTCTTTTCAAAACATTGATATTGATTATAAGTTAACTTAAGAAATCACATTTTCTATGTAAAAGGGGAAAAAAGAGTTGACAAATCTGAAGGAAAAAAATACTTTGGCAGTTAGACAATAAAAGCTGTCCTTTTAAACAGAAAATAACTTTTGCCAAATTAGTGAACACAGATTTTTTTCTGAGAACTTTCCAGTGTGAATAAAATATAACAGAAAATGAGCATACGAGAAATTTTAACAATTTCTCAAATGCTGCTGTTTTTCAATAAGCCCCGGCATCACAACATTTAAGCAGTAGGTTAACAGTGTGAAACTTCCCAGGGAGAAAGACGTGGCAGTCAGCTTCAAGATGAATACAGCCAAGAAAAGCATAGGAGACATCTCTATCCTGTAATGCAGGGAGCTGTGATGAGTTCAAGTCAACTCAAAGGACCTAAAAACAACTGTTTTTTAAAATCTTGGAACTTTATTATATACTTGTCCTCCCTAAATAGCATTCAAGTAAATGAAGGACAGGCCAGCATTGCCTACAGCTATAGAAAAGTTCCCCTAGCAGATACATTTTATACTTGCCAAAAAAGATAGAAAATATTTTCCCCTTCAGATCATTCCTAGACATGTAATATTTTAATTTAGACAGACTGTTGAAACTTCCCCTTAAGCTGGTGAGTAGGTTTAATCTTACTTTCCTTTAAGATGATTATTTTCCTTTTAATTATTGACTTAATTTCTGTTATTTTATGTTGTTTATTTTTTTAAGTTTTTGTTGTGATTTGAGTGAAAGTTTATAGAGCAAGTTAGTTTTGATTCAACAATGTATCCATTTTTTCATGAAAGTGATTATTCTACCCGCATTGTGATGGCACCCTTCCCTTCGTTAGCATAAGCTGTTAGGAACTCCAGTAGTGCAGTAGTAGCTGCTAACCAGAAGGTCAGAGGGTAGAATCCATCAGTTCTCCATGAGCAGAAGATGAATGGTCTTTTCCTGTGAAAATGTACAGCCTTGGAAATTCCATGGAGAGTTGCCATGAGTTAGAATCAACTTGACAGCAGTGGGTTATTTCAGATTGAGGAGCCCTAGTAACACAGAGGGTAAGCACGTGCCAGCTAAATGAAAGGTCACTGGTTTGGATCTACCAGTCACTTTACAGAAGATAGATGTAGCAGTCTGTTTCCATAAAGATTATAGCTTTGGAATCCTCTGGGGCAGTTCTGCTCATTTCTGTGGGTCAGCGCTGACTTTGTGGCAACAGGCTTAGGATTTGTTTCATTTGCATTTTGAGGGATATTTTCAGATTGGATGATATATTCATGTATTTTCTTTTAAATGAAAAAATTCCATTGTAACCAATATAATATTAAACTCAGTTATCAGTTACCATAACCTTCTTTATTTCAATAATAGTAATTGCAACCATTATTGATCATCCACAAGGTATTATTATAGTCATTTTATAGATGAGGAAATCAAGGCTCTAAAAATACAACTTTAAGTAAACAACTCACATAGAAGGAAAGTAGAGCAAGAAGTAGAACTCAGGCTTATATGTCTCCAAAGCTTATGGATAACTAAATTTGGGAATAAAATATGGTATAATAATTTTCAACCTTTTTTGGCTACTATCCATGTCTTCATTTCATATTAAGATTCACTGCACATGTATGTCTTTTTATAAATATATATATATTTTTAAATAAAAATTTCTCAAAATGATACTATCTGTCATGAGGATGACTCTGGTGGCCTCATTGTAAGGAATTGTGCTGTCTCCTCCAATGCGATTTGATGGCTCTGAAAACCTGCTGGCGGGTCAGCTATGAGTCGGTTGTGACTCTGTGGTACTCCATAACAGCAACAATGGCCTGTGCCTGCATCTCTTTTATCCTGTTTAATTTTTTAAAGGCAGGTTGCACTCCACTATATTGATTAAATCACTGGTCATTGTAATGCAGGGTTTAAAAGCAAAGTGAAAAAACCATGGAAGATTATGTGAAATGAGATACTCACTCTATATATAATTTAGGGAACTCTGGTGATTGAGAAGCTGTGCTGCTAACCCAAAGGAAGGCAGTTCAAATCCACCAGCTGCTCTGTGAGAAAGATGGGCATTTACTACCTCTGAAAACTGGCTGGAGGTTCATTTATGAGTCATTTCCAGCTCAGCAGTACATAATGCCAACATAGATAATTTAGCTGCTCTGGTGGAGTAGTGCTTGCCACATTGTGCTGCTAACAAAAATTTGGCAGGTTGAATATATCAGCTGCTTCCAGGGAGAAGGGTGGGCAGTCTCCTTCAATACAAATTTACAGCTTCAGCAACCAAATGGAAGATGTCTGAGTCAGAACCAACTGAATGGAAGTGGATTTGGTTTCGTTTGAAGTATACATATGATTTACGAATTCTATGTAGTTGGTTGCTCTAACTTACAGTAACCTTATGTTTGATGGAACTAAATTTGCCTAGACCTACACCATCGAATATTTCTAGTCACCTCGTGACTATTGTGTTGTGCCTTATAACCTAAGAGGCTCATCTTCTAGTGCTATGTAAAACAATATTCTCTTGTGATCCATAATGTTTTATTTGATTTCTTTTATAAAGTAGATCGCCAAGCTTTATCTTCTTGACTTATCTTAGTCTTAAAACTTTGCTGAAATTTGTCTACCATGAGTGACCTTACTAGAATTTGAAATATGAATAGTTTAGTTTATAAGGTACCCTAATGATAAGATTTGATAAATGTCAATAGTTGTAAAGGGGCTTCAGGCCTTTTGTTCATAGGGTCTCTATGAGTTGTGCTCAACTTGAAGGGAATCAACAACAACAGTGATGAGAAGGGAACTCTGGTGACCTAATGGTGAGGAACTTTATCTCCAACTCAGAGCCACCCAGTTTGAATCCACCATTCGCTCCTTAAGAGAAAGATGAACAGTCTCTGTGTCATTTAAAGCCTCTGAAAACCTACTGGAGGATCAGCTATGAGTCACTTCTGACTTAATGATAAATAACAGCAACAACAGTAGTTTATGGGGAGCTCTGGTTGCCTGCTGAGTAAGGGGTCACTGCCAACACGAAGACACAATTCAAATCCACCATCTGCTCTCAGGAGAAAGCTGGGCAGTCTCTTCCTACGTAGTTCGTGTTCTCTGAAAACCTGCTGGAGGGTCAACTGTGAGTGAGTGACAAATAGCATCATAATTTGTAGGATCATAGCAACACACAAGCCACCACAGTACAACAAACTGACAGATGGCTGCTGAAGTTTTCTGTATCCTTTATCATGCCATCTGTCTATTCCAACTGATAAGACAGAGTAGCACCACCACACAGGGTCCCAAAGGCTGTCAATCTTTGAGGTCAAGCTATCACATCTTTATCCCATGAAGCAACAGGTTCAAATTGTAGACCTTTCGGTTTACAGCAGAATGCTTTAACCACTCATCACCAGGTTCCTTAAATAAACATTAGCCCTTTAGAAAGACAGTTTCATTAGTATACTGGATTGTCATGCTAGGAAACTTCTTGCCTTAGGATAGAATAGCTATATATAGTTAAATACTAGGATGTATCTGCTATTGGATTATTTCAGATGGTGCTAGATGTGTTCAAACAAAAATAAAAATAAATTAGAGACTCCATTATTTTAAGTAGTATATACCATCATCCTATGTCAGTTTACTGTACAATTGTATTCTGATCTAGAAAAGTGAAGAATTATTTGGGTATATGATCCAAATATAGCTATATAAAAAATTTTTCTGATATAAGTTTAAGTCTCCAGTTTATGTTTCATCATGAGTAATACTTTTTTGTATCTCCATATACTATCCAAGTGAAAGCAAAGGAGCTTTATTCTTACTTAGAAAAATTTGCTTGGTATTTTTTTATAATTAAATGTTTTCTAAGAAAATAAAATTTTACAAACTTACCTTAAATATGTTGTTGTTGTGTGCCGTTGAGTTGCCTGCGACTCATAGCTCTGAAACCTGCCCTGTCCTGAGCCAGTCTCACTGACTCCACACACCTACCCCCACTAAATATATAAATTATTGATTTTATGAACTTACCAGTTCTCCAAAATAACTTTTTTTTTCAAAATGTACATATAACACAGTAAAAATTATTTAAGTGACAGTTATCCTCAATAGCTAGGTTATGTAATCCAAAAATGTCAGAATTTTATTCCTCAATTTTGTCATTAACGTTTTAAGAAACAATTTGGAGACAGTCCTTTTACTTTTGTATCATAACCTCTTTTTGAAAAAGAAAAATATTTAGGTAATTTAACCTACTTCCTAAAAGACATGCCACAGTAATTCTGCCTTAAAGGATTAGTTAATAAAACTGACTATACACTATTTTTCAAATCAGAAGATCAATATGCTTACTTGTTATAATCATTTTGATTTGAGAATTGCTTAGCCTTTAAAAGAAACTTTCCCAGAGAAAGTTAAGTCTTTCATCTCTTGTCTTTTGTGATTTTCCAGGCTTTAAATCACATAGCTGTATCATTTTCTCTTTTTCATTTCCAGAAGAAATAATTTACAATCAGTTTCCTCACTTTTCCTGTAAGTGGTAGATCAAATGAAAAGAGACTCAAAACTGTACCAATAGAGATAGAAACAGAGTGTACAGTATCATTAGAATTCATGTTTGTTCTTTTCCATATTACTGTTTATTAATTTGTTCAGGAATAATTTTCTTTTACTCAGTTTTTTGGTTAGGATTTTCCTTTTAATCGTATTTTTATATTCTTTCATCAGAACAAACAATCAATGTTAACACTGACATATTTTTCAATTCTGAAATTATTTAAGTATTTTAAATTGCTATGTGGTTACTCACATTTTTGTATGATAAATTTACTGCCTAATGATCCAGATGTGACATTTTAAACAAGTGACTGTCTTTCAGTTTCTGATTTAAAGTAGGTAAATTTAAGCCCATTGAATCAGATAAAATTGACTAAGAACACTATCTTAAATTTTTTTAAATTTTGACTGATTTTAATCAAAATAGGGAAATTTCTCAAAGTATACAAGGTCATTAAACTAGTTGTTGAGCTTCTGTTCTTCACATACACTGCAAGGATGAGAAATGAACAAATTTAGCAGACAACCTGAAGAATTTGGCTTGGGCAAAAAAGGTGCATTGTTTTGATTAATTTTTAAATATCGGGGAGGAGGGAAACCTGCAATAGAATATTCTCTTTCAGAAGATTTGAAAAAGAAAAAATGCTCTCTATTTATACTGTTTATGGGAATTTTTTTAAGACAGAAAAATTGTCACGACGAGTTGCAAATTCTTCTCCTACTCATTTATAATGTCTATGAACAATGATCACTGTCAGGTTATCTGAAAGAAGGATACTGAAAGATTAATGTATAAATATTTTATCACTACTATGATATATAATGATTTTAGTGCCTGCAGGATTTAAGATGAAACGTGTACACAATGTGTCTGTGCCAAGGGGCATATTTTTCTGCCGCTATTTAAACTTTTCAGTCTTTGTTGTATTTTTAAAATTTTCATTTGAATGGGTTCATGTGAAATAGATGATCCCAGGTTCCTGCGTGGCAAAGAATAAAGTGATGATTTGTGTGACTCTCGATTTTTATTTTTAATTATCCACAAAAGAATACTTTCTTTTTGAAAATATTTGGTAATAGGGAAAAAATCTAAAAAGAAGGAAACAAAGCCATCTTTAGAAAACTGTTCGCAAAGTTTAATTTTATTTCTTAGAGATTTTATGTTGTTGTTGGAGTTTTTCTTGTCTATTTTGGGTTTGTTTGGGGGGCTTTTTGTCCATTTTGGGTTTTCAGGGGTGTTTTTTTCCCCTTAAAATCCAAGTCAAGGGTCCTTCTTAATCTGAAAGCCTGCATTTTTATAATACAGCAAGGCAGTTTAATTGGAACCAGTGGAAACTGTTAAACTCATCTATCCCATTCTACATGTGAGACTGGATGTTTGATAAAATAGATGCTGGCAGTTGGACAGCGAATCTTGGGTTTTAGACATGTGTCACTATCGTTTGGAACTTCTTGGCGCCAGGATTTCCCGACATTTAGAGCTAATGCAAAATGCATTAGGGCTCGAAGGCATTAGCTACAGAATTGCCAATCCCAGAGCGTCAGATGTAAACTTTCCCCTCCTCAAATCTGACTTGGTGTTAGAAAGTAAAGTGGAACTTGCTATTGAAGCTAATTTAAAATAATAGGAGCAAGACGAGCGTTTTCCCCCTCTTATATACACCATATATCCACACCATATTTTTGGACCTTTTTTTATTATAACTCTTACTTTTCAAGACTAACAAGAACCTCATGTTAAGAGTATTTTTAAACTGCTTCCAGCTTTTACAAATCAGTTTTTGTTGCAGGAAAAATGGACCATTTTTCTTTTATAGGAATCTAATTTTCATAAACTGGAAAAAAAAGACTGCTTGGGTTTCCTTGGGCCTTTGAAAAGTATTCCTCAGAAGGCCTGGAGTTCTTCGTGTTAGGACAGTGATGTAATTCACTGACCATTTCACTGGGGTCAGAGTTGAACAAGATGTGTGCATTTTCTGAGCCCTATGATTCTGACGCTTTCATTTTCTCTCTGTGTGTGTTCTAGCCTGTTTCTTCCCCTTTTTTTATTTCTTGGAATACTTTAGTATGAACATTGTGTGCATGTAATGTGTTAGATGTTATACATGTTGTTGTTGTGAGATGCTACCAAGTCAGCCATGACAATTCATGATGATCCTCTGAACAGCAGATCTGAACCTTCCTTGTCCTATGCCATCCCCATTATCCCTGCCATGCTCAAATCCATTGTTGCCTTCATTGTATCAACCCATCACCTTGAGAGTCTTCATCTCTTTACCGACCCCCTCTGCCTTTCCTAGCATAATGTCTTCTTTCAAGTTCTAGCCACTCCTGAAAGCATGTCCAAAGTACAGTATTATGTATAAACAATTTTTATTATTCTGGTCATTCTAATTTAGTTTTAATTAAAGCATTAATTTGAACTGTCAGTTATTCATCTACACATTTAGGAACCATACTTAGTAAAAGCAAATTAATACCTTAAAATATAAGAAATAATCTTTTTCTGAACTTTTTCTCTCTATATAATGAGGGTTTTCTTTCCTTCTTGCAGTGATTTGGCTGAAAGTTTACAAAGCAAATTGATTAATCATCTTTTTTCTAAATTTTTAAATGTGTGTTTTTTCCCTAAGAAGATGATACTACATGCAAAAATCAGACTTACTTCTTTAAGATCATTTTAATTATACTCTGTTGTTTAGTAAAGAAACCCTCATGGCACTGGATGTTGAACTGTTAATCGCAGGGTCAGAGGTTCAAATACATATGCAAGTTTGTGGGTTTTTATTTAGTTTGCTCAGTTTTTTCATTTGAAAAATGTGACCTCAAAATTATGTATGATTTTTTTTGTTGTGCAGTGTGTGTCAAACTGGATAATACAAATTTGTTTTAAAGCACATATTTCAAAGTAGAAATTAAATTATTTCACCTTGTTAATGACCTTTAAAATTTGTCCTAGCAAGAAATTCTTTTATCATGAGAGAAAAGAAACTACACTTAAAAAGGTTTTTTTTCAGTTTTAGTTAGTAACCCAAGTTGTCTATTTGCTCTAGTGACTTTGCAATCTCCTTCCACTGCAGTTTACAACCATCTGAACTCCACAGAAAAACCAGCTGAGTTTGTTCCCACTTGATGGCAACTGAGTTTGATTTTTTTTTTCTTCCTGCTACAGTAGTATAGAAATTATATGGAAGATTCCAAAGAAAGTCAAGAATCTCTCAGAACCATTTCTTCTGGTAAATATTGAGACCAGTTACATATTTGTTCACAACAGTATAAGGACTAGATTACTTGGCAGATATATATGAAAGTTTGAAAAAATCATTAAGACCACTGCTTTATTAATATGTTACAAATTTATTTTTTTTTATGGTGAGAAAAATTTATTACATTTAGAAATAGCCCGCTGGACTCAGTTTAGATGATCCCAATTTTGTTGGCAACATCCAAAGCATCATAATCAGGAGCAAGTCGAACATAGGCCTTCTTCTCTCCATCAGGCCTAATCAAAGTGTTGACCTTAGCC
>NW_006399807.1:13462197-13464020 GCF_000299155.1 Elephantulus edwardii | reverse complement strand
ATTGGTTACAGAAAGAAGTAACCAGATAATATTTTTCACTTATCAACTGCCAAAGATTTTCTTTAAGTGCTGATGCCTACATTTAGGAGCAAAGAAGTACTCTGATAAGTCTCTGGTGGAAATTTATAGATGAAGCTTTTGTGGACACTATGTGGTAATATAAAGCAAGAACATTATATTGTTTACTTCCCTTATTAACCCACATACTTTACTTCTAAGAATCTTTCCTTATACAGTAGACAATATCAAGTCTGGAAAATAAATATATAAAAGGAAACAGCTACACTGTGTGTGTGTACTCAATCTTAAACTCATTCCTCTTGAGTCAGAACTGACTCAGAAGGGAGCTCTGGTGGCCTAGTGGCAAGAAGCTGCACTGCAATCCCAGAGGTACGCAGTTCTAATCCACCAGATGCTCTGCTGTAGAAGGAAGGGCAATCTCCTCCTGTACCAGTCCTATCTGATTTGACGGTACACACAAAAAAATAATAAAATTTTAAAAAAACAAAACTGACCCAGAGCTGACCCTCCATGGGGTTTCCAAGACTGCAAATTGCATGGGAGAGATTGCCCATCTCTGTCCCATGGAGCCACTAGTAGATTTGAATGTCTAGAGATGCTTGGTCTTTGGATTAGCAGCTTAACGTCTTATTAAACTAAGCCAAATTGAGTGTACTGAATTATTTACGTAAGCATTGTTTTCATTACCACTTAATAATTTTAAGCAAGCTAAGTATGTGAAGGTAAAGAGTGATATATTTAACAGTATCATTCACTTTATATAAAAGTCTTCATTTTTTTTAGGTTGACACAAAGAACTTTATATTTGCTTCCTAATTGATAATTCTTTTTTCAATTAAAAAGGTGGCTACCTATGATGTTCTGGTAACTATAAATTGGATAACAAATTCCATATCTGTAATGCTAATAATTGAAAGTAGACAGTATGGTTAGACATATTTGGTCATTCCATCTATATTCCTTTTTCTTGTGTTATAGCATTACAGATTTGTTTCTTTAATATTTAAAGATATTTTTCTTTTAATATTGTTGTTATATACTGCTGAGTCAGTTCAACTTACAGTAACCTTACATAAAACATAATGAAACAATGCCTGACTTTGTGCCAACCTCACAATTACTGTGGTAATTGCTGAGCTACTGTTTCAATCCTTGTTGAAGGTTTTTCTTTTTTTCACTGACGTTCTACTAAACATAATGCCCTTATCCAGAGACTACTGCATGGTTCAAAATTGGGAAGGGCGTACGCCAGGGAAGCTCCTATCTCCATAACTTTTCAACCTGTATGCCGAACAGATTATCCAGGAGGCTGGGCTCTATGAGGAGAAATGTGGGGTCAAGATTGGTGGAAGATCTGGCAACAATCTGCGTTATGCAGATGACACAACCCTGCTTCCTGAAGCTGAGGAGGACCTAAAGCGCTTGCTGCAGAGGGTCAAGGACTGCAGTCTCCAATATGGGTTGAGGTTCAATGTCAAGAAGACAAAGATTCTCACCACTGGGCCAATTGGCAGCATTATGATGAATGGTGAAGAGATTGAGATTGTTCACAGCTTTAGTCGCTTGGCTCCACAGTCAACACTGTTGGCACTAGCAGCCAGGAAATTAAAAGGCGCATTGCCATGGGAAAGTCTGCTGTTAGGGACCTCTCCAAAGTACTGAAGAGCAATGGTTTCTCTATGGAGATTAAGGTGCGTCTGATGCAGGCCATGGTCTTTGCAATCACTTGTTATACATCAGAGAGATGGACAATGACCAAGGAGGATAGAAGGAGAATTGATGCCTTTGAGCTGTGGTGCTGG
>NW_006399807.1:13457354-13461052 GCF_000299155.1 Elephantulus edwardii | reverse complement strand
AGTGACTAGGGTAATCGGTGTGGGTGTATTGGAGGCAGTGCGATTGGCACAAGATAGAGCAGGGTTTAGGGCGACTCGACGATTCATAAGAACAACAAATGCTTATCTTGTTGTGTTCTGAAGAATCAGTTAGTACCAACCAATAACTGACTCTCCACTGGGTTTTCTGAGACAGTGAATTGCACAAGAGAAGATTGTCCATCCTCCCACAGAGCAGTTGGTGGATTTAAATCACAAGCCTTGGAGATTGCAGTACTGCGTCTTACCACTAGGTCACCACAGTGCTCTCATTTGCCATGAGCCAGATGCAGTTTAGCCCATAAAATGATATATTTGCCTTTAAAACACTTCAAAGACGTGAAGAGCAACTAAGGTGCACCTGTCCCAGGCCCTGGTCTTCGCAATTACTTGCTATGCGTCATAAAGCTGGACAGTGACTAGGGATAATAGAAGGAGAATTGATGCCTTTGAGCTGTGATGCTGGAGAGGGGGGTTGGGGGGGGAGAAGATGTGTTCACAATAAATTTGCCCAGCCCAGTGTGATGCATCATTTGGTTTCTTGACTACTGCTTTTATTAGATATTGATTGTGGATCTAAATGAAGTTAAATCCTTAACAGTTTAAATATTTTCTCTATTTATTATGATGCTGCTTATGGGTCTTGGAGATTTGTCTTTTCTCTATATTGAGGTATAAGCCATACTGAAGCTGTAGTCTTTGGTCTTTATCTGTAAGTGCTTCAAGTCCTCCTCCTTTTCAGCAAGGAAGATTGTGTTATCTGCATATTGTGAGTTGTTAATGAGCCTTCCTCCTGTTTTGATTGTTCAGCATACAGATTGAATTAGTATAGTGAAAGAATACAAGCCTGGCTCACACTCCTTCTAATCTTAAACCATGTAATATTCCTTATTTGACTACTTCTTGGTCTATATACAGGTTCCTCATAAGCACAAATAAGTGTTCTGCAATTCCCATTTTTTATTATATTATCCATAATTTGTTGTGATTCATTCAGTTCCGTGGCTTTGCTTAGTATAACACATGTAAACATCTTACTGGCATTTTCTGCTTTCAGCGAAGATCCATCTGCATCAGCAATGATTTATTTTGGATTTCTGGCAGTTGCCTTTAGATGTACTGCTTAAAACATTTTTTTTTTTCATTATCTTCAGCATAATTTTACTTCTGTGTGATACCAATGATCTTGTTAAATAGTTTCCTCATGCTTGAATCACCTGAGGACAGATATGGCCTCTTTACTCAGTTGTCCACGTTACTACTTTCCAAATTTCTTGGCACAGATAAGTGGGTGCTTTTAGTGCTGCATCCATTTGTTTAAACACACCAATTAGTGTTCCATCAATTCCTGGAAGCTTGTTTTTACCATTGTCTTCAGTGCAGTCTGAACTTCTTCCTTCAGTGTCATCAGTTCTTGATCATTTGCTACCTCCCGAAATGGTTGAAATCAACCAAATATTTTTTTGGTACAGTGATCCTATATATTCTATCCATTTTCTTTTGATGTGTTCTGTATGGTTCAATATTTTACTCATAAAAAGCTTCCGTATTGACAATTCAAGGCTTTTTTTCCTCCATTTTTTCTTTCTAAGAAATTCCAATTGTGTTCTTTCCTTTTGGTTTTCTAACTCAAGATAGCACATTTTGTTACAATATTTGGGCTTGTCATAGTGCCCTTTGAAATTTTTTTCCATCCTTTACTTCACTCTTTTTCTCTCTGCATTATCTTTAGCTTCTCTGTTTTCAGGAGCAAGTTTCAGAGTCTCATCTGACATCCATTTTGATCATTTCTTTCCTATTGTTTAAAATGACATTTTGACCCCATAATGTATTTTGCCTTTGGTGTCATCCTACCACTCACCTGATTTTCAGTATTTGTATGCAGTGAGTAAATGTTATTCCTAAGCTGTACTGATAGTACTAACTTATTTTCCTTTTCTTCAGCTTCATCTTTCATTTGCATATAAATAATTGTTCTTGAGTTCCATACTCAGCCTCTCACCTCATTCTTACAATATTCTAAGCTTCTCCCTTGTTTGTTTCCACAGAATCCTTTGTATTCCACCTGGTGAAATTTACATGTATAGTAACCACTTTTATTATAAAAAATAAAAATCTACAATGAGTAAGTCATTGGTCTTGAAAAGTTTCATCATGTAAAATCCGGTATCATTTGTATTGCCAAGACTACATTTTTAGCCTATACTTCTTGTTTACCACTGGCTCATTCCAATTACCTGCAATTATCAACACATTTTATTTTATATTTGTTCATTTTCAGACTGAAGAAGTTGGTAAAGATACTCATTTTATACATCTTTAGCATTAGTTGTTGGTATATAAATTAGAATTATAATTGTATTAATTGTGCCTCTCAGGATGTATATAGACAGTCATATTGTTGTATTTTAGGATAGTACATGAATGTTCTTCTATTGCAATGAATGTTGTTTCTCTTCAGTAGGCCATTTTTTGCAGAACAGAGCTTATGATTCTAAATGGCCAGTACCAATTCCTTTCCACTCATTTTTTAAACAATTTTTTTACATTTTTAAAATTTATTATTAATTTCAATAGAAATTTACAGAGACTTTGGATTTCCATTCAATCATTGTTGCACTTTTCTCCCCTCCCAAACCCCCCTAGTACACTGCCCTCTTGGAAAAGTAAAAGAACAATTCTTTCATTGTTTACAATCCCTCCTCCCAGATCCACTCCACTATACAGCCTTCGCTCTGGACTCCTGTCATGACAAAAATACCTAATAATTTTCCCTCTTAAACAGTTTCTCCCTCATCTGTTTCAATGCAGTATACATTATTGAACTCATCCTTCTCAGTCTCCTCCCCAACCTGAGGTCAGTCCTGCTTTACAACACTGGCACCATGCAGTATTTGTCCTTTTGTGACTGAGATACTTCACTCAGCATAATGTCCTCCAGGGTCATCTTTTCCACTCATTAATGCAGGTTCGAATGCACCATGGGAGAAAGATGGGAAAACAGTCTTCTCATGTGTGATTTACAACCTCTGAAAACCTACTGGAAGATCAGTTATGAGTCAATGCTGACTTGATGGCAGTGAGTTGAATTTTTAGTTAAACATCAGGGATGCCAATTTACATACATTCTATTTCATTTTTGATGGCTTTCAATTTTCCTTGATTCATGCTTTGTACATTTCACAGTCTAATTCCCAGTAGATATTTTATAGCTATTTCTTTCTACTTTGATTGTGCTACATCAACAAATGAAAGTCCTAAAAGCTTTTACTCCATCCATATCCTTAAGATCAACCCTACTGTGAAGAGGCAGCTCCTTCCCAGTAGTATGTTGAGCATTTTCCAACCTGAGAGGTTCGTCTGCTAGCACTGTACCAGACATTGTTCCACTGATGTTCTAGATTTTCACTGGCCGTTTTTTGACAACTGTATCACCAACTCTCTCTCTCTTTAGTCTGTCCTAGTCCAGAAGCTCTGCTAAAACCTTTCCCCCATGGCTAATTCTAGTGGTGTTAGAGAGATAGCCTGTTTATTTGGGGCAGTGGGGGAGGTGTGGGGGGATTGTGTACCAGGGAGAGAGTGTTTCTTTTACTTTTCAAAGAGAGCAGCGAACTGGGGGGAGTGGGAGGAGGACTGGGGGTGGGGAGAGAAGTGCAGCAATGAATGAATGGAAATCCACA
>NW_006399807.1:13448436-13457034 GCF_000299155.1 Elephantulus edwardii | reverse complement strand
GTGAAATGCAATGTATATGAACATTATAAGCAAATCAATATAAAATAAATTTTAAAAATAAAAAAAGAAAGATAGCCTGTTGTGTCACAGCAACATGAAAGTCATTACTGTACACAAAATAACAGACAAGTGGTGGATTTCTTAAGATCAACCTAGTAAATAATGCATTTATTAAGAAGCAAAACTTACTGAGTATTATATCAGCTTTAAAAAACCTCAAGCTCGTTGCCATCAACTCAGAACCAACTCATAGCTGACCCTCTAGTGAATTTTCAGATTATGATTCACATGAGAGGAAATTGCCAGTCTTTTCCCAACAAAGTAACTGGTGGATTTAATGCCTGCTCACTTTTGAATTGGCAGCACCACTGCTTACTGACTGGGTCACCAGGGTTCCTTGTCTTTTAAATGTTGTTGCTGGGTGCCTTTCAGTTGACTACAACTCATACAGATGGCAACAGTTACGTATTTTGATTACTCTTTGGTTTTGACATCATGTTTACAAGGGTTTTTAAGACTTAATTTGTATTTGTTGTTGTTATGTACCATCCACTCAACCAACTCATAGCTAACCCAACATAGGGTTTTAAGAAGCATTAAATTGCACAGGCGGAGCATGCCTATCTTTCTCCTACAGAGCAACTAGTGGATTCAACCCATGTGCCTATGAGATGGCAGCACAACCCCTTACCACATTTACAAGAGTTGTTTCCCAGTTTAAATAGAAGTTTCTTAAATTTAATTGTGAAACAAAGTGGTGTTAGCTAGCAAACAATATCCTGAGTACTTTTTAAAAGTTCCCATTTCATGGTATATGATTTGATCCAATATATTCAGATTGATGCAAACTTTATTGTAATGTTTAAAGTTATCCAACTGACATGATTTTATATATATTTTATATTCATATATTTATATCTCAGGCCTCTGGATAATGATAATAATTGGTGACTAGAATGCAAAAGTTGGGAACAAGTAAGAAGGACCAGTAGTCAGAAACTTCAGACTTGGTGACAGAAATGAGATTGGAGATAGAATGATAGAATTTTATACAATCTCTAAATTATTCATTGCAAATACCTCAAGAACAAGTTTGAGTCATTGAACACTAATGAATGAAGGAAGGCCAGATGAGATGTGGGACAATATCAAGGATATCATTTATGAAGATAGAAAAGGTCATTATATAGACAGAAGAGGAAGAAAAGACCAAGATGGATATCAGAAGAGACTCTTATCATGCTAGCACACTGAGAAGCTAAACCAAAGGGAAGAAATGACAAAGAGTTGAACAGAAGCTTTCAAAGGGCAGCTTGTGATGACAGAGTAAAGAATTATAATGAAATCTGCATAGACCTTATGGTGTTTAGGGTTTATTGTTTAAAATGCCTTTCGTACCCACTGAGTTTGACTTTGCCTTGTGCATGGGTGGGAATATGTGAAGGGTGTGTTAACCTTTCTGCAAGAGGATTGGCTAGTCTTGCCATTAAATTGAATAGATGCAGTGACAGATTGTGACAGTCTCACCACCAGCAAAGAAGCAGCAGGCATGCAGAATGTGCCCTTTGGGACTAAAGATTCTTGCACCGTTTAGACCTGCTGCAGCAGAAGACCAGAGACCTGACATGAGATGCAGCTGACCTTGAGACCACTACCATGGAACCAGATCTAAGAACCTTTTGTCCAGTTTTTTGGAGGACAATATTTTTTGGAGTAGGGCAATAATTGACAGGACTAAGAGCCTAAAACAAGGCTCAAAGTTAAGGTGGTTGTGAGCGCATTTTGGAAGCTGTCCTGATTGAGTGTATCTGCAGCCAACCTGAATCATAGCTTTTCCATTTCCGTAGTATGGTTCCATGTGGTCTGTGAGCTGTCACCATGGATTTCAGACCTAGTAGAGCAGTACATTTGGTATTGAAATGAGTAGAAAAGGTGCAGGAGTCTGGGGGAATGTGTCTGACCCTGTAGGAATTGGATAGAAGGAATACACAAAATCACCATACCAAAAATGATTAACTGAGATAGGACCATTTCAAGAAGTAGTGTATGGCCAAGAACCAAAAGTAATAAAGGAAGAAGTTCAAGTGGCTCTGAAGAAAAGTGGCAAAAAATAAGCCCCCAGGAGTTGATGGAATACGAGTTGACATATTTAAGCATACAGATGCAAGCCCTGCATGTGCTCACCAGCTTGTGCCAAGAAATCTGGAGGACAGCTACCTGGCCAACTGACTGGAAAGGATCCATATTTATTCTCATTCCCAGAAAAGGTGATCCAACAAAATGTGGGAATTATTGAACAATATCATTAATATTACATACAAGAAAAAACTTGCTGAGCATTGTCCAAAATAGTACATCAACAGAGAACTTCCAGAAATACAGGCTTAGTTTAGGAGGGGCCAAGGCACTAGGGATATTATTGCCCATGTCAAATAGGTCTTGGATGAAAGGAGAAAATACCAGAGGGATGTCTATTTGTGTTTTATTGATTATGCAAAGGCATTTGACTCTCTGAATCATAACAAATTGTGGCTAACATTGAGAAGGATGAGAATTCCCTGTTGATTGTGTTCATGTGAAACCTTGAGCTAGATCAAGAAGCTGTTGTCCAAACAAAACAAGGAAACACTACATGGTTCAAAATCAAGAAAGGAGTGTGTCGGGGATATATCCTGTTTCCATGCCTTTTTCAGTCCATAGGCTCAAAAGATGATTTGAAAGACTGAACTTTATGAAGCAGAATGTGGCATCGGGATTGAAGGAAGCTTGTCAACAACCTGCATTATACAGAAAATGCAACTTTGCTTACCAACTGAGGAGGACATGTAGTGTTTACTACAGAGGCTCAAAGACTGCAGCCTTCTTTATGGATTGCAACTCATCACTGGATAGATCCTCAACACTAAGCCATTATATGGAATAAATTCATAATAGATGGAGAAAGATTGAAGTTGTTAACTGTTCCATCTTGCTTAGATGCACAATCAAAAGCCTTGATATCAAAAGTTGAGTTACATTGGGAAAATCTGCTGTCAAGAACCGAACCTCTCCAGAATGCTAAGTAGCAAGAATGTCAGTTCAAAGACTAAGGGGCACCTCATCTAAGCCATGGTCTACTCAGTTACTTGATATACATCTGAGAGTTGGACAGTGACTAAGGACAACAGAAGAAAAATCAATGCCTTTGAGCAGTGGTTCTGGAGTAGAGTATTGAACATATCACATACTGCAAAGAGAACCAACAAGTCTGTCCTAGAGAGGGTGAAACCAAGTTGCTCCTTAGAGGATAGAGGATTTTGAAGTTCTGTCTTAACATACTTTGGGCATGTTGTCAGTTAGGGCCAGTCCTTGGAGAACGGCATCATACTTGGAAGGGTAGAAAGTCATCACAACTGAGGAAGACCCTGAATGAGATGAACCAACACAGTAACTGTGGCAATGGGGTCTGGAGCAGCAGAAACAGTGATGTTTGCTTATGATAGGGCAAGGTTCAAAGACTTGGTTCATAGGGTCACTATGAGTCTTAATCAACTCGAGGACACATAGTGATAATATAATACCTGGGTAAAACTGTATAACCAATAGAAATAAATTTTTAATTCTTCTGCCTTTAGCCACATAAACCAAGCAGAAATATATGGTTGTTCTTATGTGCCATCAAGTCATTTGCGACTCATAGCGACCCTATGTACAAGAGCCTTATATGCCGTTCTATCCTGTGCCAACCTCGCTGTCTCAAACACATTCATTCTCACCACTCCACTCACAGAATTGATCCATCTCATCGAGGGCCTTCCTCTCCTGCGCTCTCCCTCCACTCTCCCAGACAGGATGTCCCTCTCCAAGGACCAGTCCCTCCTTGCAACATGCCCAAAGTATGTCAGACGAAGCTTTAGAATCCTTGACTCCAGGGATCATTCTGGCTTCACCCTTTCCAGAACAAACCTGTTTGTTCTCTCCTGGCAGTCCATGGTATATTCAACACTCTTCTCCAGCACCACAGCTCAAAGGTATCAATTCTTTTTCTATAATCCCTATTCACTGTCCAACTCTCCAATGCATAGCACATAATTGCAAAGACTATAGCCTGGATCAGGCACACCTTGGTCTCCAGCCTGACGTCGTTGCACTTCAGTACTCTTGAGAGGTCTGTCACAGCTGACTTTCCCAATGCAATTCATCTCCTGATTTCCTGGCTGCTGTTACCAAGAGTGTTGACTCTGGAGCCAAGTAAACGAAAATAGTTAACTATCTCAATCTCTTCACCATCCATACTGATGCTGCCAATTGTCCCAGTGGTGAGAATCTTTGTTTTCTTGATATTGAGCTTCAATCCATATTGAAGACTGCAGTCCTTGACTTTCTGCAGCAAGCACTTCAGGTCCTCCTCAGTTTTGGCGAGTAGGGTTGTGTCATCTGCATAATGCAGTTTGTTGATGATTCTTCCACCAATCCTGATGCCACACTCCTCCTCATACAGCCCAGAGTCTCTGATGATCTGTTCTGAGTACAGATTGAAAAGGTATGGAGACAAAATACATCCCTGATGGACCCCTTTCTTTATTTGAACCATCCAGTGTCTCCCTGCTCTGTTCTGATGACTGCCTCTTGGTCCAAGTGTATGGTTATAGTTCTTAAAATATTAAAACCATTCAAATGAAATAATACCATATGACAGATAAAATTATACCTATGGTTATAAAGTAATTTTTATACTCTTCAATTTCTGGAATGGTGAAAGAAAGAGAATGTGAATGGCAGTAGCTTTATTCTGGTGAGAAAATCAAGCCAATGCAAATGAATGTTTTTTTATATTAGGGAACTCGATATAATGTAATTTTTATATTCAATTTTATTTTTCTTTTTGGACCCTCCCAAAGCAATTTTGTTTCTTTTTTGTTTAAGAAGAAGGAGTTTTTAGGAGTATACTAAATCTCTTTAAAAGGATAATGATAATGACTTATATTTCTTTAACACCTTACCAATTATGAATTTATTTGTATGTCTTGCTTGCTTATCAGCCAGTATGTTGATAGGGCACATAGTATTGACATCTGTATTATAACGGAAATTAGGAAAACAAAGATTTTTATAAGAAACTAAGCCAAAGCCATATAATTAATAAATAGTAAAACTTTAAACTCAGTATGAGCCAGTTACTATCATTCCATAGACCTTACAAATGACATTTAAATCTGTTAGTTTATCGATGAACTGTGCTTTAGAAAGTTTAGAATAAATGTTATTAAAATAGAAAATAAGATAATCTGCGTTATGCAGATGATACAACCCTACTTGTGAGGGCCTGAAGTGCTTGCTGCAGAAGGTCAAGGACTGCAGCCTTCAATATAGATTGAGGCTCAACATCAAGAAAACAAAGATTGTCACCACTGGGCCAATTGGCAGCATCATGATAGATGGTGAAGAGATTGAGATTGTTGACAGCTTCAGTTTGCTTGGTTCTACAGTCAACACTCTTGGTACCAGCAGCAAGGGAATTAAAAGACAAATTGCATTGGGAAAGTGCTGTCAGAGACCTCTCCAGGGTACTGAGAAGCGACGATGTCAGTCTAGAGATTAAGGTGCACCTGATTCAGGACATAGTCTTTGCCATTACTTGCTATGCATCAGAGAGCTGGACAGTGACTAGGGATGATAAAAGGAGAGTTGATGCCTTTGACTTGTGGTGTTTGAGAAGAGTATTGAATATACCATGGACTGCTAGGAGAACAAACAAGTTCATCCTGGAGAGGGTGAAGCCTGGCTGCTTCTTGGAGGCAAGGATTCTGAAGCTCCATCTGACATACTTTGGACATGTTGCAAGGAGGGACCAGTCCTTAGAGAAGGATGTCATGCTTGGGAGGGTGAAGGGATGGAGCAGGAGAGGAAGACCCTCAGTGAGATGGCTTGATTCCATCACTGGGGTAATGGGGATAGGTGTGTCACAGACAATAAGATTGGCAAGAGATAGAGCAGGGTTTAAGGTTGTTGTACATAGGGTCGCTGTGAGTCGCAAGCAACTTGACGGCACATAACAATAACAAGCTTTATTGTACTACACAACAGCTTATCTATTTTATCTTAATACCTTGACACTGCTTATTACAAATTAATCTCTGGTGGCATAGCCCACAGGGATTGTTGCTCCTAACCCAAACTGTGTACCTCTCTTTGAATACTGACTTTTCAGAGGAAAAAATATGGGCAATCTCCTCCTGAGCTTTAGAACCTCAGAAAACTATTGAAGGGCCAGCTATTATTTGTTTCCAATTTCACAGATAAATTTGTGTTTTATTGCAAATTATTTTTGTTGTTGTGTACTGTCAATTTAGAGTTGACCCTCGGGCGGATTTTCAAGGGCAGTTAATCACATAGGAGGAGAGGGTCTATCCTTCTCCTGTCAGTGCAAATTAGTACTACAGATTTTGTTGGAGACAAGTTACTAAGAGTTTATTAGACACTCAGTAGTTAGTACAACAACTAAATAATCTTAATTTAGTGTTTTATCAAATGCTACATAGTTAACTCTGATTCGTGAAGACCTTATGTGTAGAAGAATTAAACTAAACTCTTCTCACATTAAATCCAGATGTAGAGAAAACGGGGGCAAAATTGATAGTCTAGAAGTTAGATATCTCAAGCAGATCATTTGATGATGATGATGATGATGATGATGTTGTTGTTATGTGCTGTTGAGTTCCCTGTGACTCACAGCTACCCTATGTACAACAGGTCTAAAGCCTGCCCTATTCCGAGCCAGTCTCACTGACTCCGACACACCTACCCCATTACCCTTGTTACTGTGTCAGTCCACCTCAAACGAGGTCTTCCTTTTCTGAGCTGTCCCTCCACCCTTCCAAGTACAATGACCTTCTCCAAGGCCCTGTCCTTCCTGGCCATGTGCCCAATACATGTAGCTAATTAATCAGTCAAGATTTTTCAGTCAAGATTTTTGAGTGCATGATGCTGTTATTCGTATTGTAAATAAATCCTCCATCATGGGCTTATTACCAGTTAATCTTACTTGGTTAGACTTTTTAGAAAGATCCAGTGCATCATTAAAAGTGAGAAGGATCGACCTCCACTGGATGATGCTCTCAGAGAGAGTAACACCAAATAATTGCCTATAACATTCTTGTGTAGTGTTTCAACTGAAATTTATTCTTTCATAAAAACATCCCTATTATTAGTTAAGGAAAGAAAAACCTTTTTAAAAAAACTTTCTGTAAACTCAGCTTATCCCTATACCTACCAGGATAAAATTCTATACTATTATTAACTCTCCAATGTGTTCTGGTGAAACTTATCATTATTGCCCAATTATAATAACACTTCAAATGATGTAACTTGGTCTACACAGGCTACAGGTGTATGCTGCTGTTTTCATTGCTATAAGTCTTTATGATTGCTGATTTTTGTCAGTTTTTCAGCTGTTTCAACTACAATATTGTATTTGTGAATTTTTATCAATATCTTTTTAGTCGAATGAACTTATAATTAAAGGCAAAGAAGGAGGAAAATATTGAAGACTTCTGGTCAATTACTAATAATTTTATAACTATTGTTGTTATTCAGTGTAGAAACAATTTCATGAAAACAGTTTTGTTGTTAGTATAATCAAAG
This sequence comes from Elephantulus edwardii, assembly GCF_000299155.1. Taxonomy (NCBI): domain Eukaryota; kingdom Metazoa; phylum Chordata; class Mammalia; order Macroscelidea; family Macroscelididae; genus Elephantulus; species Elephantulus edwardii. The sequence goes on along the minus strand of NW_006399807.1, from coordinate 13,449,411 downwards.
ATTATTAATTTAAATTGGTAATAAATATTACTAAGCAGCGCTCTGGTGGCCTAGTGGTAAGAAGCTTCACTGCAGTCCCAAAGGCATGTGGTTTGAGTCCACCAGCTGCTCTGCAGGAGAAAGATGAGCAGCCTCCTCCTCTGAGAACCTGCCAGAGGTTCAGCTATGGATTGGTTCTGACTCGATGATAAACAGCAACAAAAGCATTCTGTGTAATCTGGTGTAGAAAAGATTTTGTGGAAACAATGTTGTTAGTATTAATATGATCACATGGATTAATTTAAGTTGATAGTAATTATTACTAAGGATTCTGTGTGGTGTGGTACTGGAGGAAGTTCAAATGGGGACAGGGAAGACAGCACTGTAGAGATTACTTGTCTCTAGCTTTCACAAGGCAGGGAAATTCAGATCACCTAATGATTTGCATTTCCCAGGGAGAATTGAATTAAGTTTTATTAGTAAATTGGGCCTGTAACCTTTAAGGCCAGGTTTTATTAGATTATCACACATCAGCATTAGCAAATTGTAAACTCTACTGAAATACAGACATCCTAGCCAAAAATCAAGTCTTAGCATCCTAGGAAGTTTGGAAGATGTCTTAGCCTAGAGAAATTATACTTCTGGCTTAGAAAAAAGTATTAAGTTACTTACTTTCCTTTGGAAATTGAGAAGCAAGTAAAGAACTACTCTCATTAAGTTTAAGTTAATTTTCCACTGGATGACCTCAACAAAAGCTTTTTAGAGCCACATACATTAGCTTTATGTACAAATCTAAAGACACTCAAAGAAAACCCAAGATTGCAGTCCCTTTTTAGAGGTTTTACTAAGGGTGAGAAGCTCAGCATAACTGAGTCTGTAAATAAAAAAAACCTAATCTGAATATGACCCAACTGAGTGTGGAAACTACAGAACAGTGTCATTGATTTCACATGCAAGCAAGATTCTACTGAAGATCATCCAAAAACGATTAGAACA
>NW_006399807.1:13442692-13447271 GCF_000299155.1 Elephantulus edwardii | reverse complement strand
AACAACAACAACAACAATCTGAATATGGCTAGATTCTATAAAAATGTTACCACACTGAATTACAGTGCTGCTTTGTCCTAGAAGAATGTTGTATGTACCTTCCATGTCATAACCCTCTCATAGCTGACTCTCCAGCAGGTTTTTAAAGGCAGTAAATCACAAGGGAGGAGAGTGCCCATCTTTCTCTCCTGAAGCAGCTAGTGGATTCAGACCACATGACTTTGGGTTGTTAGTGCAGCTTCTCACCACTAGGCCACTAGAAATCTCCTCCAGAAGAATTTGTTGTTGTTATTTTTGTTGTGTACCATTGAGTCAGAACCAACCCATAGCCGACCCTCCAGCAGGTTTTCACAGGCGGTAATCACACGGGAGGAGATTGCTCATCTTTCTCCTGTGGAGCAGCTGGAGGATTCTAACCAGGTGCCTTCAGAATTGCAGTGCAGCTTCTTACCCTAGGCCACCAAAGCTCCCTAGGATAATAGAATAATAGTATTATTCCTAGAACAGACATAGCAATCTGTTCATGCTGAAAGGTTAATTCTATCACTGCCATTTAAAAGAATAATTCTCTAATGTTAAAAGTTATACATTTTGACACATATACATTTGATACAAGCTGTTTTCTTGGATTTATAGATATCTAAAAATTATTTGTCAGTTTAAATAGAAAAATATAAGAACATACTTAAGCAAAGGGCCTGCTCTTGTTTTCTTTAAATGCTATTATTAAAATTGTAAGAAGAAGAAAGATCTATTTAAGGGCATAGGATGTAAATTACCATTATAAATGTTTACTTACTGATATTTTAATATGAGCAACAAAATTCTATTGCTTTGGAAACACTATCAATCTTAAAAAAATGGAGTAGTAGAGTGTATCTTCTCTTTTTCCTTTCAGTCTAGATGCAGTGATATTGACTGGATATCTAAACTCAGATGTTTTCTGGTTTGAGTTTGATTCAGGCCCATTGTATTCTGATCAATGTAATATTATAATTTAAATGTTATGAGCCATTTTCTTATACTAGAAAATGCAAAAGATTCAAGCATTAGAAAATAAAACCAAAAAGCAGAATCTTAGAGTTTACTAAATGTATTATTAATTAACTGTGATACTCTTTTTTCCCTCTCCTATTCTCTGTGTTTCCCATAGTCTTTACAAATAGTTCATTCCTTAGGTATAAGCCATATGGGCTTTATAAACTGATTTACACTTATTTTGAATAGAAATTTTTTAGGGTAGATATGAATTATTAAAGTAAATGTGTATTGCCAAATAACTCTTGTGAGCAAAGTACTCAACTTTACTAAATGAGAAAAGAATGTGAAAATGAAGACCTTCCTGTTTTAATGAGTTTAAGCGGTTACGTGCTCAGTTTCAACCAAAAGAAAACCAAACAGGATTTTGTTGATGTTGTTGCTGTTGAGGGTTTGGTTTTTTTTTTTTTTAAAAAAAAAAGATGAAAAAAGAAAATCTATAAAACTGCTTACTAAAACCGTATCTAAGGCAAAACCAGAAAAATAGAATGTTCTAAACTTCAGTTGGTCCAAACCACTCGAGCTGCTATGACAGCTCATAAAACAGAGTAGTTTTTAACTGGGCTCTGTTTTACATTGCCAAAGTGAATTTTCCTTGCAGGAAGTAGCCAGAGGGTTTATTTAGTTTCCAGTCCATGGCTTTGATCTTTCTGTACTGTCACATCTCAAGTTACATAGCCCTTTTTCACTGCAGTAAATCTGCAACAGTTAATGAGAATAAAATTTCCTCCTCCTCACTGATCACATGCTGTTAAATGCCAAACCACAGCCAAAGGCGTATTTGCAGAATTTCATTTACAATATATGAAAACAGTACAATCAGTTTAATCTTGTCTTTGTAATTCATTTATTGGGCTTTCTTCCTTTTTAAGTGGCCTATTTTATCAAGTCAAGTGGTTGCAAGGCCAAACCTGGAATAAAGACTTAAGAAGTTAATAAACTAAGAGAAGATGTGTATGTGTGTTTGGCAAGAGAAGGGAAGGTATGCACGTGTGTGTATATGTATGTATATTCACACTGCCATTAAGATTTAAATTGGGTCTAGACCAAGTCTTTCTTTCCCCTCAAGTAAAATATGCTGGCTTATTTTCTTGAGTTACATCTTATGTTCTGTTGCAACATAAATTTGCAGTTAATGAGTTTATTAAATAAGAACATTATTTTTTATTTTCAATTATATAGAATATATAATAGTATTTTAAGGATTTAAAAAATGGATTCAACCTTATAAAATCTAGTCTAAAAATTAAATCATATTGTTATAAACATTTACTGAACCATTATTTTTTATCAAATAGGTCTTTTCACATAATATAAATATCAGTTGAAAAATTAAATGGAATCTCAAAAGTCACATTTGCTAAGCAAGTTGAATTTTATACATTATTCATATGTGCTCCTTCATTGTGAAATATAATACAGTCTTACTCATTTATTTTCTACTAAAATGAAACCTCACGTTAGAGGGAGTAATTATTAGTAGATGTTAGTAGATTTGTTTTTCATTTATTTATACTTTTTATCTTTCTTTTTTAATGCCTATCAAAAAATTTACCCTGAGAAGGTCATTTTAGATGGCATTCATTGATAAATGTAAATTTCCATCAATATGCTTATGTACCATATTTGCATACACAATACTAATAAAAATAGTAAAAATAAAAATACATAAAAGAAATCAGCTAGTTTCTTACCATTGAAGTCACGGTTACTGAAATGGTCATTAGCTTAAACCATTTCCATCCTATTAAACAGACTGTTAACGATAAATCAACAATGTATAATACCCATTTATGGATTTTAGGAAACTATCATAAAAATAGGAACTGAACTTTCTTGCTTACTCCAAAGAATGTTTCTAGATTGAGGACGTGAAAAATAAGGAATGATGAAATAAAGTTTCCTCTTTGAAGAAAGTGCCAGTTGTTAAGGCATTCCGTGAAAGGATGGCAAGAAAGAAGAGTGGTTGGAAAATTTGAGAAAGGAGATAGAAATATATGACAACCATAGACTCTTGGAGAATCCACTGGATATAATGTAAAAATGTTGAACTTTAAAATGGTGGCATGTAATCTTAGAATTGTTTCATTTTCAAGTGAATTTTCTGTGTCTAAACTGTCACATCATAGTTTGCATATGAATATTGAAAGTCAGCTACAATAGTATTTTATATTTTCTCAGAGCCTATTCTGTCCTTTCAGATTTGTATCAGACCATTAGACAATAATCCTTCCAATGTTTTTTACTTGAAAGTCCATAGAAAATGTCTTATATAAAATAACCTTTTCTTTTTCTTTTTCTTCTTAAAAACAAAAACAAAAACCAACAAAACTGAATAAAAAGCAACCAACTCAAACTGCTTGAAAGAGCTTAGGCTTATAGAGCATGAACTATCCAAATTTTTATTCCTTCTTTAAGCAATTTTATACCAATTGTTTTATGATATTGGCTATAATTTTGACAATGTGTCAGCATTTTCATTACTTCACTTCTCTTTGGTTATTGTCCATTGATCTTACTTCCCTTCCCTTCCTTAGCTTTTTATCTTTGCTTCTAATATAAATATTAACCATTTGGCTTCATACCATTTTATGTTTAAGGTAGTACATACACAGGTGTTAATAAGTCAATCTATCATTTGATGCAAAAGTTACTTCCAGAAATAGCATAGAAACCGTAGGCCCTTTCATAAGTCTTTCATTATATGTAGAAATGTTGAACTTAAAAACAAAAATAGCATAGAAACCATAAGCCCTTTCATAAGTCTTTCATTATATGTAGAAATGTTGAACTTAAAAATTACAGCATATAATCAAAGAATGAGTTTATTTAGAAAAAATCTTACTACTATGTCTAATTAAACTACCATAGTTTCCTACTATCATAGTTTGCATATGAAAATAAAAAGCTTTATTTTAGACTAAAATAGTATTTTAGACTTGAGTATCTTTAGTTCCAATTAAAAAAAAATATCTTCGAGTGTTAGGCTCAGAGGATCCTCTAGTCTCTACCAGTCAGTAGATTGGACATTATCTTAACAACCTGTCTATATTTTTCTTGCTTTCTATGTGTGGTTTTTTGGTGTGTACCTGGTTGGTATTTGTAAGAAAGGCTCTAGTTCCATTTTAAATTAAATTCTGGGAGAGAGTGGAAGCAACGCATGATTTAATGCCATACAAAAGAAATCTGAATTCTTGCTGTTTTATTTGGAACATCAGTAAATAAAATTATTTCAGATACAACCTGAAATTATGTAACTAATAATAAAATAGGATGTTTTTAAATGTTTATTCAGTGTCAAGAGGTATGCAAATTTATATTTTTATATTCACAGTAAACTTGCTTGTTAAATTAACTTTAAAAATAGAATATGTGCATACAGTAAAACCATAGAAAAATATACCCAGTCAAAAGATAATAGAATCACAGTGTAAAACAGTGGCAAAGGCACCACAACAAGGTAAAGGTAAATAATCCAGTAGAAAAATGGGCACAGGATATGAACAGCCACTTCACCAAAGGAGACATTCAGATGGCTAAC
>NW_006399807.1:13398126-13432315 GCF_000299155.1 Elephantulus edwardii | reverse complement strand
TGTAGTAGGTTTTGAGGCCAGGGAGTGCTGTGCCTTCCACTTCATTTTTGTTTTTCAGAAGTGCTTTGTTTATTTGGGATCTCTCTCTTCTCCAAATAACACTTTCACTTTTGATCTCCTTGAAAAATGAATTTGGTATTCTTATTTGTATTCAGTTTGATATTATTTATTGGGATTGCATTGAACATATAGATTGCTTTTGGTAGAAATATCATTTTCACTGTGTTGAGTCTTCCTGTACATGAACAGGTTATATTTTCCCATTTACTTAGGTCTTTTATTGTTTCTCACATAAGTATTCTGGAGGTTTTTTTGTACAGGTCTTTTGTGTCTCTAGGTAGGGTCATTCCCAAGTATCTCAATTTGAGACACTTGTAGAAGGTCAAGGAATATAGCCTTCAATATTAATTGTATCTCGATGTCAAGAAAACAAAGATTCTTACCACTGAACAAGATTGAAACTGTCAAAAACTTCATCTTACTTGGATCCACAGTTAACACGCTTGGTACTAGCAGTCAGAGAATCAAGAAACATTGCATTGGGAAAGTCTGCAGTTAGGAACTGCTCCAAATTATTAAGAAATAATGATGTCATTTTGATTACTAAGGTGCCTCACATTCATGCTGTGGTCCTTCCAGTCACTTAACAGGTGCATCTGTGAGCTGGACAAGGGATAATAGAAGAATTGATGCTGTTAAGTTGTGATGTTGGAAAAGAGCACTGAACATCCCATAGATTTCCAAAAGATCAAATAAATGTGTCTTGGAGAGAATGCAGCCAGAGTGCTTGTTGGAAGCAAGGATGATGAGGCTTCACTTCACATACTTCAGGCATGCTGATAGGAGGAGCTATTCCTTGGAGAGGGACATACTTGGAAGGGTGGAGAGTAGTGAAGAAGAGGAAGATTCTCAGCCAGGTGCATTGACACAATGACTGCTGCAATGGGCTTTAGTGTGTCAGGAAGTGTGAGAATGGCACAGGATAGGACAGAGTTCACTGGGTTGCTATGAGTCATACTCAGTTCAATAGCACCTACCAACAACAAATTGTAAATTATATTACTTTCTTGGTCTCCTTCTTTGAGTTTTCCCTGTTATTGTAGACTAAACCCACTGACTTTTGGGTACTGATCTTATATCCTGCCACCCTACTAACTTGGTCTGCTAGCTCTTATAGGTTTTTGTTGTTGTTGAGTTCTTGGGGGTTTTGTGTACACTATCATCATCTGCATATAATGACAGTTTAACCATCTCTTTGCCAATCTGCTTGCCTTTTTTTTTTATCTTGTCATATTGCTCTAGCAAGTACCTCAAATACAGCTTTGCATATATACTTTTCACACTGTTGAGGAAATTCCTTTCTATTTCTGTTTTTCTGAGTGTCTTAATCAGGAAGAGGTATTGGATTTTGTCAGATGCCTTTTCTGCATCAATTGCTAGGATCATAATGTGGTGAATTACATTGATGGTTTTTCTTATGTATCCTTATGTACCTGTTATTAATCCTACTTGATCTTGATGAATTAAATGTTTTTAATTATTATTAAATTTTATTAGTTTTAGTGAACATTTACAGAGATTTGGGGTTTTCATTCATTCATTGTTGCACTGTTTTCTCTACCCTCCTCCCCAGTTCGTTCTTCTTCCCCGCTCCCGAATGTCTGTTTTAATTGTCCCGTTGCCACAGTGCTTGTCAAAGCCAGTTCTGATTAATCTCCTTTGTCAGTGTGTCCTTTGCCATTCCCTATCACTCCTCCCTGAGAGAGACTTCACCCTGAGTCATAAGGAAAAGGGGATGGCATATTCTCTTAGCTACTTCCTGCTGAAAAGGGATGCTGTGGATTTCAGGGTGAAGATCTTCTCTCACTACTCTAAAGGGCCCCTTTGGCAGTACGAAACACATAGACTATTATGGAGATTGATTTTGGAATTTAGATGCACTGTTATCAATTGTGCTTAGCCATACATGTTCATATCCTTTAAGGTGTATCATGGAAGTGTTGCAGCCTAGAAGACACAAATTTAACTAACAAGTTAAAAGTACATGAGTCAAAAATTAAAAAGCAATAATATTCTGAGTAGAGGCATATGTCACCTTATTCACTTTAGGGAGCTCTGGTGATGTAGTCTGTAGAGATGCTCTGTTAGCCCAAGAGCTGCATGTCTCTGGTAGTTCAAATCCACCAGCTGTTGTGTAGGAGAAAGATGGGCAGTCTTTTCCTGTTGAGATCAGTCTTCTCCTCTTGGGACTTACAGCTTTAAAAACCCAATGGAGAGTCACTATGAGAAAGAACCAACTTGAATTTAGTTTTAGTGTACATTTACTCATTCCTGGGATGAAGGTAGAGATGTCAGTATTAATTAGTCTCTTTCCACAAGAATATGGTTTTAAGAACAAGGCAAGGACTTTAACTATCTTAATCAAGGTTTTATCCATAATGCCTGGCATAGGATAGAGTGTCTATAGATGGTTGATTTAGTAAGTAAATGGTGAAGGTCACCACCCGTTTTCAAAAACACCAATGTCTTAATCATTTCCCTGTGCTTTATTTTATAATTTTCAGTGTTAACTTTATTTTTTATATTTTCTTAGGTTTTTATTTATCTTTATTTCATTACCATTTCAAATTTCAAACTTAATACTAAATACATAATCAAAAGACTTTATATATAAATGTACGTGTGTATACCTACAGAGATAAAGCAGTTTTGAAACTAAGATTAAATATTATATTCTAAAGTTGTTTTATAGCTTACTTCATTTTCTTTCTTTTGAGGTTCCTGAAAGGCTTATATTATAGCATTATTGATAGGAAATTATGCTAAATTTAAAATGTTTAATAATCTAAATAAGATAATAATTGGTCTTTGAATTGTTATATTTTAGACAATGAAGGTACTTAGCTTTGTAATTAAGAAATTTTACTATAGCATATACTACCACATTGCTAAAGTATTCTCTCTTGCTAACTTAGTGTTTGAAATTATAATATATTCAGAGATTTTTAATGGAGAAAACTAAGTAGAAATATTCACAGAGGTCAGAAATTTTAGTTATAGTCAGTGTTATTGGTGACTTGCTATAAATACTTTTTCTTCTGACTGTGTTGTGTTCTGTACTTAAAACATCAGGGAGAATTTGTTTTAAGAATATTTAAGGTAATATCACCAGAGCACTTTCTTCAAAGTTACATAGGAAATGGTGACATAATAAGAAAATTATAAACATTTGTATTTTTAAGGAGTAAAAGTTTTGTAGTAATGCCTCAAATTCTACTACACACTTTCATAAAATATTTTCTTGATCTTGGTTTTGTCTTGTTATCAGATCTTAATCAGTGGCCTTGCTATTTCCAAAGATTCCCTCGTCTTTTACCTAGAAACGTCTTTGTGATAACAGATTATGTTTACAAAGTATAAAATGGAAATATCGTCAAGGTACATATATGTAGTATTGTCATCACGTACGTAAAACATTATTCAGTTATCTTTTTAAGTGACAGTCATTTCGATGGAACTTGGAAATACAAGTACCCTCTCATGTCAGTTCTGTTTTATAACAGTGGTATTAGGCAGTATTTGTCCTTTTGTGACTGAGATATTTCACTCAGCAAAATGTCCTCCAGGGTCACCGTTTTGTATATTATTTCATGAGTTCCTTGTTTTTCAGTGCTGCATAGTTTTCCATTGTGTGAATATACCACAGCTTTTCTATTCATTTGTTTGTTGAGGGGCACTTGGGTTGTTTCCATCTCTTTGCTTTTGTGAACAATGCAGCAATAAGCATGGGTGTACATTTATTTGTTTGGGTGGCCGTTCTGATTTCTTTAGAATATATTTCCAGAAGTCGAATTGCTGGGTCAAATGGTATTTCTATTTCCAACATTTTGAAAAAGTGCTATACTGCCTTCCACAATTGTTGCACTATTTTACAGTCCCACCAGCAGTGAATACGGGTTCCAGTTTCTCCACAACCTCATCAGCATTTGTTGTTTGCTACTCTGTTGAATTTTGCTATTCTGACTGGGGTGAGATGATATCTCATAGTTGTTTTGATTTGCATCTCTCTTAGAGCTAGGGCTTTTGAACACTTTTTCATGTGTTTGTTTGCCATCTGAATGTTTACTTTGGTAAAGTGTGTTTGTTATTCCTTAATGTAGCTTTGATGATTATATAAGCATCATAGTATTCATCAGGCTTAGGAATGGATATTAATCCTTTTTAATACTGTTAGAGTGTATTTATTTTAATATAGCCTCAGAACCTGAGCATCAGTAGTATTCTATTTGTACCTGCCGACTTTGATGTTATCTCTGAACATTGATTAAAAGTGTCTGTGTGTGTGTAAAGTTCCAGTAGCAAATCTCAAAAATTATTTCCATATTTTTCTTAATATTATTCATATATATTTAAGAATGCTACTTGCAGTGTTGTTATTCACTAACTTGCTTTTGTTACAAAAGCATAGATTTTCAGTATTTTCTTACAGAAAAGACGCAATTTAATATATTGAAGACTTTTAAGAAAAAGTAAATAGATTTATAGATTTAAGTTTATAGTATTTTAAGCTAAGCAGGGCAGTACTCAACAGTGGCAATATTATTGAAATAGAACTTCTTAAATTATGTAAGCTATTTAATAAAACACGTACTTAATGGTCTGGTAATTTACTTGAGTTCAGTTGCTTCATTATAATAATAAACAGTTTGGAAAGATTAGCTCAAACAAGGAGCTTGTTGCGGCTTTCTAATAAAGATAGTTCTTATTTAGAAACACATTAACTTCCTACAATATGTAATTTTAATGCTTATGAGATTTATAAAGTACTTTTGTACCAAGACATTTGCTATAAATGCTGATTTCTTGTGTCCCCCACTGCATCTCATGGACAGAAAGATTTACTAAGTCATAAAGTGACCTTTCTTATTACATAAAATGAATTGGAAGATGGCTAGATAGATAAATCAATGGAACCAGTAGTCGTTGAACTCCTTATAAAACTGTTATTACAGCTATTCATAAATTCTTGTAAATAGAATTTTCATTAGAAGAATTAGATAACAAAGAATTTGTGAAAATGCACCTGGATTTCCCATTTAAAAAGAAAAGGTAATAAACTCCCATTTATTATTCTATGAAAATACAGGAGATAATAGAAGGTAAGGAGATTAATTATGGGGTATATCCTATAGATGTACCCATGTGAATCCTAGGCCAATATTTTAGTATGTATTAGAACTTCCAGGGAAGGGTTTAGATTTGCTGTTTGTAGGATTGCTAAAAAAGTACTAGTTGACTTGATACAACTAACAACAACAGCTAAACTCAGATATACTTCAGAAAAATAAGTATAACCATGAATAAAAATTACTTTCAAGTGCTTTTTGTCTCATTTTCTAGACTTTATACTTCCATTGTTTTTGTCATTGTTGTGTACCATCAAGTTGGAACCAACCCATAGCTGATCATCCAGTGGGTTTTCCTGAGGCAATTAATTGCATTGGAGGAGATTATCCATCCTTCTTCCCCAGAGCAGCTGATGGATTCAGACTGCATTCTTTCAACATTCCAGCACAGGTTCTTGCCACTGGGCCACCAGAGCTCCCTTTATACTTCTGTTGTTGTTGTTGTTGTGTACCATAGAGTCAGAATCAACCCATAGTTGATCCTCAGATAGGTTTTCAGAGGCAGTTAATCACAAAGGAGGAGACTGCCCATCCTTCTCCTGTGGGGCAGCTGGTAGATTCAAACTGCATGCCTTAGTGATTACAGCACAGCTTCTTGCCAATTCTATTAGTCAGGTTTGTTATTGGTGTACATAAAAGGTGTGTATATGTGTTGGCTTACGTAAAAACTAGAAGTTTTTAATTGACTAGTAAGCAAGAACATAAGTTCCTGACTTAATCTTTTTTCTCTGCTCACAAGTCCATATTTGATCTCAAGTAGAATAACATTTTTATATGTAATTTTTCTGCTTCTTTTCCCCCTTATATACCATTTTTAGAATGATTTTAACTTTTACTAATCTATAGGCAAGCTCTGGTGGCCTATTGGCAAGAAGCTGCACTGCAATCCCAGAAGTACGCAGTTCAAATCCACGAGATGCTCTGCTGGAGAAGGAGGGACGATCTCCTCCTATACCAGTCAGATCTGATTTAACGGTACATGCACAAAAAAAAATAATAATAAAATAAAAATAAAAAAACAAATTATATCTATGCTTGATAGATCCCACTTTTTCAGAAATTCTTTTCATTTCAGGTTTTTTCAGTCAAAACAAAGCATTTTCATATTGGCCTGTACAAAATTAAAAGGCAATATAATCTTTAAAAGAAATCCAGATCTGTTTGGATACTATTTCAGTGACTAATTTAGAGCCTCTCAGATGGGAAAGGATGGAAGGAGACTTCTGTGAACATGGTTAGGCAAGTAAATTTTTTAATTGCAGTGGTAACTTTTAAATTACATCTTTTCAGATTGATAAAGGCTATCCCATAACGTTGTATTTTTATGGGTATTTAAATTTCATGCTGAGCTCTCCTTTAAGGTAGTAAATAAACAGGAATTCTCAAAAATCTAAAAGAGGTTTTTTTTTAAAAAGAGTGTTGTGAGTGTTAAAAGCCTGTATAAATATTGTATTTTAATTTGTCACTTACATACATTATAGAGAAAAGCAAAAACATTTACAGGTTCTTACAATTATATCTTGCCTTTCCTCCCCCGATACTGTGGGACAAGAAGGTCTGTTTGCCATCAGTAAGTGAGCACTACAGTCATTTTAAATTCAGTCAGTTTGTAGCCACTTTTGTTCTGCATACTTGAAATGACTAGTATAGATGTACCTGTATTCTAGTTTAGATTTCTGCCTAAAACCCACATAAAATAATTTCAAAAATACATAGTACATATTAATCTCTCTGAAGAATTCTACTCATAGTTGCCCAGTTTTGCTTATAAGTTCCAGGTTGTCAAGTTGGAACAACCCCAAAGACCATGTGAACATCAGAAAGTGAAAATACTGCACCCTAAACATTTCCATGATCTATGCCCTTTTCTAAGAGAAGCCACAACTGTAAACCTGAATCTAGGAATGTGTGCAGTGTGGAAACTGATGACTTGTGTCAGATAACGAAAAATCTTATCCTTGATTTACTTCTTCCAAAATAAACACATTGAATAGAAAATAAGATTAAAAAAATCATGTAAAGAGATGGTCTTAGTATTTTTTCATCTATGAAGGTGTACTATCGTTTGTGTTAATTATGTCACAATCTGAGAGGTTTTGATTGAATAACCTTGCTAAACAAGCAGTCCAGTTTCACTATGGTGAAAGGAAGGTATGATTGGCTATGGCATTATTTTAGTGAAACAACAATTAGTATGCCTATGTGTAGGTATAAATCTCTATGAATTATGTAAGAGCCCTGTAAAACAAACAGAAAGCATGTGTAAGAAACATGTCAAGTATAATAGAGTATCTTTTCACTTTCTAGATTATATGGCATGAACCAGAATTTCCTAAGCATTTTTTAGGGAAGACTCCAACATGATTTTCATACATCAATTACAATAACAACATCAAATATATGCAGTAGGAGTAACTACTATTCTTGGTAGAGACTTAGAATAAAGACATAGAGATGTTAAAATAGAATGGTATTCTTATTTTACATGGAGGAAAGTTATGCCAAAGAAAGGTACAGGTGTACACTGAGATATGTTTTCTCAGTAAAGACAGAAATCACATCCAGATCTTACGGTTTTGAGATTATTGTAGCCCATCAGCTTTAGTAAAATTCTAGCATTCTGATAATTTCATGTGTTATTTTGCTAAATTTAATAAACATAATAAATTTTAAGTTCTTAAGTTTTAAGAAAACTGTCCTTGTATGTTACTGATTTCAGAAAGAGACAATGGTATTTCTTTATGCTGCTTTGAAATAATAATTTTAATTTAAAATATGGTAATAGAGTCCATGTCAGAAAAATAATTGTTAGAATCATATACTTTTTTCACATTGCCATTTATTTATAGTGAATTTGTTTCAGTACAGTCTTTGCCCAAAGGGTACTTAGCCTTGTTCTGTGAAGATAATAATGAAATACCTTGTTTCAGCAGCAGCAGATTTATAATCTAGTCGATCAAAATTACTTAAATCATTTAATCCTTATCTTGACATCCTAAAATTTGCCTTAGACATAATTAGGAAATGAATTTACTTTTTAAAATAAATCCAATTATGTAGCAGTCAAACTTATTATCAAATACCAAGAAAGTTTATGAATTTAAGTGTAGAGATTTCTTTTAGTGCCTGTTCTTCAAGTACTAAATGTAATGTCAGAGTATTACACACTATTCTAAGACTCTGAATGCTCTATTGTTATTGTTGTTGTTAGGTGCTGTCAAGTCATAGATGACTCGGCGACCCTATGAATTAAAGACCTGACCACTTGTATAATTTTCATCATTTTTCCACGTTCATTGAGTTTCTAGAGGCAAGCTATTTTGAAAGTAGATGCCATTCCTGCTTCCAAAAGTGCTGTAGTGAATATTAAATATGTATCTAACCTTTATTAATTATTAAAATTCTTGAATTTATAAGCAAAAAAGTATTCTAATCCTATCCAACATAAATCTTTAAGAGTGTTTTTAATATTAAGTCACAAAAATACCTTTTACTGTAGTTATGAAATTAATTTAGGATCAAGATATCAAACTTTCACCCTTATCCATTTTAAAATAAATATTTTCATGCTTAAAATATGTGGTTTAGCCTTAAAAACATTGAGACAAATAAGTGAATTAGTAGACTTTGAGACATAAGTTAGAAACTTCGTATTACATTTTTTCTTTGGGTAACTATGTAAGATTTTAAGAAAAACATCAGCCTACCACTTAGGTTGTAAAAGAAAATTAGAAGTTTGAGAAGTATACCAAAATATTGCCAGACTATAGTATTTATTTAAGAGCTTTGAAGACATGAGTTTTAAGACAGAGACTTAACAGAAACTTTTTATTTAAGAGATACTGTTTATTAAAAATATATCAATAGGAGTAGCCCACTTGGTGGGTGGACTTACTGCCTCTTTAATTATTCATACATAATTTTTGTCAGATTTATAAAGAAAGATGGAGAATTCATGTGACCCATTTTCTATAGTACTCATGATCATTTTAGATTCACTTCCATCTCCTGAACTTGTTCATTTTCATAGCATTTTATTACTTTAAGATTCTGGTTGGCGCTTGAATTTCAGTACCTGAAGATCATTTTTCACATTCTAACTGAGCTAAAGAGTTTTTAGTACTAGCATTAACTTTTGAATTATGTTTGAGGTCTTGTATTTTACAGCATGTTTAGTTTCTTTTCATTTCTTATTAGTATTTTTCAATACTTAATAGTCTCCTTCCCCCACCTCGTACAGAACTTTCCTCTCTGTTCAACATCAGAAACATTTTCCTCTTTGGCATGTGCTTTCTAGATCCCCAAGCAGTATAAGCAAATTGGAAAGTTCAGCTGTCATTTTTGGAAGGTCATAGATCACACTAGCAGCCTGAGTAATCCAAGAGGTTTTAAGTATCATAGCATTTAGTTTAAAGTGAAATTTGCTCTGACAGGGCTGGCAGACCAATAGGAAAAAGAAATATTTGTGCTCGGAGAAGTGCATATGTAAAGACCAAGAGTATAACTGATGGCTGGAAGTGATTTCAGTCTAAAAAAACAAATCATTAAGAGAGTGCATAGGGGTAAAATACACAGTTCATATTTTAAAGAGTCTCAAAATGAACGAGCAACTAAGGTTAGCATTACATAGTAATTAGTTGTGGTGTTCAGGCTTTAACTCACTCAGTACCAGACAGTACACCATCCATTTTTCTCATGCCAGTGGAAAAACATTGCTTACTTACATGATATTCTCTACACTAAGCCTACAGTCATAATTTTTGGAACTTAAAAACCAAGGTATTATGACAAATTATATAAATGTTGAACCAGTAACAGACAAAAAGTTATCCAAAGAAGGTGCTAATGACTCAGTTTATTGACCCAGGGGTTATTTAAGCAACTCAGTAAGTTCCTTTAACATTTGGTGGTGTGAAATGAGGCATTGCTTGATGTTATAAGACTGCCAACTTCAAGAAGTCCTTACACAAACTTGAAGAAGTATAAGTTATTCAATGGTGGTTAATTTTATATAACATAATGAACGGAAATGCTTGCATGAAACACTGTGAATGAAAGATAGTGTGAAACACAGTGTATACAAATTTTATATTCAAACCATTATAAAATAAAAATAATAAAAAATAAAATAGAATTCTGAAGAAAAAAAAATAAATATAAGGATGACTAGACTGTATCTGGCTTACAATAAAAAGCCTGACTCTGTTATAAGGTTAAGCAAATGTTTACTTAAGTAATCTTTATCTGACAACTTCCACTAGTGCCTATTAATTTTTTTCCTGTTAATTGCAACAAATGAGGAAAAACAGAAGAAAAAGCTTTTATTTCTCAGATTACTTTTTTATTCATTGTTCTCGTCAATAAAGAAAATTTTGAGTAGCAGAAATACAAATTTATAAATTTATTCCTTGAATTCACAGAACTTGAAGCCAGATAGTAGGCTAAGCTAATAATTTAGACAAGCCCCCTACTCTATAAATATCTAGAAATGGTGGACAAAATGTAACATTGTAAATTCACAAGAGATAAAGAACACCTCAAGGTGGGGGTGGGGCAGAGAGAAGAAAATACCCACAGGATTTTTTAACTATATCCTTTTTATATGGTATAGGAAAGTGAAACTAATTGTAATTTCCCTGTGCAAAACCTACAGCTTTAAAGAGCTGATTTTTCTCATCAGTTGAAGAGAGAGAGGCGGTTTAATACACTAGCCCAGAAAAGTGGCCAAAACTTGCCTCAGGTAGGAGAGGATAGTCACCCATGAGTAAAACCACAAACTGACTGCATGCACGTGAGTGGGTTTAGAGTTTATTCTATACATCTAATTCAGGGAACCTCAAGTCAAGAAATTACCATTCAAATTGATTCAGGATGGTGAAACTGCCAGAGTCTTGATAACTTATAAACAAATACAGAACCACTCTGTAGAAATATTTCCACAGCCCCAAGACCAACAGACAAATAAGAAAACAAACAAACCTGGATTTGGATACAATGAAAAATTACAGAACACATGAATTACAGAACACTGTCGTGAAGGAGAATCATCAGCTGCATTAAGCAGAGTTGAGATACTCAAAGTCAGTATAAGTATTTTAATGGGACTGTGGCATTCAACTAATGCAAAGGAATAGAAAACAGAATGCAGAGACATAATATGAAAAGGTACTAACTACAGTTTCTCAACACAAAACCTGTAATTATTAAGGGAGACTGGAGATGGATTAAATGACAGAGTAGAAGATATAAGAAGTATAAATCAAATAATATTAGGAGAGTGATGAAATGGGATTTCTTATAGTCCTCAAAGTAAATTTGAAATGTTTAACACATGCTTCTGCCATCATTAATTCAAATCTGTTTTTATCTAATGTTATAACAGAGGGAACATTCATGGCCTAGAGGGTAAGGAGTTGTGCAGCCAACCCAAAGGCACATGTTTCAAAACCACCAGTTGCTTCAAGGCAGTTTACAGCCTCTGAAAACTGAGTAGATAATAAGCTGAGTCAATTGGTTCTGACTTAACAGCATACAACATAACTAAATTAAAAGGATCTATTTCCAGCATAGTATTTTTTTTTCTCCTCAGGACCAGTTGTTCTTGGTGTGTGCTGGGGGGAGAGGGTGTGTGTGTGTGTGTGTATTTATATATAAATAAATATTTAGTTAATGATTTAAATATTGTTATTGTTAGGTGCTGTTGAGTACGACTTAAAGTGACCCTGTGAACAAAAGATATGAGCCCTGTTCTATCCTGCACCATCCTCACACTTCCTGACACACAAGAGCCCATTGCATCAGTCACTATGTCAGTCCACCTGGTTAAGGGACTTCCTCTCCTTCACTGACCCTCCACTCTTCATGGCCCGGCATCATGTTCATCTCCAAGGAATAGCACCTCCTAGCAACATGCCCAAAGTGTAAGGTGAAGCCTCATCATTCTGGCCTCCAAAGAGCACTCCGGTTGCATGCTCTCCAAGACGTATCTGTTTGTTCTCTTGGTGGTCCATAGGATGTTCAGTGCTCTTCTCCAACACCACAGCTCAAAGGTGTTCTTTTTCTGTCATCCTTATTCACTGTCGAGCTCTCAGATGCATAGCAAGTGGTCATAATGACTATGGTCTGAATCAGATACACCTTAGTCCTCAAACTGACATCATTCATTTGGATTATTTTGATTTTTTAAATAGAACCTTTCACTCTTCATATGATTTTATTACTTATCCTTGATTTCTTTAAAAATAATTAGTTTTATTGCATTGAAAATAATTTCTTATGCCTTTTAGCCCATTAGTATTTTTCATCTTTTATATACATAATTACTAATTTTACTTTTATACTAAAAGTAAAATTAGTAATTATGTATATAAAAGACAAAACAATAAATGAACAATAATGGCAGTTAGGCAGCTCTGGTGATCTAGTGGTAAAAAGCTGCACTGTAATCCCAAAGACACCCAACTCAAAGCCACCAGCTGTTCTGCAGGAGAAGGATGAGCAGTCTCCTGCTATACAGTTAACTGCCTTTGAAAACCCACTGGAGGATCAGCTGCAGGCCTGACTTGATGGCAGACAACAACAATGATAGTTAAAGTTTATACTGATGAAACTTATTAAAAGTCTTCTCTTCTTTTGAATTTTGTTTTCTCAATTACACAGAAGTTGAGGTCCAAAGCAGTAATACCTTTGAGTAACTTAGCATGTATTTTTTTTACATTTAAATATATATAAACAAGATACTTTTGACAAGTTTAGAGAAAATTTTAGACACTACCCTTTAAATAGTACATTAATATGCATGAAAATAAAATTGTTCAGTGTCCAAGATAATCAGCATATTTTCTTTATAGACTATCATTTTCATATGCCAACATTCATAAAATATATCAATGAAAAAAAATTATTTTTTTGTTCTAAAATATTTCACATTTATAAAATTAAGACATTTATTATCTGAGAAATCAATTGAAACCATATTCTATCAATGTTAAATATGCTAGAAGTTTATAATCAGTAACTATTGCTTTTAAAAAATATTTATATGATATTTGGTGGTAAGACAAGCTCTCCATCTAGTGGATATTATATATATTGCAGACATTTAGATAGACTTTGAAGCAGTTTACAGCCGAAGATCAAGGACCACAGCCTTCAGTATGGATTACTACATCTCAGTATCAAAAAATGAAAGGCCTGGGCCAATAGCCAACATAATGATAGATGGAGAAAAGATTGAAATTGTCTATTATTTCATCTTATACAGGTGCACAATTAACACCCTTGGTACCAGCTTTCATGAAATCAAAAGTAGCACTGGAGAAATCTTCCTGTTTTTCCCACCCATATTATTTGTTTAGAATTTTTGTTTATTATTTGTTCATTCATGCACATTTTCCTTCTTCCCCCCACCCAATTTCCCTTGGAAAAATAATTGCCATACATATAGTTCCCAATCATCCAGTCCTTTTAGAATATCCTTCATTTCACTAATCCTAGTCCAGTATTCATCATCTATTCTTTTTCTGTGCTTCCTCTCCCTCCCATCTCAATCCTATTATTACAGCAATGGGCTTATGCAGTATTTGTCCCTTTGTGACTCAGCATAATGTCTTCAAAACTCATCCACATTGTCTAGTGTTTTACAAATTCTTTATTCTTCAATGCTATGTAGTATCCTATTGTGTGAATGTTCATAATTTCCCTATCCATTCAATTGGTGATGAGCACCTGGGCAGTTTCCATCTCTGCTATTCTGAATAATGTTGCCGTAAACATGATTGTGCATTTATCTGTTTGTGTCACAGCTCTAATTTCTTTGTGGTATAGTCCACATAGTGGGATAGCTAATTCAAATGGTAATTCTATTTCCAACTTTCTGAGGAAGCACCATACTGCCCTTGTACAATTTTCCATCCCTACCAGTGGTTTACAAGACATCCAATCTCTCCACATCTTCACCGGCATTCTTTTGCTGCCCTGTTTAACTTTTATATTACAGTTGGGGTGACATGAGATCTCATTGCTGTTCTGATTTGCATCTTTCCAATACCTAGCAGTTTCGAGCATTTTTTCCATGTGTTTGCTCACTTAACACTCCTATTTATATTTGATAGCATTTTAGCTTCCATTAATAGAGGGCTATAATATGATCTGAGTGTATTTTGTACCGGTTTCATACCATGTCATGTTGTTGTTGTTGTTGTTAAGTGCTGTTGAGTCGCAGGCGACTTCATAGCAACCCTATGAAGGAGAGTCCTCAACGCTGTGTGTCTCTCATCCTCTCTCCAGGTTCATAGGGTTTCCGGAGGCAAGCTATTACGGAAGTGGATGTCACTCTTCCTTCCAAACTGTGTCATAGATAGCATAATAATTTTGCTTTCTTGTTTTAAAATAAGCTCTGAAAAACATCCAAGTTATTTAGAAAGCACATGAGATAGTAGAGATTTTGGAGACCATATTATAAAGAGTGAATAAAAGAAAGTTGTGAAGCAGTCATGTCATATGAACCAGACTTCTTCCATAATTTGAGAATGTATTCTAGGACTGAAAAATGGAATTCAGGCCACTTTCAGAAATAACTTTCCAGAAGTTGACTTGTCCATAAATGGAATGAACTGCCTTGACCTTTTCACCCCTGGAAGTATTCAAACCGGAGCTGGGTAGACCTGCCAAGAATATTGTGCATTGATGTGTAGTCACAATTATTTCAAAAAAGGTTGTCAAGGCAAAGAATTCTGCTTTAATTTTCTCTCTCCGTGTCACCCTCCCTCCCCCCACTAATGTATACATTATTTGCTCTTTATTCATATTAATGACTTAGAAATGTCTTTGACAAAAAATTGTGTTGCTTTTACATCATTTTAATAAAATAATGATACTTTTCGCTTATGCAGCACTTTTCATCCAAGGATTTCAAAGTGCTTTACAAACATGCACTAATTAAGCCTCCCAAACAGCAGAGGTAGGTGGTTTTCTTCCCTTTCTCCAGGAGTGTCCACTCTGGCACAAAAATGTGCTAAGAGCCTGAGAATGCCTAGGAATCCTTACTGGCTGCCATTGCCTTGTATGTAGTGTGCTGCATGCAAGCACTTCGCTACATGTCAGGATTTCCCTTCATGGATCACCTCAAGGTTATAAATGCCATTGAGACTTTATTAGAAGCCTTATCAACATTCAAAATAATCTGATCTTCTTGAATGCAAAGTAGAGTTCTAAATTTGTTCACAAATAAATTCTAGATGTGTTTATATATATATATATATATATAAAATCTGACCTCTTTCTAGGTACCTAGAAGTAATTGTTCTTAGAAATAAAACCTAGTAAACTGATTTGTTGGCCTTACCTATCTTAGATATCTTTTTACAATAAGTGGTAATCCTTTTTATTTGGACTAGAATTTTGTATTTTCAAGAAGACATTAACTAAGTTTTAGTATTTTTGTAATTCAAAGAACCAAAAATACAAGGATAAAGTTTAAATGACACCACAAATTACCCTCTTACATTTTTTTTAAGGAATACAGTAATATCCTAGTTGAGACATACAGCTTTTCACTTTTGTTAAGGTTCACATACAGAGACACAGTACAGATATGGGATAAATTCTGATAAAAATAACGAAATATACAAATGCTTATATATAAAGCAGTGGCCATTTGGATTTCAGGATCCCTACCTGGGACTGTGATAGTGTTGATGTACATCCAGACTCATTGGATCAAGATAGCAACAATTTTTCCTGTGATTCCATTAGGACCTAACAATGCCGACCCAAAGGCCAAGCCTTTCTAGCAGTTCGAATCCACTGCTGGCTCCATGGGAGAAAGATGGGCAGTCTCCTCCTGTGTGATTTACAGCTTCAGAAACTCCTTGAAGAGTCAGTTTTGACTGAACAACCATGAGATTTAGATATCTTCTTCTATAAAAAGTTACATGGAGAATCTATATGCATTTATTTAAAGGAATATTTCTCTCAGGCTCTCTGGGTTTTTTAAAACAAACTATACATTAGCAAGGCTAGGACCTTACCCCAAAGGGGAAGAATAGATGTCCATGTATCTCAAAGGAATAACTATTTCCAGGTTTTAATATCCTGAAAAATACCATTTTCTTGCTATATTAATCAAAATGAGATATTGTGGCTAATGTGGAAAAGAAAGGTATTATTTTGTTTCACATTTACTTTTTTAAACTATATTAACTATATAGATATAGTTGATTTTTCATAATATCAAAGAACTTAGTACCTATTTCAGAGTGCCTTCCAGACTGGCCGTAATATTTCAGATACTCTTTTTTTGTTAAACAGCAAGTTCATCTGTGATACATAAAGGATAATTCCAGAAGTGTTCATTTTAGCAGCTGGTTTCAAACTTTCACCTTTGACCATTTTGACCATCTCCCCCTCCCCCCCCCACTAATATATATGGAAATTCAAAGACTTGAATCACGATCACACGTAAATCTCTGAGTGAACCTCTGGCTACATAAATAAATCTTTACTACAATAAAGACTAGTTGAGATCTGAGCCATATAGATACAGAAGCTCAGACATAATCAGTCTGCAAGGGTCTGTCTTGCCTTCACTGATGAGCGTGTGTTATTATTAACATGATTAGCATATTAAAACAACATCCATTTGTTCATTTATATTGAAATGTATAATTAATCAGGCAGATGGGATTATATCTAACCTTGTTTACTCTATTGGCAAGGAACTTGGGAAGAGATGATCAGATCTTTGCCTGTTGGTCATAGGAACTTTTAAAAATTCCTCAATTTGGATGTATGTATCTCAAACTCTAGTCCTCTTCCTTGTTTAGGAGAAGCCTAACAAAAAGCGCAGACCCTCCTGATGGTGTTAGAAGTCAGCATCTCCCCAGGGAATGTCTGAATTACCGTCATAGCCCCTGAGCAGCTACCTGTTTTCTGCCAATCTGGCAGACAGAGTCCCTTAGGATAATTTACATCTTTTAGCTAGAATTACGTTCATATTACTGTGAGGTCCTCTGAGAGTGGTTCTGTTTGAAGGCTTCTTTTGGATAGTTCAAGGATCCTTATTGGCATAATGTTTAAGTAATTGGCTGCTAAGCTGAAGGTCAGCAGTTCAAACCCATCCGCTGCTCCATGACCAAAAGAGATGGCAGTCTGTTTCTGTAAAGATTTCAGTCTTGAAAAATCCAATGAGGCTTTCTGTTCTGTCCAAATCACTTGAATAGGCAGTTTTTACAGATTCCTTCTCTAATCCACCAAATACTTCTGTTTCCAAGTTCTTGAAAGAGATCTCAATTTAGCCCCAGTTGTAGAATTGACAAAGAAGGACAAGATTAACTTGAGTTTGTAAGGCTGCTGCTGCTGCAGCTGTTCAGTCTACAACAGAGTGGCCTTACCCTCTCCAGTAAGGGGCCAGAGGCAGATTCTAAGTGGAAGGATAAGTAACAAAGGAGTTGTAATCCACAAGCTATAGAATAAGTTCTGGAATAATTAAAAGTTATTTACATACATGAGTATTTGATAGCTTTAACTAGCACTTGAGTAGAAAAAAAAATTCAACACCATCTTTACCTAACCGTTAAAACAATACAGATGTATCTTCACTCATAAATTTTCTAGACATTTTTAAAGGTACTTCTAGAATAATATTTCCTTACTATCTCATCATAACATTTACTCTGGAACAGAGAGAGGCTGCTTATTTCTCACTACTTCAAAATAAAATTCAGACTTAAAAATTTTAGCCTACTGTTTAAAATTACAGTCCATTTTTTTTTTCAAGATCACAAATGAAAACACTTTGATCTCAGAAATTTTGTTTCCCTTATTGGTAGATTCACAGAAACAGCATGCCCTAACTGTATTTTGTATATTTACAGATAGTCTTTCGTTTTATCTCTTTCCACACATAAACACACCACACAAATGATTTAAAACCTTAGCATTTTTATAGTTCCTTCCAAAGTGTACCAACTTAATCTCATTTTGAGTTGTGATAAGTTGGGGACAATATTATGTTAAGATTTTACTAGTAAAGAGAACAGTGCCTTTCCTTCCAGTGTAATATCAAATAATAAATCATTTAAATATATTTTTTCTCCCCCAGAGCTTACTTTTTTTTCCATTTAAATGGTTTTCTTTGATTAGAAATGAGCTCATTTGTATTCACTGCATGAGCTATGCATGAGCATGTTATGGTTGCCCTCTTTGCCTGGCAAGGTAAATATTTTATCATTTCGCTGAGTCTTGGGCAATTCTATTATCTCTAAGAAGTGCTTTGGAGAAGCATTTTTCTTTACAGCCCAAAGAATTTTAAAAAGTATAACATTTACAACTCTGATATCTTTAGACTCTTCATGTATTCCTACAATAAGATAAACCAGAATATAATGCTGTCTCAGTGTCATTTAAGGAAGGAGCCATGTACTATCTAAGATCTGCAAATGTAAGCTCTTCTTTAAGATTTTGGAGAAATCATTGTCTTTCTCTTTCAACCATAGGCTCAAGGTGTGATTCAGCCCTGGATGAGGATTTACTTCTGTAAATACTTGTTTAGCCCTATATGCATTCATATGAAAAAGGACAGTTTAAATTGGCACAACTAACTTTACTACAGTTTTAATGTTCTTATCTACCATTGTGTGACTTCATATTCTGCCATAAGAGCCATATAGAAATGATTTAAATGGAACTTGTCTGATCTGATTCTTTTGTCTTGAACAGCGCCATCTAATAGAGGTTTCCAACATCTTTATCACTCATTGTTAGAAGTAAATGTTTCATTAGACATTTTCTATGGCTATATTAACTTAAGAAAAGAAATAGTACAACAGCTAGGAAGAGAATCATGGATGTCTAAAGCTTTTATTCAACTTTCTTCATAAATGTATGATAAAAACTGAGTTGTAATGGCTTTTTCTCTTTTTAGCCTTGGAATGGATGGCTTTGGCCAGCCGGTTGGCATTCTTGGACGCCCTGCCACAGCGTATGGATTCCGCCCTGATGAACCTTATTACTACAGCTACGGATCACGATAAAGTCACCCCATTTCATGTGTACTCTCTGCCTACAAGAGATCTGTTTGGGTTGGGTTAACGTTGAACTTTGCCTAATAATGCATGTTGATATTATTGTGGGTCTGTGTTTCTTTTCTTTTTCCATGTTGTTAGCTTCAGATTGACTCCAATCCCTTCTGTCTTGTATTAAATGTGGTTGACGCTGATCTGCTCACTCAAACCACAACTTGATGCTAAATTACATTTCCCTTGAGACTGAAAAGTGAATGTTGAAAAGCTACTAGATTGGAAAACAAACACCATATTATGTATATTAAGTGACTAATTTAATTTCTATTAAAATGAAGCATAAAATACAAATGAATGCATAAAAATCATGTGTTTTTAGTTAATGCATTTCATTAGCAGTTAAAAGCTTCTATATGGTATGCATGAATGATGTGCTTTCTGCTTTTCTTCCTCATTGGTAAGCTTGAGTGTTTCCTATGCTATATCTTATTTTTAAGGTTTGTAAAATGAATGTTGCCTTTTTATCTCCTTCTGTTTGCCCATAGGGTTCCTACCCAAAGTTATTAATGATCAGTTTTCAATTAACAGTGCAACATAGACCATAAATTATAATACCTAAAACTAATCTTTTTAGCAATCTGAATTGATATTTTCTGATTTTCATAAAGAAAACATGGAATAACTAATATAAAAAAGGACTATTATATATTTACCTTTTAATGGTCTTGAAACTTGACATTTAAACTGTGGAAGAGCTAATTGTAAGATCCATTGAGGAAAACTAAGAAAGAGTTTCTTTTGCTCACTTACCCATCTCCTTTATCTGTTTTGTAAGGTAAACTTAGATGGTAAAAAATAGGCATTGTTAATAAGTTTTAAAAAGAACTTGTTATAATGTTTAAAAATATACTTGATAAACCAGTGGATAACTATAATCCAGGGATATCCCCTTGAGCAGTTGCCATGGAAGAAATTACATGAGATTTCGAAAGAAGAAGTAGATCAAAACCAAGGCTTCTGTTCTTCAATTCAAAATGTCATTGGCCTACCCAGCTACTCTCATTCATTTGTCTTGATTTCCGTTATAAGCATAGAAAAGGCCACAAAAATAACCTGATTCTTTGACAGGATAGTCAGAGTGACCAATTTGAATGTCATTAACAGATGTTTTCTTGACCATATGCTGTGTATAAAAAAGTATGAAGATATTCCTTAGGGGATGTATGAATGCAAATACAAATTACTACTGCAAATCAATGTAAATATTAAGTGCTATTCCTGGAAAAAAAAGTTGTTAAGTGCCATCAAATTATGGTGACCCTATGGAGGGCCAACCTAAACCCTTCCCTGTCCTGTGCCGTCCTCATCATCTCTGACACACTGAAGTCCCCGTGTCAGTCCATCTCATGGGGGGTCTTTCTCTCCTTGTCAGACCCTCCATCTTTCCAAGCGTCATATCCCTCTCCAAGCAATAGCCTCACCTAGCTATATGTCCACAAAGTATGAAAAATGAAGCTTCATCTAGCAAAATAATACACTGATGCTTCCATGGTTTCAAAACCCAAGAAGTGGATTGAAGGAATGCTTTTCAGGGTGGGTTGTGGGGACCTGGGGGGCAGCTTGAAGGGGAAACACTAAGAAAATTTTGAGGGAGCAGATCTTGAGAGTCACAGTGTTAAGTTAGCACTTGAAACCAAGGCTGTGTGAATGCTTTAGATACCTAAAGGCTAGGGCTTAAAGTCTGTGTAAGCAATTAGGAATGGATCTTGAATCCATATAAACTTGGAATCTGAGACCATGAGACAGGGCTTTCCATATTTCGTAGAAAATAAATATCCCACCTAACGTGGATTTTAAATTAAAGAGAATTCTTTATGAGAATCCAATGAGGAGAGATTAGGCACTAGAGGCAGATATCAGGTTTGATGAAGCAGAGGGCTAGTGAAGGAATACAGCACCTGTGATGAGAGGAATTGGCAAAAAAGCTATAATAATAGACATATACATGGTGATAATTGTGAGGATGGTGCCAGACTAGGCAACATTTAGCTCTGTTGTACCTAACAAGGTCATGTTGAGTCAGAGTAAACAGTAGATAAACAGCTGGTGCGTGTATTCTCCAGATATGTAACCACTAAATATACAAGGACTCTCACATACGTCATCTTAAATGGCCACATGCTTATCCCACCATCTAAGTGTTAGGCTGTTATCCAAATTATATGGACATAAAGTACCTGTGCTAGTGGATGTTTGCTCTGTATCACTTGCTCTAGCCGATGTGGTAGATGCTGATGATGTGATGCTGCCATGAGTACTCTTGTTCAGGCACTGGGCAGAAGAGTCCTGCTTCCACAGGAAGTTCAACCGAAGTGCCACAGCAAACCCTGTCACCCTAAGTGCCCACAAGCACACGGTACAGTGCATGTGAAAGCAACAGCTGCTTTAATGGTCATCACAGATGAGAGTTCAGCTGACCAATTATAAATAATATTATCATCCATGGTATAATAAGCCCAAACTGTTAGAAAAAGGAAATATGTACTTTTTTTTTTGGTCCATTATAGTCCTCTTCTTGTTCATCTTCACAAGGTAAGATTCATCCAGTTCCTTCATATGATTTCTGCTCTGCCTTCAGAGCTTCTTTTCTCTTTGCGTAACCAGAGTCTAGACCTGCAAATTAAGTGTTTTATGCTAATGGAAGGTATACACTATATCCTAAATAAGTTAGTCTACTCTACCAGACAAGTTCATTTTCCTAATAAAGTGACAGCTCTTGGGCAGTTGGGAGGATCCTTTAAGTTGACTCATTATCAAGTCAGAGCTGACTCATAGCTGACCCTGAAGTGGGGTTTTGGAGGCTGTAAATCACACAGGAAGAGACTATTCAGCTTTCTCCCACATCAGTTAAGGGGAGGGGGGATACCAATATAATCAGAGACGTTGCAAGCAGTTCTGAAAGACTATTTCCCTTTCCTGTGTCTGACTGGAAATCTTTCCTTGAGGCTGTATAGAATTGCTTCAGATTGTCACCCATGGGCTGTTGTACTCTCCTCTTTCTATTCTTCATTTGTTGTTGTTATGTCAGGTGGGAACTAACTCATAGTTGACCCAGGGCTTTCAGAGGGAGTCAGTTGCACAGGAGATTGCCCATCTTTCTCCTCATGGAGCAAATGGTGGATTCGAACAGCATGCCTTTGGTTTGGCAGCACAACCCCTTACCACTGAGCCACCAGAGCCCTTAGTCTTCATATACTGCCCTAATATATTTTAACTGATTTTCCCATTTGCCGTTAATCCAATTCTCAGGTGTTTTATCAGCTGCCGTTTTTGAATTAGGGATATTGTTGCTGATGTTAGATGGATCTTGGCTGAAAGCAAGGAATACCAGAAGAATGTCTTTCTGTGTTTCATTGATTATGCAAAGGCATTTTGACTGTGTGGATCATAACAAACTGTGGCTGACTCTGAGAAGAATGGGAATTCCAGAACATTTGATTATGCTTATGCAAAACATATACTTGGATCAAGAGGCAGTCTTCAGAACAGAGCAAGGAGATACTGCATGGTTCAAAATTGGGAAGGGTGTACGCCAGGGATGAATCCTGTCTTCATATCTTTTCAACATGTATGCAGAGCAGATTATCCGAGAGGCTGGGCTCTATGAGGAGAATTGTGGCATCAGGATTGGTGGAAGATCTATTAACAATCTGCGTTATGCAGACGACACAACCCTGCTTGCTGAAACTGAGGAGGACCTCATGCACTTGCTGTGGAGGGTCAAGGACTGCAGCCTTCAGTATGGACTGAGGCTCAATGTCAAGAAGACAAAGATTCTCACCACTGGACCAATTGGCAGCGTCAGGAGGGATGGCGAAGAGATTGAGATTGTTCACAACTTCACTTTGCTCGGCTCCACAGTCAACACTCTTGGTGCCAGCAGTCAGGAAATCAAAAAGCGTATCGCGATGGGAAAGTCTGCTGTTAGGGACCTCTCTAAAGTACTCAGGAGCAACAGTGTCTCTCTGGAGACTAAGGTGCGCCTGATACAGGCCACGGTCTTTGCAATCGCTTGTTATGCATCAGAGAGTTGGACAATGACTAGGGAGGACAGAAGGAGAGTGGATGCCTTTAAGCTGTGGTGCTGGAGAAGAGTACTGAATGTACCATGGACTGCCAGGAAAACAAACAGATTCATCTTGGAGAGGATTAAACCAAGCTACTCCTTGGAGGCAAGGATTCTGGGGCTTCGTCTGACATACCTTGGACATGTTGCCAGGAGGGACGGGTCCTTGGAGAGGGACATCATGCTTGGGAGGGTAGAGGGACAGCGCAGGAGGGGAAGACCCTCTATGAGATGGATTGATTTGGTGACTGGGGTAATCGGGATGGGTGTGTCAGAGGCAGTGCGGTTGGCGCAGGATAGAGCAGGGTTTAGGGCTGTTGTGCATAGGGTCGCTATGAGTCGCAAACGACTCGATGGCACATACAACACAACAACATTCTATTCCGGTTACAGTCAGCTGTAAGGAGAATTTAAATATTCATTTGTATGCCCATATCACTTCTTTAATATTGAATATATTTGGTAAAAGGAATTTCCTAGTTAATATCAACAGTTTCAGGATTTGTATATGTTGCACACAATTCTTCCAACATTTTATATTGTACTACACTTGATCTTAGCCAAGAGGCCGAGAAGCGATAAACACCAACCTCAGGTTTTGGGGTTTTTATTATTTTCTGTGTGTGTACCATCAGATTGGATCTGACTGGTACAGGAGGAGATGGTCCCTCCTTCTCTGGCAGAGCTTCTGGTGGATTCGAACCACTTATCTCTGGAATTGCAGTGCAGCTTCTTGCCACTAGGCCACCAGAGCTCCCTATATTGTACTTTGACAAGTCACTATTGCAAAAGTAAATGCAAAGCATTGCCCTGGTTATGTATCTAAGGCAGTAATAGCGTTTATTGGGTTGGGTTTTATTTTCATCAAAACTCATAATTCAAGCTCATTGCCAATTTCTTTGGAACCAGCCCAAGCTAATTTTTGAGATTGTAGGTTACATGGGAGGAGACTACCCAGAGTCACTCGTGGTTAGCACACAATTCCTGCAGACTATGCCACCATGTCTTACATAATCTATCCATCTTGTTCTCCATTGGAACCACAGTCCTAAGACCTATTTATAAACTACAATGGGGGGTATGTGTAACATAAATATTATAAATTTAACATCTGAAAAAGGAGGCCATTAAGAATATATTTTATTTGGCTTTCATTTAGAATATATTTCTGTTTATATTTGTAATGTCCAGTTCTTGGAATGTGATATTTAACCCACTTTCTTCCCAGTCCTATGAAAGGACTCAGTAGGGGAAATAACCCTCATTATCCCAATTTTCCTCTTTTTAGGCTTTATAGTTTAAAAAGAGTCCCAGAATAATGTAACTGGTAATCACTTGACTATCGGCCAAAAGGTTAGTGATTCAAGCCCACCCAGAGATGGCTCGAGCAAGCCTAGTGATGCACTTCTGAAAGATATAAGCCTTGAAATCCCCACAGAGCAGCTCCACTCTACACACGTAGGGTTGCTCTGAGACAGGATCAACCCCGGCTAAAAACGTGGTTTAAACTTAGAGTATCTATTTTGTTTTTCTAAATCTCTCGCTTCTCAAACTGGTGTCTCTGTATAATGACAGTGCTTTTGAAAGCTCCTTTCCCAGACTGGTTTTCCATTAATTATCAAAGCATTTACACAAATTCCTAGACTCTATTCTTCCACTGAAACTGCCTGGGGGCTGAGACTATAGTTGTAATTAGCTTTGTTCTTCTGTGGGGAATCATGAGATGAAAGACAAGCCTTGTACTGAACCTCATTCCAGGTTATGGTGACGCTGCTTTTCTCGATTCACACATGTTCTCTGTGTTTGCGCTGTGTTTTCTATGAGAATTGTTCCTTTTTAGCAGAAGCCTCTTTTCCTCTCAACTGATGCAGCGGCCCCTTGAAATAGTGAAGGACCACTGTTTGCCTTCCCATTTCCTGATCTTGACCTTTTCTCCCCTCCCCCCTCCAAAAAAATGAAAAGGACGCCAGATAACCACAAGCGGAAATGGTCAAAGTGGTTTGAAGGCAGTCGAAGATGGTTTTCTTTTATAGGAGTTTTAGGGAGGACTAGGGAAGTTCCCATTACAAAGAAAGGTGGCCCGATAAGAGTGTGGAAGTTATAGAACAATATTGTTAATATCACATGCAAGCAAGATTCTGCTGAAAATTATCCAAAAGGACATGAGCAGCATGTCAACAGAGAACTGCCAGATGTGCAGGCTGGGTTTAGAAGAGGCCATGGTATTAGCGATATTGTAGCTAATTTTAGATGGATCTTGACAGAAAGCAGAGAATACCAAAGAATGTCTATCTGTGCTTCATTGACTATGCGAAGGCTTTTTAACTGGGTGGACCACAACAACTGTGGCTGACTCTGAGAAGAATGGGAATCCCAGAACATTTGATTATGCTTATGCAAAACATATACTTGGATCAAGAGGCAGTCTTCAGAACAGAGCAAGGAGATACTGCATGGTTCAAAATCAGGGAATGTGTACATCAGGGATGTGTGCTATCTTCATACCTTTTTCAATCTATATGCAGAACAGATTATCTGGGAGGCTGGGCTGTATGAGGAAGAATGTGGCATCAGGATTGGAGGAAGATTCATCAATAACCTGTGTTATGCATATGATACAACCCTGCTTGCTGAAATTGAGTACCTGAAGTGCTTGCTGCAGAAGGTCATGGACAACATCAAGAAAACAAAGATTCTCACCACTGGGCCAATTGGCAGCATCATGATAGATGGTGAAGAGATTGAGATTGTTAACAGCTTTAGTTTCCTTGGCGCTACAATCAACACTCTTGGTACCAACAGCCAGGAAATCAAGAAACAAATTGTATTAGGAAAGTTTGCTGTTAGAGAGACCTCCTCAGAGTACTGAAGAGAAACAATGTCAGTATGGAGACTAAGGTGCACCTGATCCAGGTCATAGTCTTCGCAGTTGCTTGCTGTGTGTCAGAGAGCTGGACAGTGACTAGGGATGATAGAAAGAAAATTGATGCCTTTGAGCTGTGATGCTGGAGAAGACTTTTTAATATACCATGGACTGCCAGGAGAACAAACAGGTTCATCCTAGAGAGGATGAAGCCAGGCTACTCCTTGGAGGCCAGGGTTCTGAGGCTTCATCTGGTATATTTTGGGTATGTTGCAAGGAGGGACTAGTCTTTGGAGAGGAACATCATGCTTGGAAGGGTGGAGGGACAGAGAAAGAGAGGAAGACCCTCAATAAGATAGATAGATTCAGTGACTGGAGTAATAAGGGTAGGTATGTCAGAAACAATTGTGTTGGCAAAGAACAGGGCAACTTTCAGGGGTTTTGTACATAGGGTCCCTATGAGTCATGACTGGATGGCACAAAACAATAGGGAAGATGGTATTTTTCTCAGAATTTGGAGCTGTTAATGAACTTGGGTTTGGGCTTTTGTGATCAAGCCCAGAGCCTTATTGGTATTCATTGTCTGGTTTGTTCTTTGATCTGGCCACCATAGATGTCAGGTTTCTCAAGGAGTGATCAGCTCCATTCCAGACCCTAAATGAATATGATGGTTAGGGATCATTATCCATAGATAGTTATCTTGGGTAGTTATCTCTAACTACTGCCTGCTGAACTGGAGCAAAGCTGGGGTGCTAGTGTTGATTTCTTGTAAGGTCTGAAGGAAGAGCATCATCTTCTCGTATTCCTGGGCAGTGATCGGGCGATGGCAGTGAGGCGGTTTATTAAAAAATTCTGAAAGAGATTTAAAAAACGGGGAGCAAGAGTTAAAAAAAAGAAGAACTAGAGAGGAATTTAGGATGAGGAGTAGCCAAGGGAGAATTCCTGGTTGCCACTATCCCTCATTGTCTATTTAGGGTGTTAGTTTACAAAAATAATAGTTTTCTCTTAGAAATAGGCAGAGACTACCTTTGTATATAGTTAATGGATTAAGTCTCGATTTTGTTATACAACTGCTATGTGGATGTCCTGCAATAAGCTGCATTGAAATATTGTCTAGTGACTTTTGGAGAGTTTTTGACAGATGCTGGAATTTTTCTAGGGAGATGTCTAGGCCTGTAGTGTTAGGAGGAGCTTTTGTTATTATTTACCGGCTGGACACTCAAGGGAGGAGTGTTACTATGGTTGGTTTGTGTTTAAGGAGCTGGGCTAGAGGGATAGCTATTATTTAAGAGTTGGTTGTGAATGAACTGGAGGAAGTAGCTTCCAGCCCTGCCCCAGTCCCCATTATCAGTCCTACTGTCCAAGGCCTCACCCAAACCACCCCTTCCCTCCCCCAACTGTGTCTCTCCTAACCATCTTTTCCTCCTTAAAAAGTTCTCCTAAAGTCATACTCCTGAAAAGTCCTTATCCAAATCCCTTCCTCCTTTTTAACCAACTCATACTCCACAACTACCAAAAAACAAAACCTATGAAGACCCTCCATCATCCCAACCTACCTCATAGGCTGATTCTTACCCAGCCTAACATCACCCAAATTAACCCAAACTCATTCTGCCTTCTACTCAGAAAGAAGCCCAGAACTCTCTCTTCCATTACTTACTATAAACTCCCCACAATATCAAGTTTGGCACTGGTGCTCTTACAAACTGCCCCCATCATTTCTTTCTATGTCACCCAACAAAAAAGATTGACCTTAAAGAAACCAGTACCTTCCACCAGATCTCTTCAACACCTAGCTCTAGCATATTTAGCTACATCTTTCAGGTCATAGGTAGGAGAAGTCAACACAGATCGGGTTCAGCTTCTCTTGGGAGTCAACTTTTGGGGATATCTGAAAGCAAGGAAGCCGACTCTTCTCCTGTGGAAACAGCGTCTACTCCTGCCTGTCAACCAATTGGACAGGAACATGCACACTTGGCCTTTTCTTGAATCCTCCTTTTACTTGGGTGGAAATTTAAGCCCTTACTCTGGATTGGAGTTTTATCTGATACAGAGTAAAATAAGATCCATTCCTATGGTTATAAATTCCAAATTTATGAGTCCTTCCAATTTAGAGCTTCCCAGGGACCCAGCTTTTCAGTGTCCCTGAAATTTTTAATCAAAGTTTCAGTAGTGGCTGCTGCTGTATTCCTGGCCCTTTGTAGATCATCCACAGACTTAACATCCAACTCTACGGTGAGTAATGTTGCTACAGAAAATTCTGGAGTAGATGGGGCCTGCACTATTTCTAACTGGCATTATATCAGAATTTGATCAGAAAAATAGACTCGCTATGAGACTTGAATTGTAGTTGACAGCACATGTGAGATAAACATTTAGTACATAGGGGATTAGCTCCTGCCCATTTGTGGGCGCTGGTAGAGAAGCCTCCACAGAGCTGTTCATCTAGGAGAAGAGCACTCTCACTGTAGTTCAACTGGACTGGTAGGCAGTGCCAAAGAAATCTGGACGTAAAGTAGGAAAGAGCTTGGACACTTAGACAAGCTGAACTTAATGATAAATAGAACCTCAGATCTGCCTCTCCCTCCCACCAGCCTTAATGACTCCAGAGATGGACAGGAGAAGTTGAAATCATTCACCCTAGACCAGGATATGTTCCTTGTCCAGAACTTAGAGATCTGAAAAAGGTGACCAGATAAAATTGAAAGATCTGCAGGCTTAAGTACTTTCTCCACATCACAAAGGTGAACCAGAAAATCATCCACAAGTGTGAGTTGCCACTATGTTTGCCAACACTTACACCAATATCCACAGCATTTATAATAAAAGGGGGATAGAAGAGATTGCTTCTGCTTTTCTTTCTTCGAGATCCCTTGCAAAAGTCTCTTGTAGCCAATCCCAAATGAGAGCCTACCAGGGTACGGATTACAGAGCAAGTAGTTCTAGCTTAGATGCATTGACACATCCAAGCCACCAAATTCACACCGTGACCAATTGGTTCAGTACTAAAATTCTCAGCTTCAATGTGAGATGAGGTTTTTTTATTCCCATCAATGCACTTCATTCACAGCTTTACTCAGCTGTCCGGAGTGACTCTCATATGTGTATGATGCTGAATGGGTGTCAAGAGAGCTTCAGACTAAGACAGTCTAGGAAGAAAGGCCTGGAAAACTACTCCCAAAAATCAGACTAAAAACTCATCTATGGATCATAATAATCCTGTTGGTAAATGATCATGAGTGTGAGGTGAGACTGGATAGCATTTTGTTCCACCACATACAAGGTTGCTGTGAGTCAGGCCAAGTTAGTGGGAACTGAAGACAACTTCAAAATCATTCTCAGTGTCATGCAACTTTCTCTCATGTAACTGAAAACACCCTAGCCTTTTATCCATACTTGAGCAATGTTTATTTAGCTTCCTGCAAGGCAGACTTTCCCTTGCCATCCTATAATACTGATAAACAAATCTAAACACTTTCATGTATCTATTGTTAG
Source organism: Elephantulus edwardii (assembly GCF_000299155.1). Lineage (NCBI taxonomy): Eukaryota > Metazoa > Chordata > Mammalia > Macroscelidea > Macroscelididae > Elephantulus > Elephantulus edwardii. Next base: position 13,402,624 of record NW_006399807.1, on the reverse strand, counting down.
ATGGTAGGAAAATAGGGTAAAGGGAAATGAAAATGAATTTGCATTTATATAGAAATTGTATAAATGTTTTGTGTATACCATACCTTTTTGATCTATATGCAGAACAGACTGTTTGAGAGGCTGAGTTTTAAGAGGAGGAATGTGACATCAGGATTGGAGGAAGACTTATCAACAACCTGAGTTGTGCAGATGACACAAGCCTGCTTGCTGAAACTGAGGAGGACATGAAGCACTAGCTACAAAAGGTCAAGTACTATAGTCTTCAATATGAATTGAAGCTTAACATCAATAAAACAAAGATTCTCACCACTGGTTCAATTGGCAGCACCGTGCTAGATGGAGAAGACATTGAGGTTGTTAACAATTACAGCTTGTTCAGCTCCACAGCCAACACTATTGGCACCAACAGTCAGGAAATAAAAAATTTGCACTGGGAAAATCTGTCAGGGACCTCTCCAGAGTACTGAGAAGCAATGATCTCAGTGTAGAGACAAAGGTGCACCTGATTGAGGCCATGGTCTCTGCAATTACTTTTTATTCATCCGAGAGCTGGACAATGACTAATGATGACAGAAGAAGAATTGATGCCTTTGAGTTGTGATGCTGGAAAAGTCTTGAACATACCAGGTACCACCAAGAAAACAAACAAAAAAATGTGTTGGAGAGGGTGAAACCAAGTTTCTCCTTGGAAGCTAGGATTTTGAAGGTCCATTTCACATATGGGCACATGGCCAAGAGGGGCCAGTCCTTGGAGAAGGACATAATGCTTGGAAGGGTGGAGGGATAGTGCAAGAGATGAAGACCCTGGTGAGATGGATTGGTCCAGTAACTGGACCAATGAGGGCAGGTGTGTCAGAGTGAGTGAGACTGGCTTAGGATAGGGCAGGCTTCAGAGCTGTTGTACATAAGGTCGTTATTAGTCGCATGGCACATATCAACAACCACATTGTGTATACACACAAACATACAAATATATTCATCTCTTAAAAAATACTTGTTAGCATTATAGTCCTGGTTTCTGCACTCGATTGTGTGGTCATAGTTGGTGATGGTAGTGACCTCATTCTACTACCCGTTTATATTTTCTTTGCCCTCAGCATATATTTCAGTTGATCGGTTATTTGCTTGATGAGATGTCTTAAACCTTTGTTTCTGAAAGGTCTATGCCGCTAGCAGAACTGCCCATATTGGGTTGTAAATTGATCATCAACTTTCTTTCCAAGGCATGAAATGCTAAGGGGCACCCCAGGGATACCCTACATATGGAGTATTTTCTCCCTTGTCAGCATGGTGTATGTGATATTAGGGACGATTGAGGTGACAACTCATAATGACCCTATGAACTGCAGATCTGGACCTTGCGCTATTCCGCCCCATCTTGACAATCCCTATCATTCTCAAGCCCACTGTGGTAGTTACTGTGTCAGCCCATCCTGTTAAGGGTCTTTCTCTCTCAAAATTGAGTTCTGTAGCATCAACTCAATTTCCTCTTGGTAATCAGGATCAATTATCACAGCCCGTACACCAGCCTGTTCATCTCACTATTGTCGTGTCCTATAGAATTGGAACTGACCCATAGCTGACACTTTGATGGATTTTCAGCAGCAGTTAATTGCACAAGAGGAGATGGCCCATCTTTCTCCTATGGAGCATCTAGTGACCTTGAACCGTGTGCCATAGGGATTACAATGCAGCTTCTTGCCATTAGGCCACCAGAGTGCTTTAATATGAGTTAAAGTGGCAGTGTCAACCCCCAGTTCAATGGAATTTGACCTTGGCAGAAGCATTGTTTATTGCTAATGAAGAGCTTTAGACTAGCAGAGGCTAACCTGATGAGTCAGAAAGCATGAAGGAGAAAGATTCATGAACACTTTGGAAGAAACAGAACCATATACTCGTCATTGATACAGGGCAACTTCGAGAACACTATTATAATGCCACAAGATGTATCTTGATTCAGATGGCAGAGATAAGTAACCTGGAATAGGAGTAGTCTCAGAAAATGAGATTGGGCCTATATTAAGGAATTATCCCAGATCCCAGTGTAAAGGGGGTTGTCAGATGTGCCAGGCAGGATTTCACATATGCTACAAATGATTACCACTCCATTCTTCCCCTTTATGGATGGGACCATCCTTTCTGATTATTCTGTCCTTCTCTCATCATGGCTGTGGAGGTGCAGATGATAACTCAGTTCACAGGTATCTGGATCAAAAGAAGCCATATTAGAAGCGAACATGAAAAAATTACATCCAGGGACCCGCTAGTGTTCATAGGGTTTTCAGAGATTTGCTCTTTGAGAGGTGGATGGCTAATCCTGCTTCCTGTCTTCTTAATCTGTGTGCTCTACTAAAACCTGTCCACCATGGATGACCCCTCTGACATTTGACACACTGGGACTACAGATTTCAATTTCAACATCACAGCACCCACAAATTAGTACAGCAGACAGACAAATGCTGTACTAATTAAAACAATGATTTGAAAAGCAAGACTATAGATATGCAAGCTACAAAGTAATTAGCAACATAAAGATCATTCCCCAAAAAAACCAAACTGATAGATAAATCACACCTTTTAGGAAGCTCCAAATCCAATCCCAGGTACCAGCTCTAATGAAGGCTTTATCTCCCTGCAGTTCTGAAGGAAGGTACTTGTCTCTGAACTTCTGTTCCTAGACTGTCTTCCTCAGTACTGTGCTCTAACAGCAAATCAGGCACATGAAAAGGCTTGGAACCGGGCCCCTGGGAGGCCAGTGGCAGTGAGGACGGTGCCCTGGGTGGGTGCAGGAAGCTTGCAATTGAGGTGCACTGAAGGAAGATGATGGAGTCAGTGGAAAATGCTTCCTTTCATTGCTGCTGCTTGCTGGCTTTAAGCCCAGGAGAATTAGCTCAAATTACACAACCTTACTTGCTGAAAGTGAGGACTTGAAACGCTGCACAAGAGCAAAGACAGCAATCTTCAATATGGATTGCATCTCAACATAAAGAAAAATTCTCACCACTGGACCAATAGGCAGCATCATGATTGTTGTTGTTATGTGCCATCAAGTCGCTTACGACTCATAGCAACCCTATGTACAAGAGCCCTAAACGCCGTTCTATCCTGTGCCAACCTCGCCATCTCAAACACACTCATTCCCACTGCTCCACTCACAAAATCGATCCATCTCATCAAGGGTCTTCCTCTCCTGCGTCATCCCTCCACTCTCCCAAACATGATGCCCCTCTCCAAGGACCAGTCCCTCCTTGCAACATGCCCAAAGTATGTCAGACGAAGCTTCAGAATCCTTGACTCCAAAGAGCACTCTGGCTTCACCCTCTCCAGGACAAACCTGTTTGTTCTCCTAGCAGTTCATGGTATATTCAACACTCTTCTCCAGCACCACAGCTCAAAGGCATCAATTCTCTTTCTAGCATCTCTATTCACTGTCCAACTCTCTGATGCATAGCACATAATTGCAAAGACTATAGCCTGGGTCATGCGCACCTTAGTCTCCAGCATGATGTCAATGCTCTATCTACATCATGATAGATGGAGAAAAAATTGAAACTATCAATGACTTCATTTTACTTAGATCTTCTACTATCAGTATACTTAGGACCAGTAGTCAGGAGTTCAAGAGATGTATTGCACTGGGAAAGTCTGCACTCACAGACCTCTCTAAATTAATGAGGAGCAATGATGTCAGTTTGAAGATTAAGGGGTGCCTGATTCAGGCCATGGTCTTTTCAATTACTTATTAAGCTGCTGAGAGCTAGACAATGAATAAGGATGAGAGAAGAAGAATTAATGCCTTTGAAGTGTGCTGTCGGAGAAGAGTACCGACTAGCTCATGGACTGAAAGAACAAACAGATATATCTTGGAGAAGGCCACAGTGTTCCTTGGAGACAAAGATGATAAAGCTTTGGCTCACATACTTTGGACATGGCTATTCCTTGGAGGGCAGCATCATACTTTAAAAGGTGGAGGGATAACAAAAAATAGAAAGACACTCAACCAAGAGAATTGACACAGTGACTACAGCAATGGGTCTAGGTATGTCAGACATTATGTGGATGGCATAGATAGGATGGGTGCAGATCTGTTTATCATAGGGTCACTAAGAGTCACACTTGACAGCACCTAATAGCAACAACATCAAGGAACATCATCCCTTGAATATAATTCTGATGATGAGATCCTGGATTCAAGCCAGAGTCAGTGGCACAAAATCACTGGATGAGGAAAAGGTTAGCACATTTTGTGTATGTTGTTGTTATGTGTCATCAAGTAGCCTGAGACTCATAGCAATCCTATGTACAACAGTGCTAAATCCTACTCTATCCCTTGCCAATCTTTCCGTTTCTGATACACCTATGCACATTACCCCAGACACTGAATCAATACATCTCATGGTGGGTCTTCCTCTCCTTCGCTGTCCCTCCACCCTCCCAAGCATGACATCCCTCTCCAAGGACTGGTCCCTCCTTGCAACATGTCCACAGTATGTCAGAC
>NW_006399807.1:13323250-13397146 GCF_000299155.1 Elephantulus edwardii | reverse complement strand
CAGAGAGACACCATTGCTCTTCAGTACTTTGGAGAGGTCCCTAACAGCAGACTTTCCCATGGCAATGCGCCTTTTAATTTCCTGGCTACTGATGCCAACATGTTGACTGTGAAGCCAAGAAAACTAAAGCTGTGAATAATCTCAATCTCTTCACCATCCATCCTGATGCTGCCAATTAGCCCAGTGGTGAGAATCATTGTCTTCTTGGCATTGAACCTCAATCCATATTGGAGGTTGCAGTCCTTGACCCTCTGCAGCAGGTGCTTCAGGTCCTTCTCAGTTTCAGCAAGCAGGGTTGTGCCACCTTTATAACGCAGATTGTTGATAAATCATCCACCAATCTTGACCCCACATTTCTCCTCATAGAGCCCAGCCTCCCGGATAATCTGTTCAGTATAGAGGTTGAAAAGGTATGGAGATAGGATGCACTCATATTTATAGCCTCTAAAACCCAATGCAGGTTTGCTGTAAGTCAGAACTGAGCTGAGTTGAAATAAGACAAAGCATGTATAGATGAAGAGCTACTACATTTTGGGCACTCAAGAAATATTATGTCATGCTATTGCTGTCCATGACCAGCCCAGATGCTGGGATGCATGATACCCTTTGTTCCTTTCACTCTTGCACCCTTGTTCTCCATGGTGTCATGTGTGCAGAACCACAGCCTTGGGTCTAGGGCTCATCATCTGCCCTTTTAATAATTAGTGAAGAAAATCAAGCAACCCCACACTCACCACCACAGACCCTCCACCTCACCAGCACACTGGAGAGATGGGTTTTCCTATTCTGCATCATCTACTAGCTACATTTGTCAGCAGCAGCAGCTAACCACTCACCACATCCTCTCTCCTAACACATGGCTCATGATACTTCTTATTTTGTGAGGAAAATTCATACCTATAGATATGAACTCCATCAAATTTCCCCCACCATCCACAAATCTTTATTAACATTTGCTCACATCAATGGTTCTTTTATATTAATGGTTCTATTATCACCTCACTATCTCCAACATTCATTCTCATCTCCTTCCCTCTCTCTTGTTCACCTTCACTATAGCAGTTAATGGATCTTCTGGGATAGGCCCAGCATTGTTCCGGACAAGGAACCTGAGGATGGAATGGCAGCTGCACCTGAGGAAGCTTTCGCCTTTCTGATGAAAGAGAGGCAAGTGGCTGAAACAGCAGTAGTTATCTCTCCACCAGTTGACAAGCAGCGTTGTCATGCTGAGGCTGTGGAGTTGAAAGATAATTGTACTCTTACTGGATTTCACACAGTCCCTGGAGAGTTCTTAATGATGTGGGTTTGTTGGTTTTTGTTTTGGGGTTTGGTTTTTTGTTGTTTGTTTTTTTGCTTCTTTTTACAGGAGTAGAAATAAGTTTCCATCACTGGTATCTGAATTTTCCCTCTGTCATCCTAGGTCTTTATCCATCCCCACCTAGTATCTTCACTTCTGTGTTTTTTGCTGGCTTTCCCATCCCTTTCCTTGCTATTTTAATCTGTCATGATGTACCATGGACTGCTAGAAAAACAAACAGATTCATCCTGGAAAGGGTTAAACCGGGTGGCTCCTTGGAGGCAAGGGTTCTGAGGCTCCGTCTAACCTACTTTGGACATGGTGTGAGGAGAGACTGGTCCTTGGAGAAGGACATCATTCTTGGGAGGGTGGAGGGACAGTGCAGGAGGGGAAGGCCCTCTATGAGGTGGATTGATTCAGTGACTGGGATAATCGGGATGGCAGTGTCAGAGTGAGATTGGCACAGGACAGAGCAGAGTTTAGGGCTGTTGTACATAGGGTCGCTATGAGAAGCAAGCAACTCGACAGCACATAACAACAACAACAAATATGAGTGCAAGTAAACTGCCCATCTTTCTCTGTGGCGTGACTGGCAGGTTTGAACTGCTAGGGACATGCAACATTTGGGTGATCAGTGCAACACATTAAGATCTACACCATCATGAAGTCCATGGACCAGGTTGTTGTTGTTGTTATGTGCCGTCAAGTCATTTGCAACTCATAGCCACCCTATGCACAACAGCCCTAAACCCTGCTCTATCCTGCGCCAACCGCACTGCCTCTGACACACCCATCCCGATTACCCCAGTTACCGAATCAATCCATCTCATAGAGGCTCTTCCCCTCCTGCGCTGTCCCTCCACCCTCCCAAGCATGATGTCCCTCTCCAAGGACCCGTCCCTCCTGGCAACATGTCCAAAGTATGTCAGACGAAGCCCCAGAATCCTTGCCTCCAAGGAGTAGCTTGGTTTAATCCTCTCCAAGATGAATCTGATTGTTTTCCTGACAGTCCATGGTACATTCAGTACTCTTCTCCAGCACCACAGCTCAAAGGCATCCACTCTCCTTCTGTCCTACCTAGTCATTGTGCAATTCTCTGATGCATAACAAGCGATTGCAAAGACCGTGGCCTGTATCAGGCGCACCTTAGTCTCCAGAGAGACACCGTTGCTCCTGAGTACTTTAGAGAGGTCCCTAACAGCAGACCAGGTACTACTCTGATATTCACTTTGGAACTAAGTAAATGAAGATTGAGCAAAGGGAATTTTCCCAAGGAGAGAGAACAGCAGAAGTGGACTCTCAACCCTGACTTCAGACATATTGGATGAAAATATATAGTGAAGTTAATACTGAAATGGTTTTACTGGTGGTAAAGTAGAGAAGGTGTCCTGAGTGGAGCAAATGCCTAAGCATTTGCCTATTAACCGAAAGTTCAGTGGTTCAAACCTACCCAAAGACTCCTCAGAAGACAGTCCTAGTGATTTTGCTTCTGAGAAAGGTCACAGCCTTGAAAACACTAAGAAGGGGTTTTCATAGCCTAGTGGGTGAAGAGTTCTACTGCCAATCCAAAGGCCTTCAACAAGCACACTGGTTTAATCTTCTCCAAGACATGTTTATTTGTTCTTTTGGCAGTCCAGGAAACATTCACAACTCTTCTCCAACTCCTCAGCTCAAAAGCATACATTCTTCTGTCATCCTTATTCATTGTCCAGCTCAGCAGCACAGCAAGTGATAGAAAAGACCATGGCCTGAATCAGGAGCATCTTAGTCCTCAAACTAACATCATTGCTCCTCAATAATTTGGAGAGGTCTCTGCCTATAGACCTTCCCAGTATAATATATCTCCTGGTCTCCTGACTGGTACCAAGGGCATTGATTATAAAACAAAGTTGTTGACAGTTTCAATCTTTTTTTCACTGGATCTATTGGTCCAGTGATGAGGATTTTTGTTTTCTTGACTTTGAGATGCAATTGAACGTGCAATTGAAGGTTGCAGTCTTTGATCTACAGAAAGCACTTCAAGTCCTCCTCACTTTAGCAGTCAAGGTTGTCTTATCTGAATAATGATGTATTAATGAATCTTGTGGCAATCATGATGCCACATTCTTCTTTATAGAGGCCAGGTTCTCTTATAATTTGCTTAGCATACAGATTGAGTAGATATGGAGAAAAGATACAACTGCTTGACATACAGCTTTCTCAGTTTTAAACTATATAGTGTTCCCTTGCTATTTTCACACAGCAACCTCTTAGCCTAGGCATAGTTTTCTCATGAGTACAATTAAGTGTTCTGGGATTCCCACTGTCTCAGTGTTAGTATGGAGTTTATCTTTCAATATGACTTCTCTAGCCCTTATTTGTTGTTGGCTTCGTGGATGGGTAGGACTATGCAAGTGAGGCATGTTGGTTTATCCACAAAGAGATTGACAATCTACGATTTTAGAACGGGATTGGTCAGTCTCACCAATTTACAAAGGGATTGGCTAGTCTCACCAATAAATTGAATCGCTCTAGCCACAGAGATGGGATTCTTCTCCTACCAGAAGAGGAACAAGATCTCACCCAACACAGTAAAATGTAGGATACACTTCAAGACAGCTGCAATTATGGCTGGACAACTGACTGGAGACAAGATGAGAACTTGGAAGCAGGGGGAGCCAATATTAGTAGGACTGAGAACTTGAAAACACTTAGAACCATGATGCTCAAGGCTGAGGTGCCTGCATGCACCTTTCAGGAGCTATCTTGACTGTATTCTGTTATTAACATGAATTATAACCTTTTGACTTCTCCAATATGGTTCTGTGTGGTCTGTAAGCTATCACATTGGATTTTGGACCCACCAAAGCCGTAATATTAGTGTTGAGATGAGTAGAAACAGGTATGGGAGTGTGGGAAACATGTCTGACATCACAGGAATTGGTTTTGTGTTATGATGCTATGGGCAGGAGTAATTTCCCTCTGTGAAGTTGGTAAAGGTCAGATATGGTGGTATACACATGGCCCTTGATCTTTTTACAGTTAGCCACAGTTTGTTATGATCCACAGAGTCAAATGTCTGTGCATTAAAGTCAATACTACACAAAAAGATTGTGTGTGTGTGTGTGTGTGTGTGTGTGTGTGTATGTATTCTTTGCATTCAGCCAGGATCCATCTGACATCAGCGATGATATCCTTGGTGCCATGGACTCACCTAAATTCAGCTTGAACTTCTGGAAATTCCTTGTCTATATACTGTTACGGACATTTAAAAATCATTTTCAACAGTATTTTGCTTGCATGTGATTTTAATGATATTGTTCAATAATTTCCACATTCTATTGGATCATCTTTCTAGGCAATGGGAATAAATACGGATCTCTTCCAGTCAGTAAGCCAGGCACTTATGCTCCCAATTTCCTGGCATAGACTGTTGACCACGTTCAGGGCTTCATCAGCCATTTGAAATAAGGCAGTTGGTATCCCATCTCTTCCTGGGGCCTTATCGCCCACCCCCCCCAATGCTTTCAGTGAAGCTTGAACTTCTTCCTTCATTACCATTAGCTCTTGATCATATGGTACTTCCTGAAATATTTCAGGGTCAGTCAATTCTTTTTCGTACTGTGATTCTTGCATTTCATTTTCTTTTGATACTTCCTAAATCATTCAAGATTCTGCCATAGCATCTGTAAATATTGCAACGTGAAGCTTGAATTTGGGTTTCAGTTCTTTCTGCATGAGAAGTGCTGAGTGAGTTCTTTCCTTTCTATTCTCCAATTTTAGGTCACATTTTGTTATAATAATTTGCTTTGTCTTTTCAATCTGCTCTTTGAAATTTATCTCTTTAATTTCTACATCTCTTCTCCTTGTATTGACGTCTCCATGCTGTAGTGCAATTTTCAGGGTCTTTTATGACACCCACTTTGTTGCTGAGTTTTTTCTTTCTCCTCTTTGTAGTGACCCTTTGCTCACTTCGTGGATGATTCATTACTTATTCATTGCCGATATCTTTTAAAAAAAAAAAAAAAAAACAAAGAAAAAACCCTACAAACAGCGACTTTACACATGAGCAACACCAGATGAACTGAAAAGGAATCTAACTGACTACTTCTATGAAAGGAATCAGCTCAGTATCTGCAGTCAAAAACAGGTCAGGTGCTGACTGTGGAACAGATAATCAATTTCTTATGTGTAAATTCAAACTGAGTCTGAATACAATTATAACAAGTCCATGAGAGGAAAAAAAAAAAATTGAGTCTATCCTATCTGAATTTCAAAATCATCATTAAGTTTGAAGCCTGGAACAACAATGATCAAAGACCAGATGAGTTGTGGGATGACATCAGGGATGTCATCCATGAAGAGAGCAAAAGGTCTTGATTATATATGTAATGTTATAATTCCCAGTAAGTGTGGTTTCGAGATATTCTGTGTCAAAGGCTTCAACTGGAACCAAAGAGCCTGGCTAATATCAGCTGTCATTCGAAGGACGTTGACCCATACAAAGCAGCCAGCCAATCAGGACTGCAGAAGTAGATAACGTCATTTTCCTGAACGTCCTCACTGTTTTCAAGCATCTTTCACCACCTGACCCCTATTGGCTAAATGCTATCAGGGGCCATTTTGGATTCAGGCGGAAATAAAACTAAAACTGAGAAACAAAAAGCCTAAAAGCAAAAACAAGACACACTTGTACCTTCAGCCAGAATGTTCCTATAAGAAAACGTCTGCACAGATTAATTTACCTACTTGGAGCAATCAACAAAACTCGGGACCGGCGCCGGTGCCCACACTCAAGATGGCACCCTCCTGAGGATCACCTGTGTGGCCGCTCTAGCTCGGTTCCGGGTTCGTTTGCCTCATTGGTGGTGTCAAAAGGCCGAAGACTGGCTTTCTGTCCCATTTCCGGACCAACTCTATGGTGTCGGAGGGACTAGATTGTAGAAGACTGTGGCTCTAGTGACTAAAAGTCTCAAGGGGGAGGCAAGGGTGGTTGGTGTCAACACGGGGCGAAGAGGGCCCCGGAGCCACTACCCTCTGCACCGCCCCCCGTCGCCCTCTGCCAGGTAACAGGAGCCGCGTCCTCCGACAGTGCGGGACGGGGCCGAGGGGAGGGGGCCAGGCCGAGAGGAGGCGGGGGGGTCGGAGGGGCGCGCTCGGCTCTCGGGGCCGCGCACGGGCGGGCACGGGGGCGAGCTCGGCCCTGCGCCGGCTGCCGGTTGAGCTGGGCTCTCGGCCTCAGCATACCCCGCTCCCTGCCGGATCGCTGGCCTTCCTTTCAATCTGGGCTTCGCGGAAGACCCCCCTCCGCACCCTGGAGCCGCACTGGCGGCCGGAGATACCGACGCAAGCGGGGTCATCGGGTCCCGCGGTGAGGTGTGGAAGGTGAGGGACCGGAGAAGCGAGATCGCTGCCCCCGACCCTGAGAGGATGGGGGGCGGTCACGATCTCGGACCCCTGTCCGCCCCGCTGACCTCACTCCCCGCGCTCAGGCAACCACGGCTGCATTGCCTTGGCCCTGGGGTCCTGGGCTCGCCTTGGGAAGGCGACTTCCTTCGTGATCCCAGGCAAGAGCAAACTCCCTCGAGGCCTCGCTGGCTCTAGACCGCTTTTAGCTTTTTAGAGTAAAGATTAAGTACAGTTCTCGCAAGGGCATGCTTATGAAACCACGTGGATACTCGAAGTCCAGTCCTGAATTTTGTGATCACTCTTAACTGCTGTTGTAAGACTTTGTGCGCATAGCCATATAAAATCGTTAATCTTAGCAGAAAGCATACTTACTACTTTTGATCCATAAAGTCTTTCTTGTGCATTGCATATTCCCAGTGATTGATAACGCTGAGTTCAGTACAGGGATGATAGCCCTGAAACATATCGAGTTTAAAGGGTTCAGCGGATAGTAGAATATCACACAGTGCAGAGTGTCCTTAGAGCCCATAAAGCACACTCTTTGGAGTCCCCTAGTTAGGGAGTTCAGACGGTACAGTACTTAAATCAGCTGATTGCCAACTGAAAGGTCCCCTCTAGGTGTTGCTTCTGTAAAGATTAACCGCCTTGGAAATCTGTCACCAAGTTCTGTGTTCAGTAGTGTTGTAGCAAGTGAGAATGGAGTAGGGAGTTTAGTTTTTGGTTTGGCTGAGAAAAGAACAGAGATATTTCCCCAGATGTTTTTTAGTTGAATGCATGGATTGCACAGCGTCCTAGACACTGGTTCTGAATACACAGGAGGCAAGAAAACATTATGTGCTGCCCAAGAAAGATGGAGGAAGCTAGGGGAGTCGGTTTTTAAGAGAATATGAATTGACACAGTAACTTGAACAGCAGAGTTTGTGAGGATGGCATGGGGCAGGGTTTCTGTTGTACAAGGAGTCAACAGCATCTAACAGCAACAAATGAGGCAGATTGAAGTTAGAGACTGCCACGTCAGCATTTTATTATAGAAAGGGGAGATCATATATTCTGCAAAATACCTATACCGTGGTGTTAAAATGTCTTTTTTCTACTTTTATTCCAGAGCTACTCAGTGAGATTTTTTTCCTTTTCACCCTTACTCTTAAAAGCAACGAAAAAAACATTTTGTAAGTCTTAAGTGTTACGGTTTTATATTTCGGTAGATTAATTTCATTGCAATTACTATTTTTGAAATCTATGTTTAGATCAACACTGTCCTATCAGCCCAAATTTGGGCAGGTGGTGGGAATCCACCAGTTTCTGGAAGGGAGAAAGGTGGGCAGCTCTCTGAGTTTATAACCTCTCAAAACCTGAAGAGTGGAGAACCATGAGTGGATTCCAACTTGGTGATTATTAGAGTTTTTTTGAGATTCACGCTTTTTAGATAATATAGTGTATGAGAGATTAAACACTAATGCTTTTGAGATTCTCCTAAACTGTAATCAACAGACAATTTTAACCTTTTTATTGTGCTTTCATTGTAAGTTTACAGAGCAAGTAATATCCCATTCAGCCATTTGTCATGCTAGGAGAGGCGCAGAGAAAGGGCAAGACCTGTAATATGATGCAGTGCCTGTAGCAATCGACTTGAGCATGTTAGAGATGGTGGAGATGGCAAAGGATAGGGCAAGGTTCATATCTGTGTTCATGGAGTTTCTGTGAGTCATGGATGACTGGACAGCACCCAGCAACATTCATCTGTGGCAAGCCAGCTGGTCTGATAGAGCCTGGTGAAACCCTTAAGACTGTGGTCCTTAGAACATAAGAAGAACAATATAAAAAGAAAAGTAAAAGAATAATAATGATAATAATAAAAAGAAAGGTATATACTAGACATAGAATATAAGCCCATTACTCTGTCAACATTAACATGTTTCCAAACAATGAAACCTTTGGTTTTGAATTCTTTTAAGAAGTCGAATCATCTCTTCTTATATTTTAAGTGATATTCTTTAGAGTCCTATTCTCTAAATTATTTTTCTCAACACCTAAATTAATTAACTTTGTTAATAAATATCCTGAGTGGTACAGATTAAGCACAGAGCTGCCAATAGAAAAACTGGAGGTTCAGGCCCCCGAACCCCCCCCCAGTTGCCTCAGAAGAAAGGCTTGTCAATCTCCTTCTGAAAAGCAGCCATTAAACACCCTGTGGAGCACGGTTCTAATCTTGCTCACCTAGGGTCGCCTTGAGTTAGAATTGATTTCATGGCAACTGAAAACAAGAGTACACTGCTAAGGAAAATAACTAGGACGTGTGATGGCCTAGTGATAAGGAGTTGTGTTGCCTACTCAAAAGCAGTAGACTCATAGTCACCAGCTGCTCTTCAGGAGAAAGATGGCCAGTGTCCTGCTGTGCAATTTACAGCCTCTGCAAACCCATTAAAGGGTTAGCTGCTTTGTCATTTCCAGCTCAATGGTATGTAACAACAAGAAAAATTGCTTGTTTTAATGTCTTCCCAAAGCTTTCATACCCTTTTAATGATCTTGTTATGATATTTATCATATTAAATAAAAGCTTGACAGATGTTGTAAGACACGGTGTTCCCACAAGAAGTGTCTTGCTCTTGAAGAATGAAGTAGGTGGATTGACACAATGACTGCAGCAATGGGCTCACGTATATCAGAGATTGTGAAGATGGCACAGGATCGTACAGGGTTCATATCTGTTGTTCCTGAGGTCTCTGTGAGTCATACTCAACTCGATGGCACCTGACACCCTTATCATTACCTTAGCTGACTGCCATCTAGCCAGGCACTGCTCCTGAATCCGGGTAACTCATCTTTTCTCCTTGGAAGATTAATGTGTATCATAACTAAATGAGCTGAAATTTCTGTAAAGAAATTTTTCATTTATTTGCAATTCTTTGTTCTCAAGCTTTCACTTGGTTGCATGGTGATTTTTGTGGCAGAGAGAGAAGGAAGTTAGATTAGTTTCAAGTGTACCTTTTCCCCCTCCCCATCAAGAAGTAAGCATTTTATTTAGTGTTGTTGTTATTAGGTGACATTGAGTTGAATATTACCATATGAACAACAGATCTGAACCCTGTCAAGGTAAGAGCTAAAAACTTTAATGCTCTTTATGGTTTATCACTTACCTGCCTCTGCCTTCCTTATACACCTCATCCACGCCTCATGACCTCCTTTGTTTTCCTGAATTTTCACTTGCTGTTTTCTCCACTTAAAACTTTCTTTCCCAGTTTTTAGCTCAAACGTCTCATGTTTCAGCCTTACTTACACCTTCCCCTTTCTCTTATTCTCTAACTTGTAATCTCTTTGCCTTCCACTAGACTGTAAGCTTTGTAGATAGGAACCATGGTGTGAGCCTTTTAAAGATATTCTCCACAGCAGCTAGAAGGCAGTGTAACTGTAGTTGATTTTCATTGGCACTTTTAAAAAAAAATTGACTGTGCTCTAGGTGACATAGCAAATTAGTTTTCTAATCAGTAGTTCATCTACACACTGTTCTGAGATAGTGGTCGCTGTCGTCACAATCTATGTTTATTCCCTGAATTTGTTTCTATTTGTCCCGTTTCCCTGTACTCTCCTGCTCTCTCATCTTTGGTTTTGGGCCAAGTATTGCTCTTTTGGTTCAATATAGTTGATTGTTTTAAAGAACACATTCTTTATAGTGTTGTTGTTTGTTTTCCAGTCTTCTCCTGAGCTCTGGTGGCCTAGTGGTAAAAGTTGTGCTGACAACCTGAAGCATATGATTTGAGTCCACTCCACAGAAGGAAAATTGGCATCTCCACCTGTTCAGTTTACTGCCTCTGAAAACCCACTAGAGAGTCAGCTCTGTGGCTCTGCCAGTTCAGTTGTACACAACAGTAACAACAACATAGCCTTTGAAAGGTGACCTCTGGGAATGCCTTCAGTTTCTAGTTAGAAGATTGTATCGAGCAAGTCTTGGGAGTTTGTCTACTTTATTTTAGGAGAAAGATGGGTAGTCTCCTCCTGTGTGATTTATTGTTGTTGTTATGTGCCGTCGAGTCATTTGCGACTCATAGTGTGATTTATAGCCTCCTGAAAACCTCTGGAGGGTCTGCTGTGAGTCTGTTCTGACTTGGAGGTCTTTGTGGTCTTGATCACGGCAGTTGGTAGTGGTCGCTGGCCACCATTTCCTCCTTCTAATCTCTGTTTAGAGGAGGCTATAGTTCTTGTAGGCGAAGTCCTTTGGATGGAATTTTGCATAGTCTTTTTCTTCATTCTCATTTGCTCCAACTGAGAAGAGGCCAGTGGTGACTTCTTAGATGGCTACTCAAAAGCTTTCCTTCAAAAGCACTTTCTTCAAGGAGTTGTCAGGGTTTAGCTGGGTTGCTGGCTGTTCCAGTCTCCAAATCTTTATCTTTCTCCTTTTCTACAGCATGCCAGAATAAACTACCTTTCCCTGATTTTTAGTAAAAAAAAATTACTTCAAGCCAGATTTACTTTTTGGTCAATCTATTTAGTACTATTCAAGTTCAAAAGCATTAATTCTCCTATCATCCTTATTCATAGGAAGCAACTGAAAATACTCAATCAGATGCACCTTTGTCTTAGGCATGTGCATATGACATACTTATTTTGGAGAGGTCCATGACAGCAAACTTCCTCAATGCAACATGTCTTGATTTCTTAAAAAAAAAAAGGATGGTGAACATTATCTTTACAAACTTTGTTTGCTAGTTGACCTAGATGTCCTCTCACACTATTATCCTTGGCCTTCAAGTCCAGTGGTTCAGGCCTATCACCCTCCAGATTCTTCCAGTTTGGGAGTTATTTTGCAGATGCATAATTACTCCACAGCATGTACCACAGTGTGCTTATCCATTCATCTGTTGATGGGACGTAAGTTTTTTCTGTCATTTTGTTGTTGTGACTTATGCTACAATGAACATGGGTTGCACTGTCGCTGGCATAGCTCTTAGTTCTCTAGAATGTATACTTAAGAGGGGATTGCTGGGTCCTTTTGTGTTTCTGGTTCTGCCTTTTACTTACAGTGTTTTTTGTGAAGATTTTTTATTTTTAATTGTTGTGTACCGTCGAATCAGATCTGACTGGCACAGGAAGAGATTGCCCAGCTTTTTCCAGCAGAGCATCTGGTGGATTTGAACCTCACACCTTCGGGATTGCAGCGCAGCTTCTTTCCACTAGGCCATCAGAGCTCCCTGAGGATGTATCATTTTGCATTCCTTAGAAGTGAATGAGTTCCAGTTTTCCCACAGCCTTGTTAGCATTTGTTCCCCTTTTTGATCCGTGCCATTGTGGCTGGAGTGGGGATGGTGGGAGGGAGATCTGATTATAGCTGTGGTCTCTCACCCTGATGATCACTAGCTTCTTTCATATGTTTGTTAACCTGCCTAATGTCTTCTTTGGTGACTATCTTTCCATGTTTTTAAATTGGGTTGTATGTCTTTTTGTTGAGGCATTGAAGTGTTCTGTGAATTTTGTCAAAGATTTATTGTAACCATTTTTTTCCCCAGTTGATAGATTCTCTTGTTATTCTTCTTGACATGTGTGTCAAGTATATGTTGTTGACTTAACCTTTAACTTATCCCTTCAGTCTGATTGATAGGTTTTTGAGGCAAGATTTGCCTCAAAAAGAGTAATTTTTCTGGAGAATAGTATGTTGAGTAAAAAAAGTAAAAAAGAAATACAAGACCACCAAGAAGAATTTCACACACAGAACAAAATATTGTTGGTTGCTAGGGAGAGACATCCACTAACTAGAGAGTTGTTGCTCACCATCGAGTCCAGCATAGTTCATAGCGAAGGCTTTCTAAAACAATCGTCGTTTATCAAAGTTCATAGAGTTTCCAGAAGCATGTTGTTTAGGAAGAAGATGTCACTCCTGCTTCCAAACCTGTCTTGAACTGGGAGCTCCACCAAACACTATCCACCATGCCTAACCATTATAGTATTTGACACACCAGTGGCACAATGTTCAGCATCACAGCAACCCTAGGATACCTTAGTACAGCATATTGACAGAAGAATGCTGTACCACTTAGAAGAATGTTCCTCCAAAATATAATAACAGCTGACTTTTAAATACAGAGGCCAATAGATCCTGGGGGACTTTGAGGACTCCTGTTGTTAGCTTTTAGGTGTTTGGGTTTGTTGTTTGTTTGTTTTTAATAGTGGTTCTTGTTCTATAAGGTTTTAATGTTTTTACTGAATATTAAATCAGAGCTGCTCACAACAACAACAACAACAAAAAATTCAGAGGCCAACAAGGTCAAGGTCTTGTTGACTCTAAACAAGAGGCTTAAATAAAAACCAACCATGTAGTATGTTTTTGTTATGTTTTGTTTGTGCTCTTGAGTCACCTGCAGTGTAGAGAAGCGTTTACTCTAGTGAAGTGAAAGGCCATACAGAATATGGGAGAATTGATTACAACGGAACCAAGAAAAGGGGAGACACTGAGGAAAACAGGAGAATAAATGACAGCTGCTGCAAAGCCTATAACATACACAGTCCTGCAGGAGCAGTAACAGCTAGTAGTAATTTGTGAGTAGATGTTGTTGTTATTGTTATGTGCCATCGAGTTGCTTGCAACTCATGGCGACCCTATGTACAACAGCCCTAAATTCTGCTCTGTCTTGTGCCAAATGTACTGGCTCTGACACACTCATCCTGATTACTCCAGTCCCTGTATCAGTCCACCTCATAGAGGGTCTTCCCCTCCTGTGCCATCCCTCTACCCTCCCAAGCATGATGTCCCTCTCCAAGGACCTGTCTTTTCTTACAACATGTCCAAAGTATGTCAGATGAAACCTCAGAATCCTTGCCTCCAAGGAGCAGCCTGGTTTAACCCTCTCTAGGATGAATCTGTTTGTTTTCTTGGCAGTCCATGGTACCTTTAATACTCTTCTCCAACAAACACCACAGCTCAAAGGCATCAATTCTCCTTCTATCCTAGATACTTAGGTAAATATTCCCATTAAATAAATGAAAGTTATTGGTGTATAGCTGCAAATACATATCGGTATGTATGTATTTTTACACACATATTTGTAAATGTTACACGTATTCTTGTAAATATAAAAGAGCACATAGGGGGACAAGATATAGAAACTATTTAGATATCAAGAACTACTGGATTTGAAGATGACGGATCATAGTCTGGGGTGACATCTAGGTCAATTGGCAAAAGATAGTTTGTGAAGATAATGGATAAAATGCTAAATTGGCCCAAACTTTGTCTAAGAACTTTAACTAAGAAGAAATAGCATATTAGCAGCAAACTGAAAGCAAAAGGATGCCATGATCAGTGCTGTGGCAAGCAGGAATTTGGCAAGAACAGAGGTAGCTGGTTGGCAGCAGGAGAGTAAACACTAGGGGAGAAGCTTAAACCAACACTAAATCAGTTGCGGTGGAGTCTAACAATTTATGACAGCCCTTTGTGTACAGACCAGAACTGCTCCTTAGGGTTTTGTTGGCTGCAGTTAAAGCAGCAAAGTGTCACAGCACCACGCAGTGGGTTAGGTTAGTGTTGTTGTGTACAATCGAGTTGGAGCGCACCTATAGCTGACTTTCTGGTAGTTTTTCAGAGGCACTTAATCACATGGAAGGGAAATGCCCATCTTTTTCCCTTGGAGCAACTGGTGGATTTGAACTATGTGCCTTTGGGATTGCAGCCCAGCTCCTTACCACTAGGCCACCAGCTTTTCCTTTAAGTTAGGAGAGAGGAACAAATTATTTATAGATCCAGGCCATAGTCTTCGCAGTTGCTTGTTATGCATCAGAGAGCTGGACAATGACTAGGGATTAAAGAAAGAATTAATGCCTTTGAACTGTGGTGCTGGAGAACAGTGGTGCTGGAGAACAGTGGTGCTGGAGAACAGTGTTGAATATACCATGGACTGCCAGGAGAACAAACAAGTTCAACCTAGAGAGGGTGCAACCAGGCTGCTCCTTGGAGGCAAAGATTCTGAGGCTTTGTCTGACATACTTTGGGCATATTGCAAGGAGGGGGACATCATGCTTGGAAAGGGAAGAGGGACTGAGAAAGAGACCATCAATGAGATGGATTGATGCAATGACTGGGGTAATGAGGGTGGGTGTGTCAGAGACAGTGAGATTGGCACAGGACAGAGCAGGGTTCAGGGCTGCTGTACATAGAGTTGCTATGAGTCGCAATTGACAGCACATAACAACCACCACCACAAACAGTTTAAAGGGACACGTTATCGTCCTGTATCTGAAGGCTTTAGGAAGCCGGGTTTCCAAATCACTTTCCTCACTACCTCACCTGATGGCCTTAGAATCAGTCAAACCCTTTTACTTGAAGCAGCTCAGGTGCGTCTGTGCCTTTGAATTGTTTTGTTGGTGACGAATACTGACATGTATCAGGGGCTGCTAAAGGAACAAATCTTTCTTGAAGGAAGTGTACCCTACAAGCTGCTTTGAAGATGAGGATGGTCTCACAAACATTTGGCATATTATTGAGGCAGGGGTACAATCCCTGGGAAAAACTATTGTGCTTGGTTAGAGGGTCAGTGGGAAAGAGAAGTTCCCTCAGCACTGTGGATTGACAAACTGGTTGTAACTGTGGGCTTAAGCATTACATAGATTGTGAGGATGGTACAGGATGAGGAAGTATTTTGTTGTTTGGTAAATAAGAGTTGTTGTGGTGTTCTTATTAAGTGCTGTCTAGTCAAGTACAACCCATAGCAACCCTATGAACAAAAGATCTGAACCCTATTCTATCCTGCGTTACCCTCACACTTCCCTCACACGAGAGCCCATTACAGCAGTCACCTTGTCACTACCTGGTTGAAGGTCTTCCTCCACCGATCCTCCACCCTTCCTAGCATCATGTCCCTCTCCAAGGAATAGCCCCAACTATGTGAAGCAGAGCTTCATCATTTTTGCCTCCAGAAAGCACTCTGGTTGTATCCTCTTAAGACATATTTGTTCTTTTGGCTGTCCATGGAATGTTCAGGACTCTTCTCTAACACCACAGCTCAAAGGTATCAATTCTTCTTTCATCTTCATTCATTGTCCAGCTCTCAAATGCATAGCAGGTGATTGGAAAGACCATGGCCTGAATCAGACAAACCTTAGTCCTTTAAGTGACTTCACTACTCCTCAATAATTTGGAAAGGTCCCTAACTGCAGATTTTTCTGAGTTCGATGAGTCTCCTTATCTTCTGACTGCTAGTACCAACAGTGTCAGTTACAGAGCCAAGTAAGATAAAGCTGCTGTGAGTTGGAGCTAACTCGATGGCATCTGACCACAACATTCTTAAGATAAATTGCTAGGTACATAATTCAGTGAATGTACTGCAGAACAGTTCTTACCCTCAGAAATTCTTAGATTCTGAGAAACTTATGTACACACACATACACACTACCCATAGCAAACTTCTGTTAACATTTTAGTATATTTATTTTAACTTTTTAAATGTATATTTTAAAAATAACTTTATATATTTAATATCTCACTTTATTAATATTTTCTATAATTGATTAAAATGCTAAATTTAACATAGTTAAAGTGTAGAATTTTATAAATTTTGGTGTTTCTGTTATCATCATCATAATCAAGCTAATAAACAGATCCATCTCACAAAATTTCTTCATGGCCCTTTGTGGTCCTACCCACACTCATGACCTTCCTCCCTGCTCCCTGCCTCATCTCAGGCATTTCATGGTCTGTTTTCTATCACTGTGATAGTTAATATTGCTTGCCAACTTGACTTGGTCATGTTTCTCAGTATTGTGTAATTATCCTCCATTTAGTGACTTGATACAAGGAATATTTCTGTATGGTGTGGCTTGACAAAACTCAAGTACTCTTTTTTTTTATACAATGGAATACACCTTTTTTTTATATTGGTTTGCATGCAAATATTGTATACATTGTGTTTCACTCTTTCTTCAGTTCACATTGTTTCATATTATCATTTGCATACACTGTATTTTATAAATTTATCTTCATTGATGATGACCACTATTATCCCACCTTTTCACGTCCCCACTGGTTCTTTCCTCTTTGCTTTATTCCCTTGCTCTGCCCACCAAACTCTGGAACCCCCATTCCCACCATCAGCCCCTTTCTTTCTTCCCTCCCCTTCTGCCCCCCCCCCTTTTCTGGAAGCAGGAATGGCATCCTCTTCCTAAACAATGCCTCCGGAAACTATGAACTTTGATAACTGTGTGAGTTCTAGTTCTAGAAAGGCTTCAGGTCTTTTGTTCATAGAGTTGCTAGGAGTTGTGCCTGACTCGAAGGCAATCAGCACCTTCTCCCTTTGGACTTGTGTGCACATCTTGCTAGTAATCTTTCTGTTTTTACAGTATTGGTCTTAATGCCCACGTACTCCTTCTTGATTCCAAATCAGGCTCATAATTATCTAACCTTCAGTTTTGGGGATATGAGCCAACAGACTGCCATCAGACCTGTTGGTTTTGGGTTTACCAGCCCAGCCCCTCTGTAAAGTCATAGGTCAGGAAAAGTCTCCAGTCTGACTTCTGACAGAATTAGAACTTGGCCAGCCTCCACAACTATATAAGCCATTTGCTTGAAATAATTTTCTATTTATTTATATAGTCATGTACCACCTGACATCCATTTGTACTATGACTGATGGAGTGTGTGTGTGTGTGTGTGTGTGTGAGAGAGAGAGAGAGAGTGCGAGCGAGTGTGCTCTGGTGGTCCTCAGGGAGTTGTAGTACTAACCCAAAGGCCAAGTCTCTCTCAGGCTGTTGGAATCCATCAGTCACTCTGCAAACAACTGACAATCTCCTCCTATGTACTGTATTTTTTAATTGTGATTTTAGAAATAAGTTTATAATTGTGTTTATGCTTTGACTGTAGGCAACATCATTCAGTTTTGTGTATCACATGTCTGTTGACTATTGTAATTTCTGTGTTTTATTTCTAAAATGTCATGAAGAACATCATAGCTCCTAAATACAGTAGAATCAGTGCTAATGATAGTAGAAACAAGAGGCAAAGGAGAAATATGGTTTGGAAGTGAAACAAGAGGTTCTTAAACAATACAGTGGTAAACACTGTTACTCCCAATTTGGGTATATGCCCATAATGTCCAGTTTCACAATGTCCTGTTTCATGGATATTGATCAGTACATGACTGTATACACTTAACTGGCTTAGCTTCTTTAGAGAACACAGCCTATGGTAGTAGCTACTATCGATTATATATGGAATCTGGTGGTAT
Source organism: Elephantulus edwardii (assembly GCF_000299155.1). Classification (NCBI taxonomy): domain Eukaryota; kingdom Metazoa; phylum Chordata; class Mammalia; order Macroscelidea; family Macroscelididae; genus Elephantulus; species Elephantulus edwardii. The sequence goes on along the minus strand of NW_006399807.1, from coordinate 13,379,257 downwards.
GAGGGTTAAGTGATTGGTTGCTAAATGAAATATCAGTGGGAGAAAAGACCTGATCATTTGCACCCATAAAGATTTCAGCCTAGGAAACTTGTGTAGTCTTACAGGGTTGTCATGAGTTAGAATTCACTTAATGATACACAGCGGTATAGTTTGTGTTGCCTAGAATTTGATGTGTATGTGTATATGTGTTTTAATATGAAATGATGTAGTTTTGTAATTATATACTTAGCATTATTTAGGATGACTGCACCTTTTTCTCATCTTTATCACCATGTGTATTTCTTCACTGAGCTGTTTCACTTCATATTCACATGTTGTTTGCTTGGTGCAGGTAGACATTTTATTTGTTAACATGTTTTTTGTACTTGTTAAAATGTTACCACCTTGTGCTATTTTCTTTTACAATTTAAAGTAGTTTTATACAGAGAGAAGTTTTAACATTTTTGAATGTTGTCCTCGTTGTTATGTGCGGTCTAGTCGTTTGCGACTCATAGCAACCCTATGTACAATAGCCCTAAACTCTGCTCTGTCCTGTGGCCAATCACACTGTCTCTGACACTCCCATCCCGATTACCCCAGTCACCGAATCAATCTTCCTCATAGAGGGCCTTCCACTCCTGCGCTGTCCCGCAACCCTCCCAAGCGTGATATCCTTCTCCAAGGACCGGTCTCTCCTTAAAACATGTCCAGAGTATGTTAGACGGAGCCTCAGAATCCTTGTTTGTTTTCCTAGCAGTCCATGATACTCTCAATACTCTTTTCCAGCACCACTGCTCAAAGCATCAATTCTCCTTCTATCCTCCTCGGTCATTGTCCAACTCTCTGATGCATAACAAGTGATTGCAAAGACAATGGCCTGTATCAGATGCACCTTAGTCTCCAGAGAGACACCGTTGCTCTTCAGTACTTCGGAGAGGTCCCTAACAGCAGACTTTCCCATGGCAATATGCCTTTTCATTTCCTGGCTACTGGTGCCAAGAGTGTTGACTGTGGAGCCAAGCAAACTAAAGCTGTGAAGAGTCTAAATCTCTTCAACATCCATCCTGATGCTGCCAATTGGCCCAGTGGTGAGAATTTTTGTCTTCTTGACATTGAACCTCAATCCATATTGGAGGCTGCAGTCCTTGACCCTCTGCAGCAAGCGCGTCAGGTCCTCCTCAGTTTCAGGAAGCAGGGTTGTGTCATCTACATAACGCAGATTGTTGATAGATCTTCCACCACTCTTGACCCCACATTTCTCCTCATAGAGCCCAGCCATGCAATCTAGATGCATTGATAATAATGGGTGACTGGAATGCAAAAGTTGAGAACAGAGTATTTGGAAAACATGGACTTGGTGACAGAAATGGAGCTGGAGAGAGAATGACTGGATTTTGCACAATCAATGACTTATTCATAGCAAATACGTTTTTTAAGAGACATAAACACAGGTTATATACATAGATTTCACCTGATGGTATGCATAGGAATCAGATTGATTACATCTGTGGAAAGAACCGCTGGAGAAGCTCAATATCAGTGCGAAAACTAGGCCAGGAGCTGATTGTGGAACAGACCACCAACTTCTCATTTGCAAGTTCAAGCTGAAGTTGAGGAAAATTAAACCAAATCCACGACAACTGAAATATGACTTTGAGTCTATCCCACCTGAATTTCAGAACCATCTCAGGAACAGGTTTGAGACCTTGAACACTAATGAGCAGAGACCACACGAGCTGTGGGAGGATATCAAGGGTATCATCCAGGAATAGTACAAACGGTCCTTGCAAAGACAGAAGAGGAAAAGAAGACCAAAATGCATGTCAGAAGAGACTCTGAAAATTGCACTGGAGTGCAGAGAAGCCAAAGCACAAGGAAGAATTCAAGATACTAAAGAGCTGAACAGAAGATTCCAAAGGGCAGCCCGGGATGACAAAGTAAAATATTACAATGAAATGTGCAACAAGTTGGAGTCAGAAAATCAAAAGGGCCGAACTCGCTCAGCATTTCTTAAGCTCAAGGAACTGAAGAACAAATTCAACCTCAAGTTGCTATAATGAAGGATGCTTTCAGCAGAATATTAAATGATTCAGGAAGTATTAAAAGAAGATGGAAAGAATATACTGAGTCACTGTATCAAAAAGAATTGGCAGACACAGAAGAATTTCATGGAACAACATATGAGCAAGAGCCTATGGTGATGAAAGAAGTTCAGGCTGCTTTGAAGGAAATGGCAAAAAATAAGGCCCTGGGAATAGATGGTATACCAATTGATATATGTCAGCATTTTTGAATAGTGAAGTTTTTTTAAGATTTTCCTTTAGATGAGATAGGATATATAGAATGAGTGAAGAATTACAGATTTCTTTCTTACTGCCTTTATTCATGGAAAGGAGGCTTGATGTTAGTCAGTGTGTGACTTAACTGGTAACTGAAAGGTGTTCAGCCACTTTGTGAAAGGGAGAGAGATGAGGCTTTCTCTTGTAAAGATTTATAGTCTCTGAACTTGCTGGAAGTTCAAGCTGATTTAATGGCAGTGAGTTTGGTTTTTGGTTTTGGTTTCTGCATTGAAAGTTTGAAATGTGTATATCAGGAAAAGATAAAGGCAGTGATTGCCTCTGTTAAGTTGATTAAATGTTTTTTTTCTTGACCACTGTGACTTATTCATTGGTAAACATTGCTTATAACTTGCTGAGCATTTACTATTTTTATTGACAAATGACCTAATTTAGGATGATTACAGAAATTGGTAGGTTCGAATGGTTATGTATGGGTACATTTTGATTGTCAGCTTGCTCATGTTACAGGCGGATCTAACATTTGCACATTCTTCATATTTTTTTAGGTCTGCTCAGCTTTGGAGAGGAGCTACAGAACAGCCTCACTGTATAAGGCATGGGATCAGAGAACAGTGCTTTAAAAAGTTATACACTGAAAGAACCACCATTCACCTTACCTTCTGGAGTTGCGGTTTATCCAGCTGTCCTGCAAGATGGCAAATTTGCTTCAGTGTTTGTGTATAAGAGAGAAAATGAAGACAAAGTTAATAAAGCAGCCAAGGTAACAAAATAGGTGACTATAATTCGTATATTTTACCATCGTGTTTTCTTCTATTTAAAATTGCCTCTGAAAACTCACTATGGGTTGTTCAGACTCAATGGCGCACAATAACAACATCAGCATTGCTTAATTTTAAGAAAACTTAAGTGGATATTTTTGGGTTTAATTTTTAAAGATGATTTTAAAGATTATTTCAGAGAAGTACTTTCAGGGGTTCATCAGCCTCTATGGTTCCATACAGTCTAGAGTCCTACCCTTCTCCCCTTTTCATTCTTTATTATTTAGCAAGAAATTAAGGGAGACAGACATGGCTTATACATGAAGGGTTAAGGTAGTTCAGCTACATTGTGATTAAAAATGATAGAAGGATTAACAACATTCTGAGTAGTGTGTTGGACATGAGAATAAAAATAATAGATCTTAGGAACTTAAAACTTTTTTTTTCTTTTCCTGAGACATTATGATGCTCTAAAAGGAATGCTTGCCTGGGAACCAAGGACCCTTGGGCTCTGGTTCTTGTTGGGGCACCTTTGACAGATTTAGGTGCTGTGGAGTTGAGTATGACTCATAGCAACCCTATGAACAATAAATAGATCTGAACCCTGTCCTGTCCTTTGTTGTCCTCACAATCTCTGACACACTCTAGCCCATTGCTGCAGTTACTATGTCAGTCTACCTGGTTGAGGATCTTTCTCTCCTTTGCCATCCCTCTACCTTCCCAAGCACGATATCCTTCTCCAAGGAGTAGCCTCTCCTAGCAACATACCCAAAGGATGTGAGATGAAGCCTCCCCATCTTTGCCTCCAAGGAGCACTCGGGCTGCACCTTCTCCAACATCCTGTCAACACTCTATGAACAATAGAAGACCATAGTGACAGGTCATAAGCTTTGGCAAAAGGACCTTCTAGCTGCCATCATTTAATTGCTTTCAGCAGAAAAATTCAGATATAAACTTTGGCCACAAAGCAGTGTAAGAAATAGTTGACATTCAGCAGACCTTTTGTTTTATCTTCAGCCCAATAACTATAAACAGTAGCATACTTTTCTTGTTCATGAGTTAGGATGACTTGTTTCTAACCAGAATTTATTAGTAATGGAAAATCTCAGAATCTGGTTCCTGTGTGCTATGATTCAGGTGTTAATTTTGGGCTTCATGACAAGTAGAAACTTGCAAGAACGATTCCTTAGTTTCTATACCGCCTAGTATTCTGGGAATAGGTATATAGATGGTACACAGATCACTGCTCACTGTCTCCCAGGATTCAGTCTCCTCTGCAGGAAGGTTTAGGTTTCTGTGTAGGAGGGTTGGTCAGCATACTGGCGAACCTGCATGTGTGAGCATGCCACAAAAATCGAAGCCGTGATTGCCATATTCAGTGTGCATTCTATTTATACTGTTGTTCCTCATATTGTCATTTTCTTTTTGTTTTGCTCCCTCCTAAACATTTCCCATTTACAACTCTTGTTTATTGTATTAATCAACTTTCATACATTCTCAACTGTTTTAGAATTGCTGTGTTATTTCCCTAATGACTAAATGATATTGATCATCATTTTCATGTGCTTGTTGGCTATTTCAAATCATTGACCAGTTTTTTTAACTAGATGTCTTTTTGTTTCATTGTTGAAATTTTATGTGTCTTTTATAGTTGTTGGGCGCATAGCTGATAGCTGATTCCTTCAGATTCTCTCCCACTTGTAGGTTCTCCTTTTTTGTTTTCAGAACACAACAGAACTCTTCACTCCTTCTTCATTCTGTATTTCATTCTTGTTTATGGTTCAACCTCCAGGCAGTGGGTTTTGACAAATTTTACTTCTCTCTGTGTCTCAGATTTGCCTGCTAGGCTGAGAAAGAAGATTTCTCTGATCTGTACCCTACCTTAGATACCTCGGTTATTGTGTTTTATTTGGTGAAATTTATTACTTTATTCACTGTCATCTATAAGCTTGTAAGTGGATTCAAGTTATAGATGGGAGTATTGAGAAACTTACTGTTTTGGTTTATTTTTAATTCTCAAATTCCATAGTAAATGAGAGATAGAACAACAATTAAAAGTTAAATCTCAAAGGCTTGAATTAATTCTTTAGATAGGTGATTCATAACTGATTCCTGAAAAATGGGATAGTTTCTATTCAGGGCGGGAATCTCATGATCTCTGAGTGAGCACATAAGCTCTCATTGCTGGAGCCAGCTCGTAGCTGATTCTCCAGCGGGTTTTTTGAGGCTGTCAGTGACATGAGAGGAGATTGCCCGTCTTTCTTCAGTGGAGCCGCTGGTGGAGTTGAACCTCCACAGAGGTGCTCTTTGTGGAGTAACAGCCCAAGTCCATACGGACTATGCCACCAGAGCTCCCTTTGTGTGGACACAGATAAATGTTTATTTTATACTACTGTTCTGTCAATTTTATTTATATATGTTGTTGAGAATACATACCACAGAACATAAACCATTGATTAAAAATGACATTATATTCTTCCACTTGTACAGCCATTCTTAACCTCCTCAGATTGGTTCCTTTTTAATTAACATACATTCGCTGTCTCCTAAGGCTCCTGTTATTGGTTTGAACTGGTATTTTGATTGTAAAAGAACATAGTGTTCAAAGCAGACCTTTTTGACTAGTTAGGCTAAGGTATTTTTTTATTTTTAAGAAGACTTCATGAGATAATTTTGGTTTAAAGAAGGAATGAAATGCATTAGGTAAATTTACTGTCAGGGACCTGTCCAGAGTACTGAGAAACAACGTTAGTCTAGAGAACAAGATGTGCCTGATCCAGGCCATGGTCTTCACAGTCACTTGATATGCATCAGAGAACTGGATGATGGTGAAGGATGACAGAAGAATTGATGCCTTTGAGCTATGGTGCTGGAGAAAAGTCTTGAACATACCATGGACTACCAAGAAAACAAATAGGTCTGGCTTAGAGAGGGTGAAGCCAAGTTTCTCCTTGGAGGCAAGGATTTTGAAGCTCTTCCTCTCCTACTTTGGACATGTAGCCAGAAGGGACTGATACTAGGAGAAGGATATCATGCTCAGAAGGGTGGAGGGAGAGTGCAAGAGAGAAAGACCCTGGATGAGATAGATTGATATAGTAACTGGGGCACTGGGGATAGGTGTGCCAAAGGCAGTGAAACTGGCTCAGGACAGGACAGTGTTCAGAGCTGCTATATATAGGGTTGCTCTGAGTTGCAGGCAAGTTGACAACACATACCAGCAACAAGGTTTTTATTGGTTCATTTTTTGAAAGTAGATGTACAAAACTTTCTTCTTAGTATTTCTTAGTTTGGAGGCTCTACAGAAATCTATTGGAATACCAGTGACTTCATTTCTAACATACAAACATCATAGCAGCAAGCAAGCCATTACAGTACAGTAAACTTACAGATGGATGTGTGTGTGTAAATACGACAATTTATAGTTCATAAATTTTTGTTCAATTTCATATTTTCTTGATTATTTATTGTTTATTGAAGTTCCCATGGAGGGGAATAGCTTCCACTTTTAAAAATAGTAATACATAATACATTATTGGTACTGTTCCCAGAGTTAGCAAAATTTGTGATTAATAAACTTAAAACATTGGGAAAGCAATCCACTCAGAAGACCCTCCTGGAACCCTCTGGCAAAATAGACTGTGTGAGGCAGACTTATATAAAAATTATGCCAAGTCTGATTTCAGAACTCTCATATCATCCACTAACCTGTATTTTTCCAAGGAGGTTCTTTGAAAGCTTTGGCACTAACTGCGTATTGTGAAAATGAGACCTGGTGTTACATTGAAGATTTTTTTTTCCTGAGTCAAATCTTCATCAGCCTTCACTCAACTTAATGATTAGGTTACAAGGCTTGTGCAGCATCCAGTGTACTGTACAGGGTGAATTCCAGGGACTTAAGGTCACAGTGTGTTCTGCAAACCAAAAGGCCATGCATTTCTGGCAGTTCAAATCCCCTAATGGCTGAGAGGGAGAGAGATGGACTGTCTCCTTCTATTAAGATTTATAGCCTTGGAGACTCAGTGGAAGGTTTATGAGTTGGAACTTATTTGACTGGACTTGATTCAACAGCAGTGAGTTTTGCGTTTAAGTCACTTTTTTTGGAAAGCCTAGGTGGATTGTTAGAAACCACTCGAGAACATTAAGGTAAGCTGTAGATAAAAGATGAAACTGTTATTATCTGGAGTAGGAATTTTGGACTGAGTATCTTTTACATTACTCAGGTTGTAATTTTCAGAATATGAAGTGTAGCTGGAAATAGAATCAACCTGAGAAGAAAACCTGCAGATTTAACCTTCCCTCCTATGTTCAGATACAGAATTGTCTTTCATTAACCTGCTAAGAATACAGAGTAAAAGGAAAGAAAGAGTATTCCTTATTACTGTTTTTATTGTTATTTGAGTCTCATTTCAGGAGTCCTTGGCTGACTCAGTTATGCTGTGGACTACTAGCTGAAAGATTAGCAGTTTGAATGCACCGAACAGTGTCTTGAAAGACTGGGAATCTGTTTCCAAAGGATCACAACCTTAAAACCCACATGGAGCATAGTGCTACTCTGAACACACATGAAAACCTCGGACTCATGTCATTTAGTCAGAACTGACTCATAGCTGACCCTCTGACTGGCTTTCTGAGGTTGTAAATCTCCTCAAGGATGGGAGGAGATTGCCCATCCTTTCCCTTTGGGACTGCTGGTGCATTTGAACCACTGGAGAGATACCACCTCTGAATGAGCAGTGTAACTTTCTATAGACTGTGCCACCAGAGCTCCCTGTGAACATCTACCCGGGATAACGAGCAGTTGTAATTTCAGGTAGTCAGACTGGAATGATGCTCCACAGGGTCTTCACTGGCTGATTTTTCAGATGTAGATTTCTGGGCCTTTTTTAAGAGATACCTTTCAATGGGAACTGATCATCTTGCCTATTTGCATTACCCAGGAAATGTCAATTAGATATAGAGCCCACTTTAGTCTTACAAAGTTAAAGGCTGTGATGGCCTAATGGATAAGGAGTTGCCAACTCAAAGGCAAACAGTTCAAATCCACCAGCTGCTCCATGGGAGGAAGATGGACAGTCTCCTCCCATGCAATTTACATCCTCTGAAAACCTACGGGAGGGTCAACTATCAGTTGAGCTACTCAATGACTATGAGTTGAGTTAGCCTGACATAATATGATCTTAATTTTAAAAAATTTTAACTGCCAAGACCCTTTTTCTAAATAAGGTATCATTCTGGAGGCCCTGAGTAAATGTGAATGTTGGAGTGATACAGCAATTCCCCATGGCATATAAAACGAGTTTACCTCTGAGCATTCTTAAGATCTGTAGGTGGTATAAGATCAAAGACTACATCCTTTAGTATGGATTATAGCTCAACATAAAAATCTTCACAACTGGACCAAAAGGCAGCATCATAATTAATGGAGAAAAGAGTGAATTTGTCAGTGATTTCACTTGAACTCTGATCGCCAACTTCATGGAAGCAGCAGTCAAGTAATCCAATGAGGTATTGTTGTTTGTTGTTGTTATGTGCCATCGAGTCGCTTGCGACTCATAGTGACCCTATGTACAAGAGCCTTAAATGCCGTTCTGTCCTGTGCCAACCTTGCTGTCTCAAACACATTCATTCCCACCACTCCACTCACAGAATCGATCCATCTCATCGAGGGTCTTCCTCTCCTGTGCCATCCCTCCACTCTCCCAAACATGATGTCCCTCTCCAAGGACCAGACCCCAGACCCTCCTTGCAACATGCCCAAAGTGTGTCAGATGAAGCTTGAGAATCCTTGACTCCAGGGGACATTCTGGCTTCACCTTCTCCAGGACAAACCTGTTTGTTCTCCTAGCAGTCCATGGTATGCATTGCATAAGGAAAATCTGCTGTCCAGAGACCCCTTCACAATGCTGCAGGTAGAGCAAGAATGTCGGGTTAAAGACTAATGTGTGCCTAGTTGAAGTCATGATTTTTTTTCAGCTGCTTCATATGCTTGTGAAAGTTGGATGATGAATAATTAAGATCAAAGAAGAATTAATGCCTTTAACTTGTGATATTGGCAAATAGTATTGAATATAACATAAAGTGCCAAAAGAACATAATAATCTGTTTTAGAAAGAAGTAAATATGTATTCTGTGAGTCAGGAATGACATTGTTTCACATTCTTTAGGCATATTATCAGGAGTGACCAGTTCTTGGAAAAAAAATCTTCATGCTTGGAAAGGTAGAGGGTCAGTGAAGGAGAGGAAAACTCTCAAAAGACTTGGGATAATAATAGTAAACAATGGGCTAAACACAGCGGAGATTGTGAGGATAGCCAGGATCAAGCAGCATGTCCATCTGCCACTCTGGCACCTAACAACAATAGGTGGCACAAAAGGAGTCCTCATAATGTGACAGTTAAGCATGTAGCTGGTCACCAATAGATCTGTGGTTTGAACCCACCATCTGCTCCATAGGGAGAAAAAATAGACAGTGCTTCTGTGAAGATTGTTTCTTGGAAACCCAATCAGGCAGTTCTTCTTTGTCCTATAGGGTTGCTGTGAGTCATAATCAACTTGACAACAAGAAGTTTGATGATTTTTGGGTTTGTTTGAGGTGGTACAGATGTTCAGCTACTAACTTAAAGGTTCATATTCTTACTCATCTGCTGTTACTACAGAAGAAAGGCTTGATTTTCTGCTATGTAAAGGTTGCAACCAAGAAGACCCCATGGAATGTTTCTACAGTGCCCAAACTCACGGTCTCTGTGAATTGTTACTAACTTAAAGACAATATATTTATTTAGCTTGGTTTAAACATTGTTTTAGCTTATTCTGAATGTTTATTGGTGCATCTTCACAGTCATTCAGTTCAAATTATTTTCTACTTTTTGATTTTTTTTTAATACTTCACTCATCATTCTTTATAAGTTTTTTTGTATAATTTTCACATTATTTGTTATTTTCCTAGAGATCTTTTTGTTACTGATTTCTAATTTAATACCGTAGTGGTTTGAAACTACCCTCTTCTTGATTTGTACCTATTTAAAGGATCTAAAATTGTTTTATAACACACCATATAGTCAATTTTAGTGAATGCTTTGTGTGCACTTGTAAAGAATTTGTATTCTGTAGTTGTAGGATGTAGTGGGTTTTGGGGTTTTTTATTATTAAAAAGTATTTCATTTTAATGTTTCTCTGGGCTTCTTGGCTATGTTTTTCTTTGTTTTAAAGTTTTTCCAGGGGTTGAGGACATGTAAGCAAGCCTTTCATAATTTAATTATAGTTAATAGTGTACCACTTCACATAAAATGCAGAAGCCTTGCAATTATGGTCGTTTCCATACCTAATTTTCTTTAGTTATGGTTGACGATGTATAGGCATATGTGAACTATATTGTAAAGCATACCTGCTGACAGATTTTCTTACTTTATTTCAGTTCTTTCACTTTTCTCTTCATTTCAGAAGGATATTTTTGTTACAGGATTTAGGGTAGATATTTCCTTTCAGGATTTTAAAGATGTCCTCCCACTATCTTTTGGTCTCTGTATTTTCTTCTAAAAATTATTTTATGTTTCATTCATATGAACTGTGTTTTACACAATCTTTCACTTACATTGTATTTCATACCCTCACTCATAAGTACTCTGTTTCATATATCCAGTCACTGTCATATTATCACCCTGTCTCTTTGAGTCCCATTGAATCTTTCCCATTCCTTCACCACCTCCCCCATCCCCGCGGCCTCTATATTATTTGATAGATCTGCAGTCATTTGGACTATTGTTTCCCTCCATAAATTATGTTCTTTTTCACTAGCTGCTTTCAAGATTTTTTTTCTTATCTTTTGTTTTTACTGGGTTGTTGATGTACTTTGTCATAGTTGTCTTTGAATTTATCCTATTAATGTTTTCTGATATTCCTAAATCTCTAATGTATCTCTAATATATGTCCAAATTTGGGGGATTTCCAGCAACACTATAAATTTTATACCACAATATTTTTTGCTTTTGTTTTTGTGACTCCCAATTACATGTGTTTGACTTTGTGTATTTATCTCACAAATTCTGGAGCATATGTTTATTTTTTTTTTTTCTCTCATCCTTCTTCTTTACATTTGATGATTCCTGTAGATCTAATTTTAGGTTCATTGGCACTTTCCTCATCTTTATTCTATGCAGTGGAGGCTGTTAGGCTGATGTGTGTGTCCCTCAGGTGCTCTGGGGGAGAGATTCAAAGCCAGTGGACAGTCACCCTAAGGCAGAATAGACCAGGGAGCACTGTCTTCTGTGTGTGTGTCTGTCTGTCTCTCTGTCTCTCATTCTCTCTCTTTCTTTCTTTCTGATGGCCACCTCCCAGGAATGTGTGTGTGCTTGCGCCCAACCACACCAGACTGTGTCTCCCTCCATAAAGAAACTCCAAGAGGCAGGCCTGTAGGCCCCCAAACTTGTACTGCACCCACTGTACCCACACAGGGCCTGTTACCCCTCTGTTACCCATCCTTATCTCGGCCATGGCAACTTCCAGGTACTGCCTAGTTACTGCATTTTTCACTTCTAAAATTCCCATTTAGTTATTTTTTTATAATTTGTACTTTTCTGCTGAGAACTTTGTTTCATGGCTATTACCTTTTACCTCTAGAGGAAAGGTTAGCCTAGTGGCTTTAAATTCTCTGGTAACTCTTAACATCTGGGTGGATCATCTCATGATTTACATTATTGATTGCATTTTCCATGAACAGTTGGTTCCTTTTCCTGGTTCTTTCTATGTTGAATAATTTTGGGGTGCATCCTGAATGTCAGTTGTATCAACTCTTGGTTCTGTTCTCATTTTCTTGAAAGTAACTTTATTATGTCTTTGTTTTTTATTATGTCCTTGGAGAATGACATCATGCCCAGTGGAGGGACAGTAAGGGTGGTTGGGCAGTAGAGGTTGGTGTGTCAGAAATAGTGAGAGTGGCCCAGGACAGGGAGGGGGTCAGAGTTCAGAGTTGCTGTATGTAGGGTTGCTGTATGTTGCAGGTAACTCAGGTGATGGCCGGGTATGGGCCCGACGCTACAGCGCCATTCATTTTCAGGGCTAGTTGATTCGGCAGGTGAGTTGTTACACACTCCTTAGCGGATTCCGACTTCCATGGCCACCGTCCTGCTACTATATTGGTTGTTTTTTTTTATTTAAGGCTCTTGTTTAGAGTCAACAAGACGTCAGGGAGGGCCTTTGTGTTTAAAAGTCAGTTGTTATTATATTTTGGAGGAACATTCTTCTAAGTGGTATAGCACTCTTCTGTCAATATTCTGTTCTGAGGTAAGCTGGAGTGCTGTGCTGCTGAACCTTATGCCATTGGGGTGTCAGATTCCATAATAGTTACCCACGGTCGACAGTGTTTGTTGGAGCTCCCAGTTTAAGACAGGTTTGGAAGCAGGGGTGGCATCCACTTCCTAGACAACATGCCTCTGGAAACTCTGTGAACTTTGATAAATGAGATAGTTCTAGAAAGGCTGAAGATCTTTTGATCATAGGGTCAATATGAGTTGTGCTCGGCTTGCTGGCAATTAACAATAACAACTTTATTAATATTATTATATTATTATTATTAATTTTAACAGACAGTCATCTGTTAGGCCCGGGCCTGAAGTTCTCAACTACTCTATTCCTTCCTTGTACTTAATGAATCAAGTCTCAGAATTTTCTTTTGTTCATTTATGCCTATTCTTTTTTAAAAAGTATAATTTTTTTTTCCTGTTGGCAATCCATGATTTTTTTTTATTTAATAATTTTAATGAACATTTACAGAGAATTTGGATTTCCATTCATTCATGGCTGCACTTCTCTAAGCTGTGGTATATTCACACAATGGAATACTATGCTGCATTGAAAAACAAGGAACTCGTTCAATATTATTCAAAATGGGTGAGCCTGGAGGACATTATGCTGAGTGAAATATCTCAGTCGCAAAAGGACAAATACTGCATGGTGCCACTGCTGTAAAAAAGTATAATTTTTAATGCAACATATATATATTTTACAGCATATTTTTCCTATTTAATTTTTCCCCACTCATTCATTGTTGCACATTTTCCTCCCTGCCCACACCCCGTTGACTTTTCTCTTTGAAAAGAAAAAAAAAATTCTTTCATTGTTATACAGTCCCCTCCCCACCAAGTCTACAGTCCACTTTACTATACATTTCTTTTTCTAGAATCTAGTCATGAAAATAATACCTAATCATATATTCCTTTTAAACAATTCTCTCCTTCATCTGTTTCAATGCAGTACACATTATTTATCCCCTCTTTTCTTAGGTTCCCCCCAACCCCAATGTCAGTCCCATTTTACAGCAGCGGCACTGTGCAGTATATTTGTCCTTTGTGACTGAGATATTTCACTCAGCATAATGTCCTCCAGGGTCACCCATTTTGTTTAATAGTTCATAGGTTCCTTGTTTTTCGGTGCAGCCTAGTATTCCATTGTGTGAATATACCACAGCTTCTCTATCCATTCGTTTGTTGAAGGGCACCTGGGTTGTTTCCAGTTCTTTGCTATTGTGAACAAAGCAGCAGTAAACATGGGTGTGCATCATTTATACCTATTCTGTGTGTGGTTGGCTCAGAGATGAGTCTGAGAATTACCTGGGAATTAGGGAATCTCCTTGGACAGCTTTATTCCCTCCAGAATATCTTCTTCATACCTCATTTTGTTCCAGTTCGTCCCAGTGACTGGCTAGAAAGATGACAGTGTTTCTCTTTTAGCTTACATGGGTAACACAACTAAGACCTATCTTCAGGGCATAGACATGAGGTGGAAAAAATCTCCAAATCAGAAACCTTACTCCCATAAATGTCACTTCTCCCAGGTTTTGACCTTTTGCCATAATTTTCATGATTTTGTTTACTTTTCAGAATCTTCAATTATTGTGCAGTTTGTTGGGGTTTTTTAAAAATATTTAATTCAGAATTTACTACGCTGCATTGAAAAACAAGGAACTCATGCAATATTATTCAAAATGGGTGACCCTGGAGGACATTATGCTGAGTGAAATATCTCAGTCACAAAAGGACAAATACTATATGGTGCCACTGTTGTAGAATGAGGCTGACGTTAGGGTCGGGGTAAGACTGAGAAAAACTGGATAAATTATGTTTACTGCGTTGAAGCCGACGAGGGAGAGAATAGTTTAAAAGTAATATATTTTAGGGCATTATGATTATCATAAGAGTCCGGAATGAGGGTTGCAGAGTGGAGTATACTCGGGGTGGGGTTGGGCTGGGGGTATGCGGGGGGATTGTGTACCAATGAAGGAGTTTTTCTTTTGCTTTTCAAGGAGAGGAGCGAACTGGGGGTGGGGGTGGGGTGGGTGGGGAGAAAAGTGCAACAATGAATGAATGGAAGTCCAAAATCTCTGTAGATGTTCATTGAAATTAAAAAAAAGTAAAAAAAAAATTAATTCAGAATTTATAGCTATAATCTTTACGAAATCTGGGCATACTCTGCCATTGTGAAACTAGAAATCTCTGTAGTTACCTGTTGTTATTAGGTGCTATTGAGTCAGAACAAATACATAGCTGACCTTCCACCAGATTTTCAGAGGCTAATTTTAAATGTGGGTGATTGAGGAAGTAGGGGCGTAGGAATACAATTATTAGAATACAACTATTAATTTTCTGTCTTTTACTGGGATGTGTAGATGACACTGTGATTAATCTGATTTCCAGTCATTGATTTCGCCTTCTCTTCTGTTTGTAATTTTGAAGCACTTGAAGACACTTCGCCACCCTTGCTTGCTAAGATTTTTATCTTGTACTGTGGAAGCAGATGGCATTCATCTTGTCACTGAGCGAGTGCAACCTCTGGAAGTAGTTTTGAAAACATTGTCTGCTGCAGAGATCTCTGCTGGGATCTATGACGTATTGCTGGCTCTTATCTTCCTTCATGACAGAGTGAGTAACCGTCCTCTTCTGCCTCATGGCCTTCCATATAGACCACAACAGATGATATTTAGGGTAGTACTTATCACTTATGCCCTGTGTAGACCTTGTAGATTACTATTGCTATTATAAAGTTTCCCAAGAGAAGATGACACATAAAACACAAAAGTGCTACAGACAGATGATTTTTGGAATAAGTACCTGGTTCTCTGTTCCTGACCAATTATTTATGGAACATTAACTTAATGAAGTCCACCTCTATTATTGGGTAAGTCTTTTTCTAAAATTTGCTCTAGC
Source organism: Elephantulus edwardii (assembly GCF_000299155.1). Classification (NCBI taxonomy): domain Eukaryota; kingdom Metazoa; phylum Chordata; class Mammalia; order Macroscelidea; family Macroscelididae; genus Elephantulus; species Elephantulus edwardii. Next base: position 13,364,023 of record NW_006399807.1, on the reverse strand, counting down.
TGGCATTTGTTACTATGTTAGAGATAAAGATTTAACCTCATTACCACTGCAGACTTAAGTTTTCATATGTTAAATTTTTATCAAGAAATGAAAATTTCTTAGGTATAGGCAGAGCTCATACGTAACTCTTCCTTTTCGAGTAGATTAAGCTAACTGAGAAACAGACCCTAACACGCTGTTCAGTCACTCTTGCTCTCTGATGATAGTCATGATTAAAAGTTTTTTGTTACCTCTGTTCTGTTTTGACAATGTCATTGAGTTACTGTTTTTTAATGATATTTTAATTCAGAACTGTTAAGGTGACTCCTCAGATTAAAACAAACTGGTCATAGATTAAAAAAAAATTATTTCCCTTGAGTCATTTTAATGTGTTTCTAGTAATGAAAAAGGACTCTTAAAATGTCAGTTTGAATTTATGGTCCGTGAAAAGTACAGTCAGTTCTCATGACTTGTGGTGGTGTGTTTTCTGAAGTCACTGTCTACACTGAATTAACGACTGTCAAACCAGAAGTGTTCAGCCTTAGCTGGGAACATGCTCATTAGACAGCTCAAAATTTCTGCAATGACTGCAGAAGCAGAAGGAATCTTGATTTTGGAGTTACAAACAGATGTCAGAAAGTAGGTGACTGTGCAGATGTGGAATCCATGAAGAATGAGGCTACTGACTAAGTTATAACAAAAATTAGGAATGCTTGTTGGATGGGAGGATTTTCTCTGTTGGACAGAGTACACGCATACAGTCCCATGGTAGAAATGTACAGAAGTGCATACAGGGAAAAGGCAATCTGCTTCCACCTTGAATCCAATGCCCTGGTTCTTTCCAGAATCCAGAGTTAAATATATTTTCCAGAGCTGTTTTGTGTCCATATAAAGTAAACACTCATGTATCTGTTACACCTTTATTTTTCTTGAAATGGAGCATTCCTTACATACTCTTAATCTTCCTTTCACATATATAAAAACATATATGTATTTGTTTTACATATTTTTTCTAATGGGTAGGATATTGAATTACTCCTTTTTCCCAACTGGAATGATACCAGTTTTGGAAAACAGCCTACCTACTTAATTAATTTATTGAACCCTGTGTTCAGTCTTTTCTTCCTTTTTACTTATTTGACTGTACTGTTTTTGTAATTTTTAAATTGGCTCTTCTGTGGTCTGAGGGATATTTCTGGTGGTCCTTATCATTCCATTTTCCTCTTCTTCACACAGAATTTTTTTTTAACTCTACTGACAAGATTTCAGGTAAAGTTGGATCTTGGGTTCATGATAGAATGTAGGTTAGAAAGCATTTAGAGGAGAAAAATTAATAAAGTAACTTCCAGGAACAAAGATAAAGTTTGTCTGTAAAGGCAGTGAGTAGCAAGCAGTCTAGGCTGAAACACTTGTGCATTTATGTTTAAGGATACTTATATCTCCTGAGCCCTTTAAAAATGGGATTTGGATTTTATCTGTGTAATTGTTTTCATGTCTTTATTAACTTGCCTCACCAGGTAGGGGGAAATAATGCACACAAGCTTTTCCCCTGCATTTTTCCTTTGTTCTAACCTAATAATGCTTAAGCTGGCTCATGCAGTTTGTCTTTCATTAAAATCCTATTGCATTTATTATGCCACAAAGTGGGAAAGCTATTCATAATTCTTTTCCCCCCATGATTAATGTATTTTTTTAAAACTTCCACTCCAAAACACTAGAGTAGCAATCTCCTTCTTGCTCTTTTTCCCCAGGGAAGGCTGACACACAACAATGTGTGCTTGTCGTCTGTGTTTGTGAGTGAGGACGGGCATTGGAGGCTGGGCGGCATGGAAACAGTGTGTAAAGCTCCTGAGGCCACACCAGAGGTGAGCTGGGCGGTGGGCCCTCTTGTTCTTCAGCGATTGATCGATCACCTTCCTAATAGCATGTCGTTCCTGCCTGTGAACCTACCTACGGTTCTTCTTTGGACACTTGACTTTTATTTGAATGCTCATATTTTTGTATTGCAGAATTTTATGCCACATAGCTATTTGTTGTTATTTGCCTTTGAGTCAGAACCAACTCATAGCTGACTGTACAGCAGGTTTTCAAAGGCAGTAAATCAAGTGGGAGGGTATTGCTCATCCTTCTCGCACAGAGCAACTTAATGACATGAACCACATGCCTTTGAGATTACAGTGCAGCTTATTACCTCTAGGCCACCAGATCTCCCCTACAGCTGTGGTGGTGTTGTGTACTGTCAAGTCAGAACTGACCCATAGCTGACCCTCCAGCAGCTTTTCAGAGGTGGTGAATTGCACGAGAGTTGATGGCCCATGTTTTTTCTTTGAAGTGGCAAGTGGATTCAAACTGCTTCCCTTTGCACTGGCAGCTCAGTTCCTTACCATTAAGCCACCTTTTACTCACATTGTTGTTCAAGTCAAATACGACTCATTAGCGACCCTATGATCTGAACCCTGTGCTAACAACCTGTGCCTATAACTGTAGCATTGCAGAATTTAAATTCCTCACAGTGTTGGTGGTGTTGTTGTGTGCCATCGAGTTGGAACCAACCTATAACTGACCTCCAGCACGTTTCCAGGGGTTTGCTCACATTAGGAGTCATTAATTCCCTTTTCCTCATTTTATAGGTAAGGAACCTGAAGGTGAAAGAGTTGAGGAGAATTTTTTTTTTTACTTTATCCTAATGAAAGACCTCCTTTCTCTATTTTCAATACCCTGTACTTAATACTGTCATTCTGCTTAATGTAATAGCTCTGGTAGCTTCATGGTAATTAATTGTGATGTCAACACAAAGGTGCACGGTTTGAATCTCCCAAATGGTCAGTCTCCTCCCATGAGATTTATGGACTCTGAAAATTTGCTGAAGGGTTGGCAATGGGTCAGTTCTAATGTGATGGTCCACAACAATAACGTAACATATGGAGTAGTATACCTTTATGTATATACCAACAGTTGTACTCCTTGGGTGTGGGATGACTTCTGTTTACATTTACTTTTACTTTTCTACATGGAATAGTGCCTGGTACATATGAGATACTCAAGAAATGTTTCCCAGAGTCATACTTTATGTCAGAACAGCTGGAATTAAGACCTGTGGCTCTTAACTCCTAAATGGATTGCATGTTGCTCCCTTTTAGAATTTTATCCAACAAATATTAACATGTTTCCCTTCCTGTTTTAAGAAGCTTATTTTCTCTGTTCTGTTTCTTTTTGTCATTTTGCATGTTGCTATTAGACTTACTCTTGAAAACAAAACCAAACTAACAACAACAAACCCAAAACTCCCATCATAATTGCTGTGGTGTGGCCCTGCCTTCATTTCCTTTAATCTCTAGCCTGTGGCTTCTACTTTTAATGTGGACTTGATCTGATTTGCACCATTATGGCTTCTTGTTCAGTTCAAATCTTGATTAATTTAAGACCTGTTGATCATTTTCTTTTGAAATTACCTTTACTATAACAGAGCTTAGCATCTAACCATTTATATGGGGCTATATTCAAAATACCTAGCCATGGCATATCAGACCCTTTACAATCCATACCCTACTTTACTTTCAGCTTCATTTACAGCTCACAGTTCTACACTCAAGCTACCTCTTGTTCTATGCAGCCTAACTATGTCCTCAGCTGTTTGAGAACATCGTGTGTTCTCTTTCTTTTTATGCCATTCTGCTACTAGCTAGAATGTCTTTCTTCCCCAGTTGTTGTTCTTATGTTCTGTTGAGTTAGAACTTAACTCATCGCTGACCCTGCAGAAAATTTTCAGAGGCATTTAATCACACAGGAGGAGAGTGCCCATTCTTCTCCACAGAGCAGCTGGTGGATTTGAATCTTGTGCCTTTGAGATTGCAGCAGGGAGCTTTTTTGCATTTATTTTGTGTTCCCAGTGCCCTCAGTGATGTGTGAACATAAAAAGGCTGCAAAAATAACTTTTTAAGAATAAAATAATTTTCTTCTTGTGTGGATGTTTTTCCTGTTCTGTTCCTTACCTCATGAAGTCTCAATTTTTATATCTCATCTGTTAGTAAGCTTTATGATTGACTTAATTCAGTGCAAGAAAATTAATGCTAGTTTCTTTATATGAAAGCCTCGTGTTTTTTAACAGCTATGTAGGATAAAAAGATTTTATTTCTGATTTTCATTGAGAAGGCTGTGGACAGCTGAGTTGTCTCTTCAGCTAGCTAAAGGAGAGAGGAAATAAACTGATATTTGTTTTCTACTAAGCTTTGTGCTACATTTCCATTTTTAATTAGGGAAATTTAAAATTTGTATATTTGCTGCAGAGCATTGTTTTGAAGGTTTTATAGATACTCTTTTCCACTGCATTGCTTTTGTGATTTGTTTTAAAAGGTTGGTTCAGCAAACACATGTATGACTTATTTTCATAATTTATTTCTCTGTCTAGTTTCTGAGGAGTATTCAGTCAGTAAGAGACCCGGCATCCATTCCTCCTGAAGAGATGGTAAGAGGATATATTTCAGATGGAATGGTCTTAAGTCCACAACTAAGCATGAGACCTAAAGTACCTTGCCTCTGACTACTCCTTTCATCACTCAGTTTCACATGCCCCATAATTCTTCTGACCTTAACAGATTCTGAGGTTTATTTTGTGACCATCTTTTTTCTGACATTCAACATAAAATTTTTGGTCATGGGGACATTTATTACATTGTTTTAAGTTAGAACCCAGGATGCATCGAGAGGTGGGGCATACCCATTTTAAGTCAAGTCTTTTTGCTTTCCTTGCTGATGTCATATAGTTAGAAGTCATTTACTGTGCTTTACTCATTTGTCTGCCCATCTCCGACATTGATTAGGATTCCAGAATTCGTAGGATGACTAATATTATGATGCTTATAAAGATTATCTTTACAATAATTATCTTTGGTAAAGCAGATGCTCTTAGTTAGATGCTATAAATATGCATCTAATTTCAAAGACATACTTCATGTGCTTCACAGGTTATACAAATTCAGCTAAATACTTCAGTGTAAACCTGAGACTTGAATAAAGAAGCCAACCGTGGCGGAGATTGTGTGGATGACACAGGACAGGGCAAAGTTTTGCTCTTTTGTTGATAGGGTCACTATGAGCGTTAGCCAATTTGATAACGCCTACTAATCACAGTTAAATATTATACAGAGAGAGAGAGGAGTCCCAATTACCATTCTTGGGGAAAACAAAACAAAACAGGAAATATATTGAAAATCTTAAGTATCATTTAATTGTGGCGAACTCTGGCATAGTCCTTAGGGAGTTCTGCTGCTAACCCAAAGGCAGTTTCTCTGGTGGTTCGAAACCACCACCAGCTCCATGGGAGAAAGATGGGCAGTCTCCTCTTATGCCATTTAATTCTCAGTTCAGTCAAAATATTATTGAAAGCCAGAGTCACATTTCATACTCTGACTTCTTCCCCCCCTTTTTCTTTTGCACTGTTTGGTATTTTTAGATTTCACAAATGTCATTAAGTCAGAGCCAACAGGTTAATGTGTACCTACTTTTGAGTTTAAAATATGTAAATGCAGAAAGAAGTGCTTCAGAGAAAATTGGACATGATGTGTAAGACAGATCCCCAGGTGTTAATGGTCTTTACTGCTTTTAGTCTCCAGAATTCACAGCTCTGCCAGAGTCCCATGGACATGCCCGGGATGCCTATTCCTTTGGAACATTGGTGGAAAGTTTGCTCACAGTCTTAAGTGATCAGGGTGAGTTGGAGTCACACACCACATCCCTAGATTGAGTAGGGAAATCCAGCGTGCTCTGTGTTAAGTAGAAGGGAAAGGTTTGCACTCTCTGGTCCTACAAAAGTCCTAGCATCTCATGTAGGCCAGACCTTAACACCAACAAGAAAAGAAACTTCAGTGGAGCCTTAATTTACACAGTTAAAATAATTTTACCCAAGAACCACCGTGGTGTGATTATTTCTTAATCAATGTTGGTATTCATGGTACAGAGACTCTGCCTTATTTTTTGAGCCAGTTAATATATAGGTGCTAATGCTGTAATTGATTTGTATGCTGTAATCTAAAATACAGAGTAAGAGTCAAAGCTACTATTAATTTCTAAATAGTGCTTTCTCTATTCTTTCAAAGGTCTTAGGATTTTTTTTTCTTGACATAGTTTGCATGATACTTTTTTCCTTGCCCCTTAAAGCCCAAGCTGCTAAAGCTGTTTTCTTCTTCTTTCATGCTCTCAAATCGCATGCTTTGCAACCCATTTTATCCCCTTCAACCACTCTAATTTTGTACCTATTACATGTACTGGTGTAACTGCTCTAACTGGCCTTCATCTTACATCATTAAAACTGTGGATGCCCTAGAGCTTCTAGTACAGCTTCTCCTCCCAAGCTTGTACAGTTTTCTGATGTCACCAGCACCATCGGGCTGTGGGCTCTAAATTGTCACAGTCTGAATACACAAGTGGGAAACCTAAGACCCTAGGGCACCCACTTGTGTCAGGAAGGAACTCCTCTCCTGAGCAGCTGATGATGCAATTAAGCACCATCCTTGAGGAACTGAAATTGTAGTTCCTCAAATAACTGTGTGTTGTGTGGTTCAGATGAGGAGTTGGCTAAAGAAAGACTCCCACATTCACATGCAGTCCTCCCTGGCCCTTAGTTGAGTTACATTGACAACCAGGAAATGAGAGGGCGGATGGGGTGGCATGCTGGAGGGACAACTTTCAATACTTGCCAAGGAGTTTGGCTTAAGGCAGGTAGGAAGCTGTTTAGCAACAGCCAGGGCTTTGTTTGTTTGGGTTTTTACAGGTTGGTTTTTGCTCTCATCAGCCTTCAGCTATAAAGGTCTGAAAAGAGGGAGAAGGCATTGGAAACTAACTGTAGCTCTGGATTTCAGTTTCAGCGGATGTTCTCTCCAGCTTTCAACAGACTTTGCACTCAACTTTGCTCAATCCCATTCCACACTGTCGGCCAGCGCTCTGCACCTTACTGTCCCATGACTTCTTCAGGTGAGGGGTCTGTATGTCACACGGCAGCTGCCCACTGCTGCTGGTGTCCCACGGTGGGCTTTGGAGGACCAGATGATGCCGTCTCTTGCTGTTAGTGATTATTTGGAAAGATTGAATCAGCTCCAGAGGAAATACATTTACTTAGTGGGGGAAATGAGGCTACTTCTCATGCCTGTCACAGATAGGAAATTTTAAAATCCTTCATTATTATGGAGAGTAAGTATAGAAACTGCAGCCAGATTCATTAAAGCTTCTGATAGCAAAGAGGCATAGTTGTGTCCAGGGATTTAGAAGTTTAAATTAATAGAGAAAATTATGAAATGCTGTCTCATCTTTCTGTTGCCATTGTTTTATTGATATGAGTTTGTTATTATTGAGTTTGTTCCTATCAAGGGAGATCAATTCTTTATTCGTCAGGCAGAAGATTGTTTTATGTTTTTACTAGCAGTTCATGATGAAAAATCACAGAACTTGCCATTGTGACAGTTAACGATTCATACATGTTTTTGAATCTCTCTCAAGGTGAATTTTAATTCTTTGTCCTTCAATTTTTATTTCCATGACTACAGAGCTTATACACATTAGTTCCATATCCTTTACTTGTAGTAGCAAAGTCAGCCTTATTTAGTTTTGAAACTGAAAATCCTCGTGTGTTTGCAGTAGGAGAGCTAGGCAGAACCCCAGTGAAGGGAAAGCTGGTGTCATCTCTAAAGTGTAGTTACTGGTGTTTATATTTTAGGAAAACTGTTCAAAACCTTTCTGATCTTTATAAGGTCATTAAACCAATATATGTCCTTTCATATACTTCATTGTAAATACTTTATTTACCTTGACACAAAGTCTCATAAAAGAATCACTCATTGTGGTAAATAGATTTCTCTTATTGTTTGTAGTAAGAGTTCTTCACTAAGAATTGTCTTTTAAAAAGAGAGAAGAGAGGCAAACTAAATACACCCTGCTCCCTGAACCTGTTAGTAACTTCTTTTTTAATTTTTTTTTTCATTATTTTTTGTGTGTACCGTCAAATCAGATCTGACTGGTACAGGAGGACATTGTTCCTCCTTCTCGAGCAGAGCATCTGGTGGATTTGAACTGTGCACCTCTGAACTTGCAGTTGCAGCTTCTTGCCACTAGGCCACCAGAGCTCGCTTATTAGTAACTTCTGAGGAGGAAATCCAGTCAGAGATGAGCAGGATCTAGGGCCAGCCTCCCGTACCGAGGCCGCTGAGCATTGACTGGCCCCACCGCAGCGCCCTTTGCTGAGGCCTTCCGTGAATGTGCTCTTGAGTCAGAGGGAAATAGGTGTGGACGTAAGGGGCAGAGACCCAGGTGATCAGCTGTGCAAACTGGGCATGTTGGGCGAGGAGGGGCAGGCCTGCCAAGCTGGCTGGGGCAGCGCTTCTACGCCATGTGTGGTGAGCCCTTGCCTGGTCACATCTCTCAAATTTTATCTCCCTGCTTCTTACAACCAAGAAAAATGAGCAAATTCCTGTGATTTGTGTAAGAAGTTCTTTCCCCTCACCTCCTTTAATTCTCTTTCCTTCATTCAAGGAGACTCAAGCATCAGCCGTTTTGTAATGGTAACCATGCCGTTTTTCCCAGGATAGTCCACATAGCCTCCTCTGTTATAACTAAAGCTGAATGGATATGATGCTTATTAAGACAATGAAGTATGCTAGCCTCTGTGTGCTCAGAAACTGGTATCATCTCCGCAGATCCCTTTTTTATACTCCTTTTTGCATTATTAAATGTTAGATTCTCTGTGTCCTTATTCAGGGAGCTCTGGTTCACAGTGATTAAAGTGTTCAGCTGCTAACCAGAGGGTCTGTGGTTTGAAGCCACATAAGGGAAGACCGTCAGCCATTCCCTTAAAGGTGTGCAGCCTCAGACACCCTATGAGGCAGTGCTGGTCTGTCCTGCAGTCACTCCCGAGTTGGAATTGACCTGGTGACCCCTCCATAGCATTTAGCATAAATCAGTTTACTTTTGAAAGATTCTTTAAATGAAGTAGGAGAAAATGTCTTTGTTGAAAATGATGATGTGGTCTGTGGTTATGGTTTCAGTATTTAATATACCTTATCTAACGTGCTGCCCTGCATTTTGGTTTTTCTTTAACATTTAGAAATGATTTTCTAGAAATTGTGAATTTCTTGAAAAGTTTAACATTGAAGAGCGAAGAGGAAAAAACGGAATTTTTCAAGTAAGTTTGAACATTAAATTTAGTTACTTGAATTAAGACAATTTAACCATGCAGGGAGCTCTGGTGCCATAGTGTGCAGCTAAACTGAAGGCTGGTGGTTCACTATCACCACCTGCTCTGCAGGACAAAGGCACACAGTCTACATAAAGCTCTACAGCTTCAGAAACTGGGAGAGTTACTGTGAGTTCCGATTGACTCAGCAGTAGTGAATTTCGTTGTGGTTTAATCAAGTACGCTATCTAGAAAAGAGTAGTCAGACAATTGGCTTAATAGTTAATTGGCCATTTCCTGAATGTCAGGGTTTTCACTAGCCCTTGGCCAGCTAACCCTGGTAAAGGGCATACATGCAGACTGATATTACTGTCTGGAGGCTTAGTGGTAAGAAATTATGCTGCCAACTCGAAGGTACACAGTTTGAATCCACCTTGTGCTCTGTGGAAAAAAAGATGGTCAGTCTTCTCCTGTGCAATTTACTGCCTCTAAAACCTTGCTGGAGGGTCCGCTGTGGGTTAGTTCTAACTCAGTGGTATACAACAACAGTGACACGTTGAGTAGGGAGTCCTGGTGGCTTAGTGGTAAAGAGTTGCACTGTGAACTCAAAGAAACACAGTTCAAACTCACCAGCTGCATAGTACACAGCAGCATAGGTTGATTAGTGGATGGGTGCAGTGGGCCCGTGTGTGCACAGCATGAGGAGGAAATGGCAGAGGAAAGCGAGTGTGTGTGGGTGCAGTAGATGATGACACATTAATAGAGGTACCATGCTTGTGAGGGGGAACAGCAAGCAGTTCTGCAGATTCTAAAACCAGAGTGTTGAGGCGTGAGAGGTGAGCATCTTACATGTGGTGGTGAAGAGCACTGACACACTAAACAGCTTTAGGTGCTGGAGCCATGGCAGGGGCAAAGGTAGCTGTGAGTTTGTCAGATTGTCCTTGTAGAGACTGCTGTGCTTTCTGTGAGGGGATGGGCTTGAGACACACAGGACTTGGGTTGGTTCTTACGCTGTAGGAATCCAGGCAGTAGATGTGGGGCCTCAGCGCTGATTGTTTAAATGTAGCTGAAGCCACTGATGTAAGGTATGAAGCTACTGATGTAAGGTAGAATTGACGTGTCTTAGCGATTATCATGCTAGAAAATGCAAGGGAAATGCTGACTTCTGTGTTGAGAAAGTGAGTGGCATAGAAGGGACATCCAAGTTGGAGCCCTGGGGCATGCAGGCTTGTGATGGCGTGACTGGGGAAGGTGTGTGTGGTGGGTGAGATGGGAAACGGTGTCAGAGCTGTCAGAGTCAGACAGGAAGGCTGTGTTATGTTACTCTCCTAGGAACTGCGAGTGATGGGAAGGTCGGAGCCGTCAGGAAAACCGCAGTGACCTTCTCTTAGCAGAAGTAGGTTCAACAGTAAGTCAGACAGCAGTGGGTCGATCAGGGAATGGAAGGTGAGAAAGGAGACGCAGAAAAACCTCTTCCTGAAAAATTTAGGGAGAGGGTTTTCCCTACATTTACTATAGCAGCTTGGAAGGGTGGTGGGACAGCGCAGGAGAGGAAGACCCCGGATGAGATAGATTGACACAATACCTGCGGTAATGGAAGTGGGTGTGTCAGGGACCCTGAGACTGGCTCAGGACAGGGCAGGCTTCAGAGCTGTCGTGCATAGGGTCGCTATGAGTCAATTCAACGGCACAGAAAATGGAGTTGAAAGAGGTTTTGGGGATTTTTTTCCCCCATTTTAAACTAACAAACAGAAATGTATTATTGTCTCACAGTTCTGGAGGCTAGAGTTCCACTCAGGGCCTTATTTGTGTTGATTACTTCGAGGGCTTTCATGGAAGAAATGGTTCTGTGGCCTCCTCTTGCTTCTAGCAGCGGCTGCCTATCCCTGACAGCATTCCCTTGCTGTTAGATGTGTCTACACACATTATTTCTCCCTGTGAGTAGCTGCATCTTTACTCTTGTCTAAGACACCAGTCGCACAGCATTAGTATCTATGCTACTTTTATGACCTTTTTAACTTAATTGATGACATCTTCAAAGAAAGACTATTTCTAAACAAGGTAACAGTCTCTAGTACAAGAGTTAGGGCTCGGACATAACTTAAGGATCGCCGTTCAGTCTATGGCATGTGTGACCTCTTTGGGGGATGCAAAAGATTTTTTTTAGGGGGGATAAAGGAAATTTTATTGAATTTTCTTATATTATTATGTCAAATTAAATGGAGGCATTCAAATAGATTTGTTTCTTGACCCTCTAAAGGTCTTGAAATATTTTTATTCTTTTTTTTATTAATTTTAATGAAAATTTACAGACTTTGGATTTCTGTTTATTCACTGCTACACTTTTCTCCCTCCCCACCCCTCCCCCAATTCACTCTTCTCTTTGAAAAGTAAAATTCTTGCATTGTTATACAATCCCTCCTCCCAAGTCTACTTCACTATGCAGCCTTTGTTCTGGACTCCTGTCATGACAATAATACCTAATCACATATCCAAAGCAAAGGGTTTCCTAACAAACTTTCTTTCCTCTGTCTTGTACCTGCATATGACCTGGACCTGTGAATCCCATAGACAAACACTAACCCACATAGCAGACCTGCTTTTTTCCTGGTTCATGTGGTTTGTCTCTGACAACCTCTTGGGAAGTGTTGTTTGGATTAGGGTGAGTGGGTAGGAAGCTACAGGCAATTTCTTAGTAGTTCATAGTGAGGAGGGTGGAGGGATGATCTTAATAGAGGTGAAAAGTCACAAATCTCAATCCAATTTAGTAGGAGCCATCAAATGAAGTATGGAGGGACCGTGCTGCCAGTTTAGGCAGTTCTGTACTGAGGGGACTTGTGGAGGGAGAGTGGAATCAGGCCTCTGTTGTTTAGCACCTGTTTTCCCTTGCACAGAGGGGGACTCTGTGCCCATATGGGTAACTCCTTAAGGTTTTGGAGGGTCTCCCCGATCACCTTACCATGCAGCAGAATGAGTTTCCAGAGAGGACTTTTTTAAGGATGACAGAACATGCTTCTAGACTAAGGGAAAGATGCTTGTGAGTACAGGGAACAGGGAAGCTGCAGTCACATTGGAGGCCGTACTACATCTTGGAAGACAGGAATGTTAGGGCAGTGCCTAGGTGAGGGCATTAAATAAGCCGATGTCCCTTATTCTTGGTAGCTGGGAAGGAGGATGGACATAGACCCAGAGAAGCGTGCATGTGATGTGACCTATTTTCTGTATGGAGGAGGCAAAGATTATCTGCCAAGGGTGATTGTAAAATTACTCCCCACTCACTACCTGTGTACTTCTTAAGGACTTTAATACACATATATACATAACAGTCCCCCCCCCCTTTTATCAGCCATCTCATTACATTAGTTAAAAAAAAAAAACCAAAAAATGTACAATTAGCAGTAACAAATGCTGAGATGTGAGGTGAAAGTGATGGTTAAAGTCATGTATCAACATTGATGGACTGTGATTAGCAGTTACCATATAAACCATCTTTTCTGATCAGATTATCCATTTTCATGTAACACCAGGTTTTGGATAATAACTTGGTCTTTAAGGCCTAACCATGTTGGTAGGTGAGAATGGTGTTTGTATCTCTTTCTTAAATATTTTTTTAAAAATGAAACTATTTAGTGAAGTTAATAATCTTTATTTTTATGATAGAAACTTTTTATTCTATTTTTATTTCTTTTCTATTTGAAAAAGTAACTTTTATTGATGAGAAAGACAGCTGTCTGAAACGTTTCCTCATAGGTATAGGTTGCATGTTTTGACAAACCTGTCCTTGCATACCTTCTGCATGTTTCTTGACTTTTTGGGACAGCCCAGTTCACAATCTCTAGTGAAATTTTAAAATGTATGACTGAAATGGAAGAGGGTTTGTTTTTTCAAGTAAATTGATTGTCATGAGCAATTTCCCTTCTTCCCCTTCAGATTTTTGCTGGACCGAGTCAGCTGCTTGTCAGAGGAATTAATAGCCTCCAGGTTGGTGCCTCTTCTGCTTAATCAGCTGGTGTTTGCTGAACCAGTAGCAGTTAAGAGTTTTCTTCCTCATCTCCTTGGCCCCAAAAAAGGTGAATTTTTCTTAAAATATTATTGTAATTAAGGAGTTTGCCAATCACTTGTCTGTATTCAAGCACAGTGAGATTACTAAATGGTGTAGTTAGTAAACTGTCTGGCTCTGAACGGGGGAAGTAGTTATTGGTTCCCGATGTGACACCTTTGCTTAACTCTGGGTATCAAACCCAAAAGAGAAAGATGGAGTGTTTTCCTGGATGAGATGGACTCACTCTAGTAAGCAATTCTTGAAGAAAAACCCAAAATCTACCTTGTGGACTAGAATATGAACTGTATGTGAAGTTTAAGAAAAGGCGTACATCTTCAAAGAAATGTTGTATTTGCAGTGAACCCTTCATGTCTGGATACTTCTTGTTTGTCCAGAAGTAATCTGCTTGTTTTCTAGTTTCAGTAAAAAGAATGAAAAGCACTTGGCTGTTATTTCATCTTTGCCTTCAGTTTCTCCAGCATGTGAAGTTATTTTGAAATGTAAAACTTTGTAGCACTAGCATTAATATATTAAGTTCAGAATTTTGATGGAAATTACCTCTAGAAGTGAGTTTTCTTATCTATGTAACTTTTTAAAGAAAAACTTATATAATTAGTTTCATTTATTTACATTCGTATTGTGGGTTTTTCCTCTTAAAATCATCTTAGTAATAACTACCTTTGTGAAAGCACACAAGCCAGCCAGTGACTTCATGCCTTAAATTCCCCTTTGAGAGCCGATTTCTGTTTTGTTTGTTCCTATGAGGTCAACACTCTGAGGATGTGCCTCTGAATCCCCTGGTGCATGTTAGGGTCAGCCAGGAGCCATTCCAGCTCTGACCCGTTGGTTGGTTCCTATAGAGCTGGGGGTTGTGTATCTGAGAGGGAGCGAGCGAGTGCATGCAAGCTGCTGGGGCATCACTTGTGTGTGTGTGCCTGTGTGTTGTAAGGTCTCAAGATGATTCTGATGACTCTGTTTGATAATCACTACCAGATAGATTATCGGAGAGTACTGTCCAGCACCGTGAGCTCATTGTAGCATTTAACACCCAATTCTTCACTGATTAAACATAATTTATGAAAAATATTAATTAGTTCAGGAATCTGTTGAAATACAAGCTTTAATAATGTACTTTTTGGAGCTCTGGTGGCCTCGTGGCAAGAAGCTGTGCTGCAATCCCGAAGGCATGTAGTTCAAATCCAGCAGATGCTCCACTGGAGAAGGAGGGCAGTCTCCTCTTGTACTAGTCAGATCTGATTTGACAGTTCACAAGGGGGGAAAAAATATACTTCTTAAGTAATTGAAGGTCAGCAGAAAAATTCTAGGTCAACAAAAGAACTTTGCTTAGGGAGCAAGAGGACTAAGAATGTAGACTACCTAGTGTTTTAAAGTTCTGAGCTTGATTTATGATGTGTGCGTAGTGTTCCTTTCACTAACATGGCTGTTCCATTTCCTCGGGTAGAAAATGTGCAGGGAGAAACCCCCTGCTTGCTGTCATTGGCCCTGTTCCAGTCCCGGGTGATCCCCGTGCTCCTGCAGCTCTTCGAGGTTCACGAGGAGCACGTACGCATGGTGCTGCTGTCTCACATTGAGGCATATGTGGAGCACTTCTCCCAGGAGCAGCTCAAGAAAGTCATCTTGCCGCAGGTCAGAGCCAGCGCCAGAGCCCTCCAAGGGCAGGCACGGGTGAAGGGGGTGGAGGGCTCACTAGTGGGCTGGGAGCTCAGGAAGCATTCTGAGGAGTGTGTGAGGCCTGGAGGCGGCAGTTCGTTTAAAGCCCTTTAGACTGAAAGGGCTGAATTCCAAACTGCATTTCCATCCCATTCATATAAGCAGACCAGTAATTAATTAAACAGTGTTTGTCCTCACATGAAAGGAGTTCTGTGTCTTAGTCTTTTGAAAAATAAATAGAAATCATTTGTAGAACGCTTTATGACCATAAACAGTTAAGATATCTATTTCGTAGTGGTGTAAATTGCATTTAGAAGAGCCTGAACCTATTCCTGTTCTGTTTATCAGCCACCAAGGATTTGCCCACTCAAGGATTATTTAAGATTTTATCACTCAAATGGGATCTTTCACATAATTTTCCTATGAGATTTAGAAATATTTGTTACAACTCAGTTTTATGCCAGGTTTTGTGCATTGGGACTGGTGGTGTAGACGTACCAAAGGGCCTTTCTCTTCCTGCTTTGAAGAGTCCACAATCTAACAGACAGGAAAAGATGGATGCTTCAGTTGACTACAGCTTTGTAACAAACAACTCAAAACCTGATAGCTTTAAACACTCATTTTATTCACTGTCACATTCTCTGAACTGACTGGACTCAGCCTGGAGGGTCTCTTGCTCTGCATAGGATCAGCCGTGGCACATTGTGAGAAAAAGACATTCATCCGAGCAAGCAAAATGTGGTTCAGCCTACAGCTTTGCTTACAGAGGGAGAAAGATAGGCAGTGTGCTGCCTGTACTGATGACCGGCTTCCCTCTAGGTATTACTGGGCCTGCGGGACACCAGCGATTCTATCGTGGCCATCACACTCCATAGCCTGGCAGTGCTGGTCTCTCTGCTGGGACCAGAGGTAGTTGTGGGAGGAGAGAGAACCAAGATCTTCAAACGTACTGCTCCAAACTTCACTAAAACTACTGACCTTTCCCCAGAAGGTAAGAATGACAAAAAGCTCCAAGTTTTTATTTATAAGTGTTGCTGTTACAATTCTTAAAAGATTCTATAAATAGTGCAAATGGGTTATATTCACTGAAATGGAAAGTATAAGGAAAATGTTAATATCCTTCTCTCAGCTCTTTGTAGAGGGCAACCAATTTTAATAGTTTGGTGAGAATTCTTTCACATCATTCTTTAAACTCAAAAGACGATGTAAGATGTATGCTTATACATATGAGAACATTTTAAAATAAGTATTACACACATTTACTTTTTCATGTAGCTACTTTCTCAGCAGCCTGTTTTCAGGTCAATACATAGAATCTGAATGGCATCCATTTCCTAAACCAAATGCCTCAGGAAACTATGAACTTCGAGAAACGATTGTTACCAGCTTCAAGTCTTTTGTTCATAGGCTCACTATAAGTTGTGCTTGACTTGATGGCAATCAACAACAACACAGAATTTAGCTCTTTTTGATAATTATGTAGTATGTCATAGAATAACAACCCACTTAACAGTTTTCTTTATCGATGGTTACTGCTCCTATTTAAAAAATTTGGGGGAAGGCATTATAAATACAGACATCCTTATACATGCATCTTTAAGTACACTGGCTAGAATAAAAATTGCTAAAATCCTGGAAGTAGACTTGCTGGGCCAATTAATATGCACATTTTAAATTAAATAGATAAAACCAGTCTCCAAAAAGATTAGCGATGTTTTCATTAATAGGAGCCATTGAAGCCTTTGGGTTTTGTTAGCCTGTTGGGTAAAAAACTGTTGTTTCAATACGTCAAGAAATCTTCATTTTCAGTACGAACCTATTAGATGCTATAAAAGTCAAGGATTGTTGGGTAACTTTGAATAGGGCTAGGACCTGTTATAAAGCTCTGGAACTCTAATTCAGTTCTCATTGATGTTGTATAGAGAACAGTTACTTGTAGAAAAGAATTATCAGATAGGTTTTTCTATAATTAGATGACAAGAGAATTTTAAAGGAACTTCAGAAAGCTTTCTTTTCAGTATGATATTAGATGCTACCTACATGGTAACTAATTCTAGGTCAACAAAAGAACTTTCCTTAGTGAGAGGACTTAGAATATTGGTTTCTTTATGTACTGCAAGGAGCCTTGATTAAGTATTTGACAGCCAACCAAAAGGCTGGAGGTTCAAACCCAGCTTCATGAAGTTTTGAAAAAGTTCTTTTTCTTCGTGTTAATGAAAATGTCAGTGTGGCTCGAGGAGTTGGAAAAGAGTAGCTTGCTCCACACTGTTTATGACAGAAGATGAGCAAATTACACTAGACAGTCTATTAGAAAGGTATTCTCATATACCAGAATTTTGGAGAGCAGTGGGGAAAGGCAAGTACAGTTTTATGATAAGGCTTTGGGTAGCTCTGCATGCTCAATTAGCAAAACTTTCCACTTCTAACATGTTTCATTTATTGGCTAGAATTATAGACATTTTAGATACTTGTTTACATCTACCTGGATTACCATATAACCATAATTATAAACCCAAAAAAGACACCATAGTTGCAGCAGATGAATCTTTCTTAAGGTTGTTTTTTTTTAAAAGATTGGTCAGAGGCGTAATCCCACTTACTTGCTAAGTTCAGCTCTTCCTGGAAGGAGCTGGTGAGCCCTGGCTGCAGTCCAGACATTACTACACGCAGCCTCTTCTACAGAACGTGGGGCACCAACCACTGGGGAGTTCCATGGGGCAAAGGGTACTCTGGTGGCCTAGTGTGTAAGGAAATGCACTGCCAGCCCCAAGGATCACATCTACCACCTGCTGGGAGCGAGAAGATGGGAAATCTCACCCGTGATTTAGAGCCTCTGAAACCTAGAGCGTCAGCTGGAAGTCACACTCGACTCAATAGACAGCAATGAGTTGTTTCTCTGAAAAAATTGTATTCTTAATAAGGAATGAAAATGCAATTAGTATGGCTTTAAATCAGATTTTTTTTGTAAAGCCTGTAGCCAGGTATCCCAAAAAATTTTAGATCCCACCTGACCCCTCACTTGACACTTGAGTCCTTTCTGTTCCACCACCACCACATGGCTCTTCAGCTCGTGCTTAAACATTCCAGACAGGCAGTCCATGCCGTAATAGCTGTGCTTCCAATAGTAAAAGATGCTTTCTCTCTGCAGCTCTTATGTGTTAATTGTATCCATTTCTCTTAATCATTTCTCACTTAACATGCCATTTGGATCAAGCAGCAGTATACCGTCCCTTTCACACTGGGATTTTTATTCACCTTCAGATTCTCCCATGCACGTCGTCTGCAGCCAGCACAGTCAGATCTCGCCTGTCCTGGAGAACCCCTCTAGCATATTCCCTAAGTGCTTCTTTTTTGGCAACATGCCCATCAGCACCAAGAAGCACATACAGCGAGATTACTACAATACTCTTTTACAGAAAGGTAGACATTTAAGTTTATATAGCTTTTCTGTTGCATGAATGCTTTAAGAGTGATAAATTATGAAAGCTAAGAGAACTCTGGGGATTTTGAAACTGATTTAGTATACAGTAAAACCTGTAAGAACCAGAACTCAACAGCAATGCTCTTATTTTCCAGGTCTCACAAGCTTTCTGCCTGTGATAGGGTGCTACTTTTGTTGTTATCTGTTAGTGGAACATATCTTTTCTTTCTCCAATAAGTTTCTGCCATACACAAGTTCTAACTTTTGTAGGTTTTACCGTATGCAACTGTGTAGTCAGCATTGGGTTTATCTTGTTTCCTTTGACTACTTGAATGTGTATTTCGCCCCCTCCCCCATAATAGGTAAGGGCCTGTTGATACTGTTTTTATACCAGGGGTTTGATATTGCTATGCTGAATTTCAAAATCATACCTCAAAACTGTAACAGTGCTAGAGAACTGGACAGTGTGCCATGAAGAGTTCAGTGGTTAAAGTTTGAGGAAATATGGTAGCAGTTAGTACAAGGTTTCCCACTGCCTTGGTTACACCTAAGGAATTCTCTTTAAAACTAAGAAATGCTGGGATTGCAAATTTATAAACACTTTTTAGTGTGTACATGATTAACATCTTGAGGAAAATAATGCCCTTAGCACAATTTTATATTAGTGTTTGTTCTTTGTCCTCTAAACAAAGTCTGAATATTGGGTAAACAAGTAGGTGCTCCAGTTACTGTCATGTTTCCACAGAGCTATAATTTTAAGTAGATGAATCAATTTACCTGCCTCTATGACGATGGTTATACTTTGCCAGGGAATCATGCATGGATGTTCAGTGGTAACATTCCTCATCATTTTACAATAATTATTGCACTTAATTCCACAGGTGACCTGTTTTCTCAGCCTATTAAATTTGCTATGAATGGAATCTCAGATGTAAAAAATACTTCTGTGGACCCTGAAAGCTTCCCATCAAGTTCTAAAAAGTCTGAAGAGTGGCCTGATTGGAATGAGCCTGAAGAGTCTGAAAACCAAACTGTCAGCATGCAGATCTGGCCTAAAGAGCCCTGTGAAGCTGCCGAGCCCCCCTCCACAGCTAAAGAAGAATCCTGGCATGACTTTGTGCCCAGCACCTCAGATACGAATGTAAACCCCGGAGGTGGAATTGCTGTCAAGAGACTTGCTACCTCAGAGGAACAAGAGCCTGTCCCTTCTTTGCTTCCACTCACTGAAGAGTCAAGGCCCATGAAGCCAAGCCTGTCCCCAAAGACCAGCCTTGTACAAATCAGGGATGATCCAAACCTCATCAAGCCACCACAAGTGTCATCACAAGAAAGGCCGGTTAAGGTTCCATCAGAATTTGGGTTAGGAGAGGAGTTTACCATTCAGGTGAAAAAGAAGCCAGTACAAGACCCTGAGTTAGACTGGTTTGCTGATATGATCCCAGAAATTAAACCTTCAGCTACTTTTCTTATCTTACCTGAACTGAGGACAGAAATGATGGTTTCCAATAAGGATGGTCTCTCACCAGTCATGCAGTTTTCATCAAAGTTTGCTGCAGCAGAAATTACTGAGGTGAGGATTATTAACTGTGCTGGGCTGCTGGTTCAGGGATGTCCTATGCTTCATAAGTCTCATTTGCACTGTCTCATTTTTAGTAAGCAAGTTGTATCCAGTGAGAGAAAAGACTAATAAAGACCACTGGTTGAAATGACCAAGTCAAGCATAAAATGAAGTTAAGATCGTGTAAATGTTTTCTCCAGAATAAAACGTACTGATGCTTAAGCTAAGTGTTTTTCTGTCCACTTAAAAGATGATTTGGATGAAAAAGGGTTAAGCCAAGAGTATGGTATCCTCAGACTGATTTTGTTGGATTATATGATCCTTGAAATATATTTTCCTATAACCTGGTTTTGTAGTATTATTGCTGTTATGTACCCTCGAGTCAGAAGTGACTCGTAGTTGACCACCCAGTAAGTTTTCAGCTGCAATAAATCAACCCAGAGGAGACTATCCTTCTTTCTCCATGGATCAGCTGGTGGGTTCAGACTGTGTCCTCAGAGTTGACAGCACAATTTTTTAATCACTAGGCCGCCAGAGCTCCCTTTTGTAATAATGGAACCAAAACAATCCTGGAATCTAGACAAGTGTAGGCCCCTTCGACTCTTTAATTCCTGATGTTTTAGTGAATTGCTCTTGATGTGCTTTTCCTTACAGGGAGAGACTGACGGCTGGGGCGAAGAAGGGGAACTGAACTGGGAAGATAGTAACTTGTGACAACGGGTATGAATAAACTGTAGGAAAATTTTTTTCTTTACTCAATACCTCAAAGGCAGGCTCTGAGGACAAGACCCAGAGGAGCCTGTTTTTCCCAGGCCTTTCTTCCTGTCTGTGCCAAGTGAAGTGAGACCTCAAGTTCTGGCTAAAAAGGCCTGGGACGGGAGGAAGTGATGCGTGCCGTGGACTGAGGCCAATGACTGTGAGCAGGCGGTTATGGAAAGGGTGAATTTACTGCCTTTTTCTAGGACAATTCTGGAAGTAAAGAAAATAAATATAGAATTTCAAGCTGGTTAGCTTAATTTTGTGCCATTTCTTTAACAGAAGAGTAAGCTCTATAATGAAATATGTACTGGAAAAATTTAGCTATAAAATATATAAATGACTATAAATTACTAAGGCGTCTTAGGCAGCTTATTTATTTGTTTACAGTTGTACTATCAGAGTGAATGGTCCCACATGGGCCTAGGCAGTTACTGACCGTTCCACCTGTATTACGTTGTACCAAAGTTCTTACTGACAAACATCTCCAACTATCCTGTTCTCTGAATGTCCAATAAAGACTATTTTCACTAGATTCCACTTTACCAAAGCAGTTTCATGTGTTTGGAAGTATACACCCACAACTGCATGAGTGTTCTCACTGATACAGTTCACTGTAGGTTGAGTCCATCACGTTTCACCCTTGAGTGAACAGCGTTTTAGTGTGTCAATCCTTTCCTGGAGCTTTTCTATTTTCATTAACAGCCAGTCTGGAGCAGGAGACTTTTGGAGTAATGACTCAATTGCCTCCAAGGCCCCAGTTGCTGTTTGTAGTGCTGTTCTGTACTCTTCTTCTAATGGGAACTCGTGACGGGCTCTTTTCACAGAAGGCTGCAAAATGAGAAAAAGAATGTGACAAGTAACACATACTCGAACAATCTTTCCTTTTGACTGCTCCAACTAAAACCCACCTGACTGCTCTGAGTCAGAGCCAGCTCATCAGAGGAAAGGGCTTATCTTTCTCCCATCGAGCTGCTAGTTGGTTTGAAGCACAAGGTTAGCAGTGAAAACTCCCTACCAACAGTACCACCAGTGCTTCCAAATTAGAGAGAAAGAACAGAAAAAGTAAGTTCTCTATAAGTTCCTTCAACTCCAAGCATTTTTAGTTTTTCACTGATCTGGGTTGTGACTACCATTTAGGAGCTGTGGTGGCCTAGTGGTAAGAAGCTGCACTGCAATCCCAAAGGCCTGCAATTCGAATCCACCAGCTGCTCCATGGGAGAAAGACAGGCAGTCTCCTCTTGAGTGATAAACTGCCTCTGAAAACTCACTGGATGATCAGCTGTGAGTTGGTTCTGACTTGACAGCACACAACTACCCCTGCTGAGTGCCTGAAAACCAAGTAACTTAACTGTTGTCAGTATATAACAAATGAGTTGGCCTTCCATATTTCACTATACATTTCAGACATCAAAGTTACATGTCTTCTTTCTAGAACATTATTCATTTTATGAATTACTGTTCTAAAAATGGGAAGCTCTAGTGGCATTGTTCATATGGAGTGAGCCATTAAAATGAAAGGCAGAGTCAGAATCAGTTTGACGCCAGTGAGCAGTGATTCCAAATGTACTGTTACTATTCAAAACTGTTTTTTTAATTATCCTTCAGAACTCAAATTCATTGCCAGTGAGCCAGAACCAAAACAGAGTTGACCCTCTAACCATAGGTATTTAGAAGCTGTAAAGTGCACTGGAGGAGACTGCCCATCTTCTTCCCAAGGGGCAACTGGTAGAGTTGAACCAATCTTTGGATAGGCAACCCAGCTCCTTACCACTAAGCCACCAGAGTGCCCTGATTAGAAGTGTCCAACCTTTTCATTACACAATGCATAAAATTAAAGTTTAGAAAGTTATTTAGAAACTATTCATCAGTATAATTTTACCAAAGCTCAATACAAATGAATGTTTTCTTTAGATTACATTTTCATATGGTGGTCAAAATTATTTTTAAAAACAATTCTGTCTCTGTTTTATTCATTTAATAACCTTTGAATAAGTAGAAATGTGGTAAGAGTACCTACCATTTAAAAAGACCCCAAAAATCCCATCCCAATGTCAAAGCCAACTCATAGCTGGCCGCCTAGTGGTTTCTAAGGCTGTAAACAGCATGGGAAGAAACCCTTTGTCTTTCTCCTAAGGAGCGGCTGATGGATTTGAACCGCTAGAGCTGTGCCATCTGAGTTAGCAGCACAGCTTTCTACAGACCATGCCACCATAGCTGGCCGCCTAGTGGTTTCTAAGGCTGTAAACAGCATGGGAAGAAACCCTTTGTCTTTCTCCTAAGGAGCGGCTGATGGATTTGAACTGCTAGAGCTGTGCCATCTGAGTTAGCAGCACAGCTTTCTACAGACCATGCCACCAGAGCTCTCTTAACTCCCATCAGATAGAAGAACTGTACATGAGATTAATTTGTCTTAATAAGGGAGAAAGTTCACTCTTCTTGGCCTAGTGATCATTATAAGTTTAAACTTTACAGAAAAGAAGCCCTCACCTGTAGAGCTGCCAGTGCCCCTTCTTCTGTAGTCACTTCGGGAAAGGGCTCCTGGAAGACGCGCCTCTCCTGTTTCAAACGTTCTATTTTGGCAGTTTGATTTTCATCGATAAGCCCAGTCTACCACAAATCATTAAAAAAAAAAAAAGTAAACGGAATGATAGTGAAATCTATTGAGTTCAAATAGTATAACATTTAGGAAATGAAAAGGGCAAATCATTTACATGTGCTGAGAGTGAAGCCTTGTGTTAGCCTCTCAATTAAGACATCTCATCTCAGCAAGTTAGTTGGACTCACTAACGACTCTGGGTGTCATTAATATCAAATGCTGCATATCGGTGTAGTTTGGCTATAAATCACTCGACAGTGCCTCCTCCCCTACAGAAAAGTTGTAAAGTCCTCATACAGGAAAAAATACAGTTTCGCAATCTCTAATGTAGATAGGCTATAAAACACCAATATATACACATGTATTTTTAATTTAGATTATATGTGTATTTTATGTCCTGACATGTTGTTGTTATGTGCCGTCGAGTCGCTTGCGACTCATATGGTGGTCCTGACATAGTACTATATTATATATATTGAATACAGCATGTATTTATCCTCGTTCTAAATTTGTGAAGTAACAGTTCTGCTACTACTTTTAAATTACCCTTGACTTAACTAACATTATAACCCAAATGTTTCAAAATATGTACAAACTCTTCAGTATTTTATTTCTAATTTAAAAAAATGGCTTTTTAAAAAACTGTCAAGATCTTAAACAAAAATTGGTTTTGGCCTCAATCATTAAAGAAAGCCATGCCTAAATGACACTGGAAAGATTCTCAGTGGGTGAGCCTCTCAGCCATCTCTCTTGTACCTGTCTAGTTTTGTATGAGTTGTAACATTCAGCATAGGCCTGCCCACTTTAGTCACCTCACTACCTGGATTATCAGTGCTACCACACTTATCTCCAGGCTGAGCGGCTTATGTATTCTGTCTAAAACTTAAAATATTATTTGAATTGCTTAATAACATTCATTATCATCACTGAAAAGTCCAAGGGATTCAAGTTGGATATAATCATACAGTTTAGAAAATGTAATAAAACATGACACTATTTTGCTTTCAAATAAATACCTTTTCCAGAAAAGATACAACTTTGTTCTTAGTTTCTTCAGAACTGAGGCACTGTGGAACAATATCTTCATGATTTGTTCCCTATTAAAAGATCGATAGAACTAATTTTAATATACTTAAGTAATTTACCACAAAAAATTTATTCGTTTAAAAGTTACCCATTAGTTTAAGAACCCAGGGCAGATGCTGCAGTGGGTTTGAGGGAGCAGAGTCCCCGTCTTTCCTTCAGGGAGTCACTTGTGGATTTGAACTACCAGCAGGTGCTGCCTTTGGGTTAACAGCACAACTCACTACAGACTATGCCATCAGAGCGCTTATGACCTTAATAAAAAAATACATTTTAAAATAAAGTATATTTAGTGACCGAAGATCTGGAGAAGATACTAAAAAAGTGTCAGTGCCTGAGGAGGAGCTCTGGTGGTACGGTGCTCCAGCAGCTAGAATCCATCAGCCCCAGAAACCCAACCGAGGTCACTATGAGAATCCACTCAATGGCAGTGAATTTTTTAAAATGTATACAATATTAACTTTAGTACATGTTGCAAGTTTAATTACTTTTCGTCAGTTAAGCTAATTCCTCTGGACCCGTAGTGACCACTGTCATGAATCCATTGTCATGAATCCATTTACGATAAGACTGAAGGAGTCACCTGTGCAGGTCACCTACTCAGTAGAATAAATTAACAGGTCTATTTAGGCCAGTAACATAAATAGTAGGTTCAAGATGAAATGTATTATTGTTCAACCTAGATATGTCTGCAAGGCAGAGCCGGAGTCATTATTAATGGATCTGGTGTGAATATCTATTCCAGGCCTTGTTAATAGAGGGCTTTAGAAAAGAAATTGATTTCCTGTAAGACACTATTAATATTCCCTCCTGGGAGGCCAAGTGGTGCCAACAGTTTAGTGCTCAACTACTAACAGAAAGTTTGGCTAAACAGCAGCTTTGTGGGAGAAAAGACCTGTTTTCTTGAAGGTAATAGCATAGAGAACCCCAGGAGGCATTTCTGCTGTCACCCAGGTCAAAAATAACAATTTGTGGGTACCTAACAGCCATCCATAGTCCTTGCAGCTAGAAAATTCTACAAAGAGAAAAATAACTGAATAAATGGAATCCTGGTGAACTGGTCTCAACACTTACCTCAGCAAACTGAGTAAATGCTTCCAAAGAATGCTGTTCTAGCAGCCAATTCCCATCAGTTAGCAGTAAGGCAAATACACTAGACAGGCTGGGCAGAATTTTGTCCTAAAAAGAGAACCAGAGCTTATTAAATACAGAAAAATAAATGCCTCTTAAGATACATTTCAACATGGCTAATGTTACCAAGTTTCCATAATACTGTGAACAAATGGCAAAGATATTTGTTGAAACAGACCCTGTGTCTACATATTTCTACCAAGAATCATGGCCCAGATGCTTTTAGGGAGCTACCAGTTTTAACTGTATCTGAAGTTGAAGGATAAAAATGTCCCTTTTTTTGTTTAAAAACAACTGCAGAATGATTAGATTATCATACTGCACACAACACTTCTGTTCCGTGCTGCTGCACAGTAACTGGTCAACTTTAAATTCCAAAGACACCCAGCTTTTTATGTCCAGCAGTGGAAATTTTTGTTCAAACTCTTTCCACCTCAGCTGGCTTCTCTTTTTGTACCTGTCCTCTTGCTCTTCTCCCTCAGGGACTGTCACTGCATTTCCAGATCCAGTAATCAGGTTTCTCTCTGTCTCTCACCTGACCCCTCAACTGTATTTGAAAAGGTCCATTACTCCGTCTTTGGAAAGTTTCTTCACTTGTCACAAGGATATAATCCTTTTCTGGATTCTCCTTTATGCCTGATCAAGGTTCTGCTGCCAACTAACTCGTCAACCTCTCATCACTGCTGTGCCTCAGGGTTCAGTCAATGGACCTCTTAGAACACTTCATCTAGTCTCATGGCTTTAAAGAGTATGCTGACAACTCCAAACTTTACATCCAACCTGAATCTCTTTTCCTGGAGTTCCAGATTTCTTTGTCCAAACACCACTCATCTGACATCACTTGAATAACAAAAAGGTATCTCAAATTATATGTCTGCAACTGGGTCCCAATTCCTCCTCCCAATCAGTTCTAACGCCCTCTGTCTTCTCTGTCTCACTTAAATAGCAACTCTGCCCTTCTAGTTGTTCAGGCCAAAAAGAGGAACTTTTGAACTCTATTTTTTACTCCTTTATCCAATCCATCAACAAATCCTACAAGTTGCTGACCCTTCTTATCACCTTGACCACCATACCTTGGCCCAAACCACTCTCATGCCTCTAGATTATTATAGTAACTTTCATATACTCTTTACAGTTTTTCTCTTCCCCCCTTCAGTCTAGTCTCCATCTTGAAGCCTGAATTATTTTAATACTAAATCTAAGATCTTATCAAGGACACCTGCTAGTATGACGTTAAGACCTGTCTACTAACCAGAAGGTCAATAGGTTAAAGCACCCGGCATTCCGAGGGAGAAAGAGGAGGCAAGCTCCTTCTGTAAAGATTTACAGCCTCAAAAACCCTTATAGGCGACAGTTCTACTCTACAGAGGCTCTATGAGTCAGATTCAACTCGGCAGCAGTGGAGTTCGCATCATGTGATTCATTTGCTCAGATTCTTTCAGTAGCTTCCCATTCACCTCAGAGTAATGTCCTGCAAAGCCCCACCCCTTCTGGCCAGATTTTGTGGATTCCCTGAGTGTATCAGGCTCCCATTTTGGAAGATTTGTCCTTGGTATTTTTCCCTGCTCAAAAGACTTTCCCAAGATGCCCACAATTCACTTCAGTGAGGACTCAACTACATCCCACTTTAAATTGTACCTTCTGCTCCTTACCTGTTTTATTTTTCCCAAAGCATTCAACACCATTTAATAGAACATATATCACTTCATTGTCTGGTGCCTCTCAATAGACTGAGTGTGAGTGTTTATGACTTTTATTCTCACGGAATCTTTGATAATTAGTGCCAGACACAGCAGGAACTCAATAAATTTTCTAGAATAAATATATGCATTAATCTCATTGCATGGCTCTAAGTACCTGTGTACTGATGATTTCTAAATTTCCTAAGCTCTGATCTCACTCTGGGGATATATAAATGCAACTGTGCTAATTTCTGCTAATAAACATTTCTTTCACAGTTCTGGGGGTCAATGAGCTATACATAAATGAATAAGCATTTTGGAATGACATTATGCTATAAGAAAAGTACAGATTTCTTTTTATATTTTGTCAAGCCGGTTGAAAAGAAGCTAATACCCATGCTTATTTAAGGTAATGTAACCAGACTGAAAGCGAACTCTGGTGACTTCGTGGTAAGGAGGTGCGCTGCAAGCAGTTCAAATCCACCAGCTGTTCTGGGGGAAAAAGATGAACACTCTCCTCCCTTGTGATTTATGACCTCTATGACTTAGTGGAGGGTCAGCTAAGAGTTGGTTCCAGCTTGACAGTACGTAACAACCACCAGACAAATACAATTTTGTTAATCTGTTAACAAATGCCTTCTTTTATTTTAAAAAAAAAGCCCTCTAAAAACTAATCTTTAAGGGAAATTTTTATTTTCAAGATCTTAAATCAGCATGTACTACGGTAACAAAAAAGTCAATTAGAATTATTGAATTTTGACCTTAATAAAGGCAAAACTGAGTTTGTTGTTGTTGTTGTTATGTGCTGTCGTCCGTTTGCGACTCATAGCGACCCTATATACAACATTCCTAAACCCTGCTCTATCCTGTGCCAATCTCATTGCCTCTGACACACCCATCCCGATTACCCCAGTCACTGAATCAGTCCACCTCATAGAGGGTCTTCCCCTCCTGCGCTGTCCCTCCACTCTACCCAGCATGATGTCCCTCTCCAAAGACCTGTCTCTCCTTACAACATGACCAAAGTATGTCAGACCAAGTCCCAGAATCCTTGCCTCCAAGGAGCAGCCTGGTTTAACCCTCTCTAGGGTATAATAAATTTTCACCGAATGGCTGTCAAAATTCTTTAGAAGTGTACCGCCTCTTCTATGAGAAGTTCCTCCTTCACATGAACTCTAGGTCCTTAGAAAAATCTTTATCTATAAATACCAAACTTGGCAGCATTTTTCTAAAATGTTATCTTAAAAAAACCATAGGCTCCTTTCCACGGATACAAACCAAAACAATAATGTCAGTAAATGACCATATCTCTCAACTATACGTTTCCTAGAAGATGCAAGTATGCTTTCTCCATGTATTACAGACCAACTGGAATGAAAGACTCAAATGTTAGATTACAGCCAACCTGGTAAGTGTGTACAGGTCAACATATATTTGACAAAATCACCCTCTTTCTAAAAACTATTTTAACATTATTTTTCATAATATTCATTTTAATGTTTTAAATTCTACAGAATTTTCACAAATTTAAAATCTTATTAAAAAGTCCATTATCACGAATTCTTACAGAGACTGTGTACAAAACAACAGAGTTCTGAGAGTATTACCTGGAAAGCGTGAGGTATAAAGAGTTTCCCTAGTGAAGATACAAAATCCAGCATTGCCAAACGGACATGGTCGGGAGGCTCTAATTTAAGTAGTGAGGTCTGCAAAGTTACCACCTAAAGAAATGACAACCAAACACACTTACAAATAGTGTCTGGTATACACATAATGATTAAGATTTAAAGAGGGAAAACAAAATCTAAAACAAACACTCCGCAAAGCCTAAACTTCATAGAATTTTGAATAAGGTAATCAAATGAATCAATTATTATCAATCAAGAACTCTAGTATATTTTTTTTTGCCCCAGCCACTATTAAAAAAAAAAAAATATGTTTTCCTGAAACCTTGTATACTAAACTTTTGAAATACCTGTTTTAAATTTATTATTTAAAGCAGGCAGGCACATTTTTTTTCCCTATAAAGAGCTACATATTACATACTCTAAGTAGGATGAATGTTCTCTGTTGCCTATTTTTTTATTTTATTAGCCTTTATCTTATAAAATGAATGATTATCTTTCTGCTGTAAATTCTTAAGTTAAAATTTCAGGATTTTATGTATGAGCTTAAGTGTAAAGAGCTGCAGTGAAAATCCAAAGAAAAGCAACTGGTTCGAATCCATCATCTTCTCCATGGATGCAGGAGGGGGAGTCTTCTCCCATGTGACTTAGAGCCTCTGAAAAAGCCACTAGAGGGTCAGCTATGAGTCAGCTCTGACTTGATGGCACATAACAAAAGAGGCTAGATACATTATATTAAAATCATCAGTATTTTTCAGAAAATAATAATAATATGGCTTTTATAATCAGCATACTAAAATTATTATATTCTGTGTAATCAATGAGGGAGTTTTTTGCTTTACAAGGAGAGGAGCAAACGGGGGGGGAGGGGTTTGTGCGGGGAGAAGGGTGCAACAATGAATGAATGGAATTCCAAAATCTCTGTAGATGTTCACTGAAATGAAAAATAAACAAACTAAATTAATTAAAAAAAAAAGTCTATTACTTCACTATATTTGTAAATTGGTAAATTGCACACTTGTAACTAAAATGTGTATCTAATTGAAGAATTTTGATGGCATGATCTGTGGAAAGCTGCACTGCTAACTCAAAGGCCACAACTTTGTGGTAGTTTTGAATCCACCAGTGGTTGAGGAGGAAAGATGGGCAATCTTCTGTTGTAAGATTTACAGCCTCTAAACCCAGTTAAGAGTCAGCTATGAGTCCATTTTGATGCACCAATGATTTTAAGGTTTTTTTTATCCCCCACCCCAAACTGACTTGGATCGTTTGGGGGATAAATTGTATTCAGTATGGATTTACTGCAGAGCCATTCATCACACTTGCTAAGATGAAAGCATTTCTCATTTCCTAATTCCATAGTTTAAAGCCTCCACGAGGTGTGTATCCAAAGCATGCTCACGAGAAGCCCCAGATAATGACCTAAGCTCTGACTGCCCGGCCATGTAAGCCATGCGCTACAGGTTAATTCAGTAAGGACCCTCTTTCAATGAAGTTTTTCCCCCTTTTAAGGAAACATTCAAAACTCACTGCCGTCAAGTTGGAACTAACTCCGAACTGACTCTTGAACAGCATGTTTTTAAGAGGCAGTGGATCCAAACCCCCAGAGAGGTACCATCTTTGGGCTAGCAGCACAGCTCCTTATCGATTATGCCACCAGAGGACAAGTAATCCATAAATCTGTGTTTGTCATATTCCATATCCCACAGTTGCTGAAATGCCTTTGAAAATGTCTGAATTCTAGGTTCAAAATAAGCTGTGACTTATAACTGCAGGGTTTTTCTCAGGCAGACAAGAAAGAAGTTCTAACTATTCAGTATTACAATGACAGAGAAGCATATCTAAAGCTTGAATTAGCAGCCTAGTATATTAACAATACTGGAAAGAAGAATAAGAAATGAAGAGATAGCCCTGAGGAAGACAAGCAAATCTTAACGTATGTTCACTTCAGGGTTAATAAGCAATGAATAATAAATCCTTAAAAACTAGACTGCTTCTAGAAAGTTATTTAAAGGCATTCTAGTTAAAAAATTTCCTTGTCATTATGCCCTTGCTCAGATTCTTACCTGATTTATCAATTGAGGATCTAGAGTTTGAATGAAAATACCCAATAGTGGAAATAAAAGGCTGACTGTTTGCTGAACATAAGGTTGGTTCATTACCTTAAAAAAAGAAACACAAAATAATTTTGATGAAAATGTTCACTTATATAATGAATTATTAATGAGCATTTATTATGCAGGAAATGTGGTAAGTGCTTTATAAACTCATTTATGTATTATAACAATTACTTGAGGTAATTGTTATTACCCATTGCTGCTGCTATTGTGTGTACAGTTGAGTCAGAACCAACTCATAGCTGACCTTCCAGCAGGTTTTAAAAGGCAGTAAATAGACTGCCCATCCTTCTGCAGAACAGCTGACGGATTCAAACTGTGTGCCTTTAGGATTACAGTGCAGCTTCTTACCACAAGGTCACCACAGCTCCCTTAACAGTAGTATAGGAAGGTAATTTAGAAACATGAAAGTAATGAACTAAAGAAAAGCTGAAGGCTTACTAGTGGTTACCTTTAAAAACAAAGTATTGGAAAGCATAAGAAAGGATGGAAAGCCCTGCAGACAATTTGATTTTTTAGTTTACAGATTTAAAAAAAAAAAAAAAGTATAGCTTCAGAAAGAAGAGTTATTAATGAAGGAAGGATAATATTGGGGTGAGAGGGTTTAAAACAGCATCAGACATAGATGTGTATTCATAGACCAATGAAGATTGTACCCTGGAAGAAGGAACTAAGGACAAGGAAAAAAACATGTGAGATAAACACAAATTAACAGATGACAGCTTGGGCACCTAACCTTTCAATTGTAAGAGAGAGCAACCTCACCCCTCAATATCATTTTATATATATATACACACACACACAGAGGCATAGACACACATAGATAAAGATATATAAAAATGCAGATTTTGAGTACTCTCATCCAGACAACTTTTTCTAACAATACAACTGCTTGGGCTCCACTTCATTAAACCTACTGAGTCAGAAACTGTCAGTATTTCCTATAGGCCATCAATAATGAAACTACTGCTACAGGAAATGAAAGGTAAATGGATTTTAAAAAACCCAAACCAACCATGACATTTAATAACAGACTCTTAATATAACTGTATCTTTTAGTATACCCCTTGTCTAAAGTCTCAGGTCCAAGTAAATCTTTCACTTCTCTGTCTCCCATCTATGCTCTTACCATCTCCCTACCTTTCTTGTTACATCCTTGAAAACATTCTTGGACCTTCTCTAGAAATTGTATCTATCCTAGATGGCCTAGATCCTTTCTCTTCCACCAGGCATACTCAGATCTACTCTAGTCACATGTTAGCTTAAAGCATCCTGTAAAATTATTTACTTTTCATATATTAAAATCTTGCATACCCAATTTGATCAAAGGTTCTTGAGAATATAGAGTCTATAATCCTATTCAAGCTTACATTTCTCCACTAAGTGCTACATCACACTTTTCCTACTATGGTAGCAATAGTCATGATTATTCAAACCATAATATATTTCTAAAGAGTAAATGTTATCAACCAATACCACAGAACCATCATTGTCACTCACAACTTTACAGGACTGTATATTCCTCTTCATAATATGCTTATTATCTGAATAACTAGATATACAGTCATTCTTTTCATGTCACTATGCAAGTGCCTCCGTTTTCATGTCCACTGCTTGCTTATTTTGTAACTCTCCTTTCACTGTTCTGTATAATAAACTGCTACCATGTGCTTGCCAAGAGCCAACAAGTCAATCTGGCTACTGGTTCCTAGAACTCCCAATTTTCTTTTTTTTTTCCCTCTGGGGATTCTCCTTGGCCTGTAACCATGCTGGCACCCAGGCCAGAAAGATGCAGGTAGCAGTGAGGTGCCCTGAAAGGCTGTACTCCTGATGCAATCAATTTCTGTTAGTCTCACACACTTGTCAGTGGCCACCTGTATTGGGCAGGATGTGTGAGGAGGAAGCACAGGAGATCCCATCCTGGGACAGAGGGTTGCCACTGCCTTGGCCACCATGGCTGCCCTGGTTCCGCAGCAGCCCCCCTCTGCCACTGAGCTGAATAAACTCTTAACCACTCAAATAAATGAAAAATTCAAGGTTACATAATTTGCCCAAGATTACATGCCTTGGGAAAAGCAAAGTCACGATCCAAACTCAGATTTAATTCAGGTTGTCACATGCTGTTACGTCAGAACTGACTGACAGCTGACCCCACAGCTGGTTTTCAGAGACAGCAGTAAAGGGCATGGGAGGAGACTGCCCATTCTCCTATAGAATAGCTGGTGGATTTGAACTGTGTGCCTTTGTGATTGCAGCACAGCTTCTTACAACTAAACAACCAGAGACTTAACTCATAAGGACTTAACTCATAATTTCTTTTCTTTGCAAGTGGAAAATTTGTTTATCAAGTCATCCTTATTTGTGGAAGGATCTGTGTTAGTGGAAAATACTCACTGTAGTAAAAATATTACAGTGGGAACCTAACTATAATAAACAAAAATGCTAAAAGAGTTGCAAGTCTGCTCTTTCTCCATATATGGATAATGCCTTCAGTTTCCACTGGATAAGACAACCAGAGATGCCACTTCTGCTTAGTCAAAATAAGTGAAGTATGTTTATAATCTTGTTGTAGACAGAAATCAATCTAACTCACTTGACTTTCTGGCTTTGGTAGAAACAAGGGAAACACATTATCACATCCATTCGTTCACTACTTCTAACTTTGAGCCACACCACTCTCTAGCACTTGGAATATTTTACAAAAGATATTCAGAAATAGGCTACATCAACCATTCATGAGAGAAAAGAAACAATTAGGAGAAAGGATTTTAATACGTCCAATTCAACAATGAAAACAGTTACAAATATTGTCACTGTCAATTTACCAAGTTCTGGTCTTAATAAAAGCAGCTCTCCAAAGCATTTAGACTGCTAACCCACGTACTGCACATCTACATGGTCAAACCCACCAGGGACACTGAGGGAGATTTGTGAGTCTCTTCCTGTTACAATCTACAACCTCAGAAACCAGAGAGGGGGTGGACACGAGTCTGAACTGAATCGAGAGCAGTTCTTTTGCAGATATAATTCTATCACATTGAAAAAAAGACCTGCCTCAGAGTACAAATACAATTCCAAGTTTTAATCATAAGTTCTACTACATAATTAGAAAAAGGAGGTACATTTTATTTTACAGAAAATTTTAACATCATTCTTTTTTACTATTCTTTCAATACTCAGGGAAATAAGAAGATGCTTTCCTTACCTGTTTAATGTTTAAAAGAGCCCAAAGCTGGCTCGCAATTTCAATAATTGCAGTTTGTTGTCCAATATCCAAAGTTTCACCAGCAGAATTACACACGGCAAGCAAAGCTGAGAGTGCTGTGTTCTAAAGGAAAGGGGAGAAAAGGCCCTGAATTGAGGATGTCAGGAGAGAATCTCAGGAGCCCGCACCTGGAAGTCTTCTTTGTAATTCTTATTAATAATCCAGATAGAGTATTTCAGAGTCAAAGCCATCTATTTTAGCTATTTCTTTAAATAAAACTCACTTTTTATGCATAAAAATATTTTTCAGGAAAAAAACACTCAAAACCTTAAAATGGAAAAATATTCTCATAAACAAGTTTGAAATTCAAATTGTCTAAAGTGTCAGGGATTTTTAATGTTATGAATCCAGCAATCTATTCATTTTGTTGTTGTTTTATAAATGATCTTTAAAATTGCTCAGCAAGATTGCATTCCATAAGCAAATATTAAGAAATACTTGTTTTTCAGTGACTGTTAAATAAATGAAAGTCTGTAAGAGTAAAGTTCTTGTCTGTGTTGTTACCTGGTATATTCCTAGTTACTAGTACAGATTTTGGCACGTTGTTATTACAAACTGTCACGTTAGAACTGACTCGGCTGATTTTGCAGCAGGTTTTCAGAGCAGTAAATCATAGGGGAAAAGGCTGCATATCTTTCTCCCATGCAGGAACTAGTAGAGTTGAACCATGTGCCTTTGAGTTGTCAGTGCAATTCCTTACCATTAAGCCACCAAGAGCTCCCTAGGACCACTCAAGAAACGTATGTTAAATGAACACTAAACCAAAACACTATTTCCTGAATATTCAGCAAAATATACTATGTTCACTCAACGGAAAATAAAAAATCACATTGCCTACTTCTATAGAAGATGATTTATTAATTCTATTATTTTATGAGAGGACATTCTAAGTAGAAACATAAAGGCTTAGATTAAGTTTACTTAAAATGGGAGTTGAATTTTGTCAGAAGAATTAATGTTTGTTTATTACTCTTATTCCTGTGTGTCTTAAGTGATAAAGTAACCACCCTCCTTTGCCCAATACAATTAACCTTAATCCAGATATCAGTTCCTCACAGATCCTTTTACAATTCAGAAATGTGACTATGTCTGTTTTATATACAGCCTATCCCCAATACTTAAAAAGTGCTCAATAAGTAGCTATTGAATGAATCAATCAAAATCATCTTACCAGCGACTGAAGTTCTCCCACAGTACGACTGCTTCTCAGCCATTCCCTGCACTGGGCAATACTTGCTCTGGTGACCTCACTGGCAGTTTCTTTCCTGAGATCAGAAGGTAAAGCCTGGAAGGAAAGATACTTCCACAGAGACAAGTTTTCTGCTTCTTTAGGGGAAAATTTCTGGATAAATTCCACCTGAAATAAAGTGTTAAAAAAACAAAGTGACATGAGACAGTCTGATAAACAGGCAGATCTAGGATCTTAATTAGGAAATCCTAACTAGGAATTCCCTATTTAATACTTTAGAGAAACTTTTCAATTGCTTGGCAACAAGGTACCAGAGCAAGGAAGCTTAAACAAATATTTTTGTTGTTGCTACCCGTTCCTGCTCCTTGGAGGCAAGGATCCTGAAGCTTCGTCTGACATACTTTGGACATGTTACAAGGTGGGACCAGTCCTTCGAGAGGGATGCCATGCTTGGGAGGGTGGAGGGACAGCACAAGAAAAGGACAGCACAAGGATCGATTCTGTGAATGAGGTAATGAGAATAGGTGTGCCGGAGATAGTGAGATTGGCACAGGATAGAGGGTTTAGGACTGTTGTACATAGGGTTGCTATGAGTCACAGGTGACTTGATGGCACATAAAAACCACCACCACCACAACCTGATAAGCACATTTTAAGTGGAGGATGACAAAAAACATTAATGCTAAAACACACATTATTAGAGGAGGTATTGAGGTCTGTTATCTTCCCAAGCATTTGTGTACTCATCACCTTTTTACAGTTAACTCAAAAGCCCAATTTGAAACAGGCCAACAGGACTAATTTAATTAATCTTACAACTTACTGAGAACTTGGTTGATTATAATTAAGAAGTACCATAGGTTTCCAAATGGGCTCACTGACTGCTATTGATATAAAAAATGAAACTGTTGACCTCAATTTTTTCTCCATCTATTATATTGCCTACTGATCCAGTTCTAAGGACTGAAAGACCTAACTCTTTAGTTAGTGCTTCAAGTCTCTTCACTTTCATTAAGTTGTATCATTTACATATGCATGTTGCTGGTGAGTCTTCCTCCAATCCTGATGCCACATTCTCTTTCATCTTCTCAAACAATGTGTATTTTTTTTTTTACTTTTTAGTGATTTTATTCATAATGTATTCCTATTATTTTTAAAAATGATTTGAGTAAAAGTTCACAAACCATATTGGTTTGTCATAAACATTTTGCTTTATAACATTAATTACAATGCCCACAATGTTGTCATGCTTTCCCAACTTCTTCCCTGCCTTTCTGATTTCCATGAATGCTTTTCTCCTACCCCTTCTAGCCTTCAGGAATTTATCCTCAGGCAAATTCTGCTCTTTTGCCCTTATACAGTTGCTTATTCTAAGAAGTAAGTGCCGTCTGATATTACTGATATAATTCCTCTTCACCTTATTTACTTATTGTTTAGCTGAAAACTAAGTCCCATAGGAATGAGTTGAATTTTTTCCATTAAAATACTTCCCCCTCTATGCTTTTATATCCCCTCTTTATCATTTATTTCATGACACGAATGTTGTTTGAAGAATTCAAATCTGTTGTCTTTTAACATGTTGCACAATTTAAATTTATTTTATAATATTTAAGCTTTTTAATAGAAAATAATTGCATGAGCCTATACTGTGTGTTTCTATTGTTTGGTGTGCTTTTTTACACACATACCATATTTTCCCATTTCCAAAACTTTGCTCAAAGTTCCTCTCCTTATGACTGCCTTTCCCTCATCACATTTGTGCATGGCCTGAGTTAATATTTTACCTTTTCTAGGATAATTTCCTTCATATTTGCATCCAGAAATCATCTTTGAACATCCAGAATAATAAAGATTTGTCTTAGAGTACTTGCAACTTTTAAAAATGTTGTGTTAAAGTATTTTTTTAAAATTTAGGTTGTTTATTTTTCATTTCAATGAACATCTACAGAGATTTTGGGATTCCATTCATTCATTGTTGTACCCTTCTCCCCGCACACACCCCTCCCCCCTCCCTTTTGCTCCTCTCCTTGAAAAGCAAAAGAAAAACTCCCTCATTGGTACACAATCCCCCCCGCACCTCCCCAAACCCCACTCCCTACCCCCAAATATAATCCACTCTGCAACCCTCATTGCATACGCCTACAATAAAAATAATGCCCTAAAATATAATACTTCCCTTGTTCAATCTGGATAACAGCTCCTTGAACTAGGTTGAAGTTTCACATGAGCACAATTAAATATTCTTGGATGCCCAGTTTTCTAAATATCATTCATAATATTATCCATAATTTATACAATGAAATGCCTTTGTATAATTAATAAAACAAAGTAAAAACTGTACCAAATCACTGTACCAAAAAGAACTGAACTATTTCAGGAAGTAGAGCATGGTCTAGAACTTGTGGCACTGAAGGAAAAAGTATAAGATGCACTGAAGGCACTGGCAAAAATAACATTCCGGGAATTGATGGACTATCATTGGAGGTATTTCAGCAAAGAAATGTAGCCGTGGATATGCTCACTTGTCTATGGAAAAAAATGTGGAAGATGAGATCACTTTTTATTCTCATGCCAAATAAATGTGATCAAACAGAATGTGAAAATCATTAAACAATATCACTAACATCACATACAAGTAAATTCTTAAAGATTATTTAAAAATTGCTAGAACAGTACAATGACGAGAGAACTGCCAGAAATTCAAGCTGGATTCAGCAGCAGCCCTGGAATGAAGGATGTATCAGTGACTACGTCAGGTGAATTTTCACCGACAGGAGAGAATATAAAAAAGTTGTTTCCTTGTTTTGTACTGTTTATGTATGCAAAGGCCGTCTGACTATGTGGACCATAATAAATTAACGAGAATGCTAAGAAGAATGGGAATTCCATAACACTTACTTACGCTCATGTAGAACCTGCACATGAATTAGAAAGCAGTGGCTCAAAGGTAACAAGGGGATCATGCATGGTTTAACATCAGGAATGCGTGTAAGGATTGTATCCTTTCCCCACACCTATTTTGCATTTGAAGCAAATATTTGGAAAGCCGAACTATATTGAAGAAGAGCATGACGTTAGGACTGGAAGAAGACTCGTAATAACCTGCATTATGGAGATGACACCACCTTACTTGATGTAAGTGAAGAGGACTTGAGGTGCTTACTGAAGATGAAATACTGCATCTTTCACTATGGATTGCCCCTCAATATCTAGAAAACAAAAATCCTAACAACTGGAACAATAGGCAATATTATGGTAGATGGAGAAAAGTTTGATGCTGTTGAAGATGTCGCTTTTTTGGATTCACAATCAACACCTATGGAAGTAGAAAAAAGAAAGGAAATCTTATGTCTCTACTATATTGGGCAAATCTGCTGTCAAGGACCTCTTCAAAGTGCTAAAGAGCAAGGACTTCAGTTAAGGACTAAGGGCACCTGCTTAAGCCATGGTCTTTTCAATTGTTTCACACACAGCATATATGAAAGTTGTACAGTATATGAGGAATCAGAGAAGAATTGATGCTATTAAATTGTGTGCTCTGTACTCTGCAGATCAAATTAAAAATTCCAGAGAGAGGGAGGCGGAAGAAACATACTGATTCTGGGAACACCTACTACAGAAGGTACAATGATGGAAGAATAAATGAAAGTCATAAATAAAGGGACTATCCCAGAGAGGGAATCAGAAGAAATACACTGATGTGGAGTTACATAGATAGCTACAGAAGAAGGTGCAAAATTTTCAAGATTGAATGGAAGCCATATATAAAGCAAATACTACAAAAACAGAGAGCCAAAAGAAATACATCAATGCAGAGAAACAAGAACAACTACAGAAGAAATTTTAAAAAGATGGAAGAAATAATTGAAACCATGGATAAAGAGGTACAAGAACTTAAACATCATCACAGCATAGAGTGGGTATAGCCAACACAGTACTTAAAATATCAGAAATGCATGAAAATGCAATACAGAATATCAAGACCAAAATAGCACAAGGGACCAGCATTTTGGAGGTATCAAAAAGCAGAACAGAGTCAGTGAGCTGGAAGACAAGAACTTCAATGGGAACAAAACAAAGAACAAGAACCACATGATCCTATCAATTGATGGAGAAAACGCCTTTGCAAAACCAATACCGCTCCCTAATTAAAACACTCAGCAAACTAGGAAAAGGGAATTTCTTCAACATAGTGAAGAGTGTATATGCAAAACTAAGAGCTAACAGCATTCTCAATAGAGAGACTAAAGACAAACAGTGACCAAACAAGGATGGCCACTTTCAACACTCTTATTCAGAAGCAGGGTGGTGTCCAATTCCTAAAAGACATGTCTGTGGAAACTCTTTGAACTTAGATAAATGTCGATAGTTCTAGAAAGACTTCAGGCCTTTTGTTCATAGGGTCACTATGAGTAACAGGGGACTCAAAGCAATCAACAACAATACTCAGTATTGTATTAGAAGTACTTTGTAGGCAATAAGAAGGGAATATGAGGAATATATCAGCAAAGAGTTGTAAAACTATCACTATGTTGTTACTGTTGCTGATCCTCCAGTAGGTTTTCAGAGGCAATTAATCACACCAGAGGACACTGTCTATCCCTCTGCCTGTTACAGTGTACACAGAAAACCCCAAGGATGAAACCATAAACCCATTAGACCCAGTAGACCAATTTAGAAGAATGGCAGGACCAATGTGCAAAAACCATTGGGACTCCTCTATAGTAACAAAGAAAACATAAATAAGGAAAATAAGAAGCAAAACCATTTACAACAGCTAAACACAAATTGAAATAGTTGGGAATAAACCTAACTTGAAACATAAAAGACCTTTACAAAGAAAACAACAAAACACTACTAGGAGAAACTGTAAGAGACTTAAATGAATGGAAAAATGTTCCTGTTCATGGATAGGAAAAATGGATATAGTAAAAATGCCAATCCTACCAAAAGCAATCTACATGTTTAATACAATCCCAATACAGAGAATAAATTAATTTTTTAAAGAGATAAAAAAGGCAACTGTATCAAAACAACTATGAGATATCATCTCAGAAAAGCAAAATTTAACAGAACAAAATTTAACAACAAATGCTGGCGAGGTTGTGGAGAAACTGGAACCCTTATTCACTGTTGGTGGAAGTGTAAAATGGTGCAACTACTGTGGAAGGCAGTATGGCGCTTTCTCAAAAAGCTGCAAACAGAGATAGCATTTGACTCAGCAATTCCACTACTGGGAATATACCCCAAAGAGATCATAACCGTCATCCAAGCAGATATATGCACACCCATGTTTATCACGGCTTTGTTCACAACAGCAAGGAGTTGGAAACAACCTAAGTGCCCATCAACAAATGAATGGATAGAGAAACTGTGGTATATTCACACAACGGAATACTGCGCTGCATTGAAAAACAAGGAACTCATGCAATATTATTCAAAATGGGTAACCCTGGAGGACATTATGCTGAGTGAAGTATCTCAGTCACAAAGGG